>NC_051402.1:2722937-2752937 GCF_015228065.2 Penaeus monodon
TTGGGTGAGAAAAAAAATTTTATGTGGGATTGGGTTTAAATGATTTGATTTTTTAAAAAAAAAATTTTAAAAAATTAAAAAAAGTGAATGGGGGATCCCCAAAGAAAAAAAAATAATATGATATAAAAGGAAATAACTTAGTTAATGAGAGGAATATTTTTGTTGTGTGTTTTTTTTCTTTTTTGTATTTTTTTTGTTCTTCTCTCTCTTTGTTTTGTATATTCTAGAAAACTAGTCTTGAGAAAAATAAAATTAGAAAAAAATAAAATGGGACGAGAGCATTTAGGCCCAGTTGCTCCTCCTCCCAGATGGGGACATCTCCTCTCTCTCTTCTTCCTCCATGAAGGGGGAGCATCTTCTCTCCATTTCTTCCCTGCCTAGACAACTCTCTCCCCTCTCTCCTTCTTTCCCTGCCTAACATTGGGCCCATCTCTCTCTCCTCTTCTTCCTCCATGACCAACTCTCTCTCTCCTCCTCTTCTCCTCCTCGGGCCCCTCTCTCTCTCTCTCCTTCTTCCCTGCCATCCAATCCTCTCCTCTCTCCTTCTTCCTCCCCATAACAGTAACATCTCCTTTAGTCCCTTTTTCTCAGAGAACAAACTTTCCCCTTTTTCCCCATTCCCTTCCCGGGGGCCCCCCTTTTCTTCCCTGCCATGAACAGGGGAGCATCTCTCTCTCTCTTTCTTCCCTGCCATGAACAGGGGAGCATCTCTCTCTCTCTCTCCTTCTTCCCTGCCATGAACAGGGGAGCATCTCTCTCTCTCTTTCTTCCCTGCCATGAACAGGGGAGCATCTCTCTCTCTCTCTTTCTTCCCTGCCATGAACAGGGGAGCATCTCTCTCTCTCTCTTTCTTCCCTGCCATGAACGGGGGAGCATCTCTCTCTCTTTTCCTTTTTCCTGCCATGAACAGGCAGCATCTCTCTCTCTCTTTCTTCCTGCCATGAACAGGGGAGCATCTCTCTCTCTCTCTTTCCTTCCCTGCCATGAACAGGGGAGCATCGCAAAGTCACGCTCACACCTTCGCCAGGGGGACAGACAGCTGGCGAGGAGGGGGGGGAGGGGGAGGGAGAGAGTCATGCTGTTCGCTCACCTCTCTTCTCTCATCTTCTTCCCCTTCTCCTTATTCATCGCCTTTTTCTATTTTTTCTTTTTTTTTTGTACCCCACCTCGTTTCTTTTCCCTTTTTTTAATTTCTCCTTATCTGTTAGTCCCACTACGTTTTTTCTTTTTCTCTTTCTATTATTTATTCTTTTTTCTTCCCCTTCCTTCATCCTCCTCCTCCTCCCCTCTTCTTCCTCCTCCTTCTCCTTTTCCTTCTTTCCTCCTTCTCCTTCTCTTCCCCCCCCCTTCCTCCTCCTCCTCCTTTTCCTTTTTCCCCCCCCCCCCCCCCCCTTCCCCCCCTCCTTCCTTTCCTCCCCTTCCCCCCCCCTTTTCCTCCTCCTCCTCCTTCTCTTCCCCCCCCCCCTTCCTCCTCCTTCCTCCTTCTATACCCCTTGACAGAGGCAGCTGACCGATTATGCAAGCTGGAACAAACCGTTTCAGAGAACCACTCCATCCTTTTCCCTCTGCTCTGTTGCAGGACTCTGTTGCTTTTCCCTCCCTCTTTGCCTCCATTCGATACGGGAAGGTATGGACTGGTTTGTCTGTTTGTGTGTTTGTCTGTTTGTGTATTTTGTGTTTGTTTTGGATGCATGTCCTGTCTGTCTGCCTAGCTGTTTGTCTTTTTTCTCTCTTTCTCTTTCTTTGTCATTGTGTTTCTCTCTTTCTCTCTCTCTCTCTCTCTTTCTCTCTCTCTCTCTCTCTCTCGTCTTCTCTCTCTCTTCTCTCTCTCTCTCATCTCTCTCTCTCTCCTCTCTCTCTCTCTCGTTCTGTTCTCTCTCATTGTTTCTCTTCTCTCCTCTCCTCTCTCTCTCTCTCTCTCTCTCTCTCTCTCTCTCTCTCTCTCTCTCTCTCTCTCTCTCTCTCTCTTGTGCGTGTGCGTGTGCGTGTGTGTGTGTGTGCGCGCTAATCCTCAGGTGCAGCATTGTAGCCGTGTGTGTGTCTGGGGGGGGGGGGGGGGCGAAGGCGTGGTAGTTTGTGGCGACTTTCTGGTTTCCCTCGAGACACGCTGGCGAGAAGGAGGGCAAGTGAGGGTGAGGGAAGACAAAGCCCACGAGAGGGAGGGAGGGAGGGAGGGAGGGAGGGAGGGAGGGAGGGAAGGAGGGAAGGAGAGAAGGAGTGAGTGAGTGAGGGAGGGAAGAGGGAAGGAGGGTGAGAGATAGAGAGATAAACAGATAAAAAAAAAAACAGACAGACGGACAGAGAAAGAGAAACATAAATCCCGAAAGAGACAGAGAGAAAGAGAACAGCAGGACAGAGAACACGACCAAAGACTTATTTCATCCTATCGGTTTGACGACCCCTTCACGCCCACCCCCCACCCCCACCCCCATCACGCAGGAGCCCCAAGCCTAACCCCTTTGTTGACACTTACGAAAACGCACCAGGTGTTATCTACCTCCTTCGCCCCCCCCTCCTCCTCCTCCTCCCCCTCCTTCTCCTCCTCCTCCCCCCCTCCCCCTCCTCCTTCTCCCCCTCCTTCTCCCCCAATCCCCCCAACTCCGCAGGTGATGTGCAGTTCAATCTATTGTTTTTTTTAGGTGAATATAATTAGCAGATGAGTATTTATACCCTTACTTCATTTAGATACACGAACAGCTCTTGATCTGTCTCGCATGTCTCTCCTTGTCTATCTATCCGTCTATCCTCTTGTATCTCTCTCTTTCTTTCTTCTTGATATTTTTCTTCTTCTTTGTGTGTCTGTGTCTGTCTATCCTCTTGTATCTCTCTAATTTCCGGGATCCCCTTTAGGGGGGGGGGGGGAAATTGGAAAAAATTTTTTAAATATTGATCTCCTTTCTTTAAAAGATTTTTAAGGGGGGTTGGGTTTTAATTTGTATTTTTTTTTTAAAAAAAGATTAAAGATGGTTTGTGGGGGGGGGGTTGGGGGACAGTGGGGGGAAAAAATGGGCGGGGGCAAAGAAAGGAAGATGGGGAAAAGGAGAAAGGGGGGGGGGGGAGAAGGAGAGGAAGGAGGAGAAGGAGGGGAAAGGGAAAGGATAGGAGAGGAGGGGAGGAGGGGGGTTAAGGAAGAGGGCGGAAGGGGGGAAAAGGGGAGGGAAGGGAAGGAAAGGAAGGGAGGAAGGGAAGGATGAGGGAAGAGAAGGATAGAAGGGAAGGAGAGGGAGAGGGAGAGAAGGAGAAAGGGGGAGGGAGGGAAAGGAGAAGATAGGGGAAGAGCGGGGGAAAAGGGGTGGGAGGGGGAGGGCCGGGGGACCTCCAGGGGACAGAGACCCAAGTGAGGGCCCGGAGAAAAAGGGGGGGGCCCGGGGAAAAAGCGGGGGGGGGAGGAAGGCGAGGGGGAAAGGGAGGGGAGGGAGAGAAGGGAGGGGGGGGGGGAACAAAAGAGGGGGGGGGGAACCCCCCAAAAGGGAAAAAACCAAAAAAAACAAAAAGAGGAAAAACCACACACACACACACACACACACACACACACACATGCACACACACACACACACACACACACACACATGCACACACACACATATATGTACACGTCGCCCTTCACTGCCTCTGGTCTTGACCCGACATACGAGGTCAAGTCATCGGGTACAACAATTTCTTCTCTCTCGCACGATAACCCCGAAGCAGACGCACGAACACACGCACACACCCTCTTCAAGAACTAACCATAAATCTTTCCTATCGTCTTCTCCTTCTTATTCCTTCCTTCGTAATGCATCTTTATTCTTATCTTCCTCCTCTTCTTCTTCTTTTTCTTCTTCTTCTTCTTCGTCTTTCCTTCGTAATACATATTTCTTCTCCTTCTCCTGCTTCATCCTCCTCCTCCTCCTTCCTTTGCAATAAATCTTGTAACATCTTCCCTTTTCAATGTTTTCTTTCTACTTCTTCTTCTTCTTCTTCTTCTTCTTCTTTCCTTTTGTAATAACTATTTAAAATCTTTATCTTTCTTCCTCTTTCTATCTCCATCTTCCCTTCGCAATATTCTGCAATAACTCGCATAGTAAAATGGTCAGTGTTGGGCAGCGAGCGTGAACAATGGGGAGGGAGAGAGGGAGGGAGAGAGGGAGGGAGAGAGGGAGGGGGGGAGGGAGGGAGGGGAGGGAGGGAGGGAGGGAGGGGAGGGAAAAAGGGAGAGAGGGGGGAAGGGAGGGAGGGAGGGGGGAGGGAGGGGAGGGAGAGCGGGAGGGAGAGAGGAGGAGGGAGGGAGAGAGGGGGAGGGAGGGAGAGAGAGAGAGGAGGGAAGAGAGGGAAGGGAGAGAGAGGGGGGAGAGAGGGAGGGAGGGAGGGAGGGAGGGAAGGAAAAGGGAGGGAGGAGAGGAGAAGACGAGAAAACGAGCTTTTCCAAATACGAACCTCCCTTGAAAGATAAGATAAAAAAACGGCAAAAAGCGATTTTAAAAAGATGTGAGAGTGAAAGTTGCACACGTCCCAAGGGGGTGGAAGGGGGAAGTGGGGGTGAGGGGGGGGCCCCTTTTAAGAAGAAAAAGGGAGGAGGGAAAGAAGGGAAGAAGGGGGGAAGAGGAAGAAAACCCCCCGGGGGGGTTTTTTTTTCCCCCGGGGCCCCCACCCTTTTCCTCGCCCCCTTTTAAATTTTTCCCCCCCCTTTTCAATCTTTTGCCCGCCCCGGGCTGTGGGGGGGTGGTGCCCCCCTTTCATCTCCATCTCTCCTTCTCCTCACCTTTGCCTTCGGGATGCTTTTTCTTTCCTTCTTTTCTCCCCCTCTCTCTCTCTCTCCTCTTTTCCTCTCTCTCTCTCCTCTCTATTTCTGTCTCTTTTTTTCCCCTTTTCCTCTCCCCCCCCTTCTCTCTCTTCTTCCCCTCTCCCCTTTTCCTCTCTTCTCCCTCTCTCTCTTCTCCTCTCTGTCTCTTCCTCTTCTCCTCTCTCCCCTCTCTCTCTCCTCCTTCTCTCTCTTCTTCTTTTCTTCTGTCTTCTGTCTGTTTTCCCCTGTCTGTTTCTCTTCTTCTTCTTCTCTCTCTCTCTCTTCCCCTTCTCCTTCTCTCTCTCTCTCTCTCTCTCTCTCTCTCTCTCTCTCTCTTCTCTCTCAAAAATGGAAAATGGAATCCAAGTCCCTCCCTTGTGACCCGAGATAATCACGTGAAATTTTAGCCTCGTTTTGAATCCAGCTTTTTTCCCCTTCCCCCCCCCTCCCCCTCCCCCCGCGTGCAACCTCCCCGGCTAACCTTCTTTTGCACAAAAATAAATAAATAAATATATAAATAAAAAATAATAAAATTAAATATCCACGCGAGTCAGATGAGAGAACGGGAATGATAAAAATTTATCACAAAAAAAAAAAAAAAAATAAAAACAAAAGAAAAAAGCATTGCTTACAAAAAAGGGCGACCCCCCCCCCCCCGCCGATTCTTTACGAGGTTATGAAAAAAAAAAAGAAATTGGAAAGGAAACACTACCGCCATCTATCAGTCAAAAATCCCAAGATATCATAGCCCCCAAAACCCAAAAAAAAAAAAAAACAAAAAACCGCAATCAAAAACCCTCCCAATCCAAAAAAAAAAAGAAAAAAAGAAAAGAAAGGACCCGAAATATAGCCAAAATTCCCCCCCATAAAACGCCATCTGCCTCTCCTTCGCCGCCATCTTCGGAGACCACAATGGCGGCGCGAGAGAATGGGAGGCGAAAAAAAACGCGCCGTCAGTTTCTCGCCGACCTTCGCCAAGGACGCGCGGAATGCCGGACGGACGGACCTGCAGACTGTCACTCGGGGGGGGGGGGGGGGGAGGGGAGGGGAGGGGGGGGGGGGAGGGGGGGGGGGGGGGAGGGGAAGGGGGGAGGGAGGGGATTGATAATGCGAGGCGGATGTTGACCCTTGGGATATGGAGCTGCTAGGTTGTGATCTCTGGACCGGGCTCCCTTTTTCTCTTTCTTCTATATTCTCTCTTTCCCTTTCTCTCTCTCTTCTCTCTCTTTCTCCCTCTCTCTCTTCTTTTCTCTGTCCTCTCTCTTCTCTCTCTCTCCTCTCTCTCTCTCTCTCTCCCTCCCCCTTTCTTCTCCACTCTCTCTTCCCTCTCTCTCTCTCCCCCTCCCCCTTCTCTCTCTTCTTCTTCTTTCTCTTTTCCTCTCTCTCTCCCTTCCCCTCTCTCCTCTCTCTCTCTCTCTCTCTCTCTCTTCACATCGATTTCGTGATCTCTTTCTAATGTTGCAAGCCTGTTGGTCTACACTTTTTTTTCTGTTTATCTGCCCTGCCCACACACACACACACACACCACCCCACACCCACACACACACACACACACACACACACACACACACACACACACACTAAATAACCCAAGCAAACGGTGCTTATCGACCTCCCTCGCCCACCCTATAGATTTCGAAAAAGAAAACGTAAGAAAATATAAGAAAATCGAGAAAATCAAGGGAATCAGGGGAAATCAAAGGAATCAAGAAAATCAAAAAGAATTTTAAAGAAAAATCAAAGGGAATCAAGCGCCGTTCCCCTCCCCCCGTCGGCCGCATTCCCGAGCCCGACCGAAATCCCGAAGCAAGCTGGGGAGGGTGTGTAACCCGCGCCCGACAGCCCCCCCCGGGCACGCACCCACGCACGACCCCGGCGGCGGGCGGAAGACGATGCACGGCGGACGGAAAAAAAGGAGTAACGGACGAACTGGCGGAAGAATGGACGGCAGGATTACCAGAACGGACGAAAGGATTAACGGACGGACGGACGAACGAACCACGGACGGGCGAAACGAACCGCGCTCGAGGAAGCCGGAAAACAAAACAGCCGAGAAATCCACAAAATATAGGAAAGAAAGAGAAAAAGAAGAAGAAAAATAGTCATTGCAATTTGCATCGAGGCATGACCGTGTTCTTTGCAAAAATGTGTATCCTTTTGCAATCGCTACAGTTTTTCCGCTCGAGAGAACCCGCCGATGCCGTCCGTCGGGCTGTCGGGCTGTCGGGACGGTCGGGCGGTCGGGCTATCGGGCTGCCGGGTTGTTTTATCGGACCTGTCAGGCAACAAAAAGTCGGGGTCTTTGTCGGGGCTTTTTGTCGTGGATGTCGGGTGGAGCGGGCTACCGGGCTTTTGGTCCGGGGGCGGGTTATCGGAACGTCTCTGTCGGGCGGGTTTCGGTGGGCGGATATGGGGCGATATTTCCAAACGCGGGTTCCGTGGAGAAGTGAGAAAGAAAGACACGGCCGTCGGGGGTGTGTCGTGAGAAGTTGGTTGAGAAGAAGTAGTAGCACAATGGCCTCCTATTCCTTATTTCTTTGCATTCTCACGTTTAGATTGATCTTTATTCGATGTTCTGTGTTGAGTTACTTCCTTCAGTTCATACTAACTGCCTCATTTCTTTTACATTGTCTCATTCAATTATTTTTTTTTTCAAATCGGTCTTGAGAACGAGAGGGAAAGGGAGAGGGGTGCTCGGGCGCGTCGTGAGGGATTTAAATCGCTTTTTTTTTCTCTCTCTCTCTCTTTCTCTCTACGTCTCATTGGTCTCTTCGTGCGTGACTCTGGTCTTTCTACCTCCTTTTTTCTCTTCTCACTTGCCCTCCCTCCCTCTCTCAATCCCCCTCCCTCCTTCCTTCTTTCTCCTTCTCCTTTCCTCTCCACCTCCTCTTTTCCTCTACTTTGCATTCCCCTCCCCTCTTATTCTCCGCTCTCCCGACCCCTTTCTCTCTCTCTCTCTCTCTCTCTCTCTCTCTCTCTCTCTCTCCCCCTCCTACTTCTCCCTCTTTTCTCTCTCTCGTCTCCTTTCCCTCTCTCTCCCTCTCCCTCCCCCCACATTTTTTTCTCTCTCTCTTCCCTCTCTCGTTCCCCTTTCCCCCACTCTCTCCCCCCACTCCCACATTTCTCCCGTTCCCCTTTCCCCCTCCTCTTTCCCCCTCTCTCTCTCCCCTCCACACAGTTCTCTCTCTCTCTCTCCTCCCTTCCCCCCACGCGTGCCCAGCGGTCCTGCGCCGGAGGGCGGCCGTTAGTCATCTGGAAACGGACGTATTGTGGAAATCTCTGACCCGAAATGGGAATGTTCGAGGGAGGGGCGGGGGCGAAGGGAATGAGGGGGGGGGTGGAGGGGAATGGACGAGAGAAGGAGGAGGAGGAAGGGAAGGGGGAATAGGAGGAGGAGGAGGAAGAAGATGATGGAGAGGAGGACAAGGTGATGTTGGAAGAGGAGAAGGCAGAGAAGGAAAAGGAGGAGGAGGTGGTGGTGGAGGAGGAAAAGGCGGAAAAGGCGCAGGAGGAGGCGGAGGAGGAGAAAGAAGAAGAGGGGGAAGAAAAAGAAGAGGAAGAAGAAGAGGAGGAATAGGAGGAAGAAAAAGAAGAGGTGGAAGAAAACGAAGAGGAGGAGGAGGAGGAGGAAAAGGAGGGAGACAAAGGAGGCAAAGGAGGAGGAGGAGGAGGAGGAGGAAAAGGAGAATGAGGCACACACCCAAAGGAGGCGAGGAAGGAGGGAAGGGAGGAGGAGGGGGGAGATAGGGGTTTTTGGGGAGGGGGGGTTGGGTCCCCGGGGGGAGAAGGAAGAGGAGGAGGGGGGGGTCGGTGCCCCCACTCGTCGGGTGCGAGCATGGGCACGGGCGGCCCCGGGTGGGTGGGGGGTTCGTGTGTGGTGAGGGGGGGGGGGTGTTTGATTGTTTTGTTGTAGGGCGGATATATGGAATTGAAGACCGGAGGGAAGAGGAACGGGCCGACGGAGGGGGGGGGGGTGAGGGAGAAGGAAGGGGGTGAGAGGGAGGGAGAAGAATGGGAAAGGAGATAGTGAGGGAGAAAGAGAAGAGGGAGGGAGGGAGAAGAATGGGAAAGGAGATAGCGAGGAAAAAGGGAGAAAGAGTGACAAGGGAGAGAAAGGAAAGAGAGGGAGGAAAGAGAGGAGAGAGAAGGAGGAGGGGAAAGAAAACTTCAGACAAGGGAGAGAAAAGACAAAAAAAGGAGGGAGGAGGAAACCTGAGAGAAAATAAACAAGACAAAATGCGCAATTAAGAACAAATACGATATAGTTAGATAGTAATCATACGGGCACGGAGGAAAGGGGAAGCGGAAAGGGGGGGGCAGGAGGAAAAAAAACAAAAAAACGAGGGAGGAAAAAAAAACAATAAAGGGCAGGCAAAATAAAATCAAGGGAAAAAACCAAAGCACGACAGAGTAGAGAACGATACAACAACAAACAACAAACACCAACAACAACAATAATAACAATATGCTAAAAATTAATAAACTTAATAATAATAATAATAATAATAAATGATACTATGGTAAAAAAAACCGCAATGCAAAAACTAGATTTACTGAAATAACAATACAATAATAGTAATAATGTTACCAGTAATAATAATAAAAAAATAATAAATAATAATAATGATAATAATTATAACAATAATAAAAATAATAATAATCATAATAAAAAATCGAAATTGCTTACAATCATAAGGCCAGCACGATCCCAAAATACACAGATATAGACATGCAACAAAATGCAAAAATGAAATGCAAAAAACAAAAAAAAAAAATGCAAAAAAAAAAAAAAATGCAAAAAAAATGCAAAAAAAAATGAAAAAAAAAATGCAAAAAAAAAAATGCAAAAAAAAAAAAAATGCAAAAAAAAAATCATAAAAACCTAACCAAACTACGAGACAGAAGCCAAGGATCCTCTTCTGTAGACCTAGAAAGATGCGACCGGCCAGGCTAGGGGGGGAGGGGGGGGAGGGGGAGGGGCAGGGGAGGCGAGGCTGCAGCGGGACGCCCAGCCGGGACTCAGGGCATCTCTGTATTATCTCTAATGAGAGGTAATAGAGAAACGCCCCGGAGGAGGAGGAGGAGGAGGAGGAGGAGGAGGAGGAGGAGGAGGAGGAGGTGGAGGAGGAGGAGGGGGGGGGATGGAGGTGGAGGAGGAGGTGGGGGAGGAGGAGGAGGAGGAGGAGGAGGACGAGGACGAGGACGAGAAGGAGGAGGAGGAGGAAGATCAGGATACAGAAGAGAAGAAAAGGGAGAAGGCGAATGGGGTGAAGAATGGGAAAGGAGGAGAAAGGGGGTTGGAATAGAGAGAGAGAAGAGGCGAGGATGAGGAGGAAGGAAGGCAGAAGACAGACTGAGGATGAGATGCACAAGACGAGAAACGAACGAACGAAGCACATAACAGGAACGCAGAGGAAACAAAGGGACGAAGAGAATAAAAATCGGAAACAGAAAGGAGGAGACAAAAGAACAAGAAATCTAAGAAAGACAAAAAAGGGAAACAGAAGAATGAGAAAATTAGCGATAAAAATAAAAGGCAACTGAACGACAAGCGGGCGACCCCGGGCGAAGGGCGCAGGGAAGAAGAAATGTATTTAACAAGGGGATGGAACGCGAAAGAAAGGAGAGAGAGAGAGAGAGAGAGAGAGAGAGACGGCAAGAGAGAGAGAGAGAGAGAGAAGGAGAGAGAGAAGGAGAGAGAGAAGGAGAAAAAGGAATGGAGGGAGGAGGGAGGGAGGGAGGGAGGAGGGAGGTGAGAACATGTACACACCTCATAATCGACGGCACAAGGTGGATGTAGCGGGCAGCGCCTCCTCCCTCCCCCCCATCCTCCTCCGCCTCCCTCCCCCCACGCACATATACGGGGGTGGAAGGAGGGAGGGAGGTAGGAGGGGCAGGCTTTGATTTGGAAGTTTTTTGAGTTTTGTTGCTCAGCAAACAGCAATTTATGTACCCCCCGACCGTAAACCCGTCACGATTGCATGTGTCTTGAGAAGAGAAAGAAACGCAATGGGAAATTATCATCATTATTATCATTATCATCATCATTTTTACAATTCTCCTTCTCATTCCTCTTCCGTCTCCCCTTAAAAGACGCTGAGGAAGAGATAATAGCGAAAATGCAAGATAATTCAACTAAATGACACAAAGTTCGAAAGGTGAATGAACACAGGGGGGGGGGGGGTGAACGTAGGCCTATGTGTGTAGAATCAAAAACCAATGGCAGGCAAGGGGAGCTGAGGGCACAGAATCGGCCAAGCAAGCAAGCAGTCAAGCACACTTACATACACTTACACTTGCATTCTTACAGACAGGAAAAAAAGGCAGACACACAGAAACACGCATACCGACAGACAGAGAGACAGGCAGACAAGCAGACACACTCACACACACACACACACACACACACACACACACACACACACACACACACACACACACACACACACACCACACACACACACACCACACACACACAACATAACACACACACACACAAACACACACACAACAACGCACGCCCCCACGCAAAGGCACCCCCGAGGACCTCCAGCGCCGCTCTCACTCTTCATCTGTAATTACCTCGGGTGTTACTGGTAACGAGGAAGGCGCCGCGCCTGCCAACTGCCTATTACCCGGGCCTATTAACGGCACCCATTACCCGTCAGGAGGAACCCATTACGTCGCCTCCGCCAGGCCCCGCGAGCAGCTGTGAGGATCTGAGGATTGCCTGGAGATTGCCACCGAACGGAGCTTCTTCTGCAAGCTGGCGGCGTCTTAACGAGCGCGAAGGAGGTTGGGGGGTCTAGGCCGGTCCCTGTCGTCTCTTCTCTCTCTCTCTCATCTCTTCCTTCTCTCTCTCTCGCTCTCTCTCTCTCTTTCTCTCTCTCTCTCTCCATTCTTGTCTTCTTTCCCTCTCCCTCTCCCTATCCCGCTTCCCTCCTCACTATCATTTATCCTTCTCTCCCTCACCCTCTCCTTCTCTCCCTCCCCCCCTCTCTTCTCACCATCTCCCCCCTTCTCCTTCTCTCCCTACCCCCTCTCCGTCTCTCCTCCTCCCCATACCCTCGTTCCCCCCTCTTACCTCCCTTCCCCCTCTCCCTCCCTCCACCTCTCCCTCCATCCCCTCCATATTCCGTCCCTCCCACCTCCCTCTCTCCCCCACTCTCTTCTCCTTCTTCTCTTCTCCTTCTCTCCCCCCCCCCCTTCCTCCGTAACGGCAATCGCGCAAGGGAGAGGCATAAAAGCCGTGTAAGCGGAGTATTATTCAAGTTAAATAGTGGTACGGGCGGGGGTCAGGAGTGGGGGTCAGGGGTGGGGGGTGGGAGTGGGTGAGGAGGGGCAAGGGTGGGTATGAGGCTTGTTCTAAATCTGCCCCGAGGCTGTACTGGCCGCCGTAATCACGCTCCTGCGCGCACGCAACACGGAACGCACATAAATAAACATAATATCCACGCAAGGTAGATACGGTACACGTAAACACGCACGCTAAGACGCTGACACACACACACACACACACACTTACACCACCACCCCTCCACACACACACACAACCCCCCTGAAAGTCACTTTACTTTTCCGAGAAAAAACGCGCGCGAAAAAAAAAAACAGTCAAAGCCCCCAACCAGCCAAACAACTTGCGAGCCGAAAAGTGGATATCTCTCTCTCTCTCTATCTCACTCATATCACTCTCATCTCTCTCTTCTTCTCACCCTACCTCAATCTATCTCTCTATCTCTCTCCTCTCTCTCTCTCTCTCTCTTCTCTCCCTATCTCTCTCCTCTCTCCGCTTCTCTCTCTCTCTTCTCTCTCCTCTCTCTCTCTCTCTCACGCATACCTCTTCTCTCTCTCTATCTCTCTCTCCTCTCTCTCTCTCTCTCTCTCTCTCTCTCTCTCTCTGCGCCAAGGTGACCCGCGCTTGCTCAACATTTATAACGGCAGGTGAGGTCAGCGGGTCAGCGCCTTTATCTCTATCTCTCCGATTTATCTCTCGGGGAAGAAAAGAGACGAAGAAGAACAAGAAGAAGAAGAAGAAGAAGAAAAATGCAGAATTCTCTCTCCTTTTATTGAAAAATCTCTCTCGATTTGTAAAGCCAATTGGAATGCTGTGATAAATATTTACCAGGACGTCAACCCGGGAGAGAGAGAGAACCGAGGACACGGGTATGCAGAGAGAGAAGAATGAGAAGGAGAGAGGGAGAGGGACGGGGAGAGAGAGAGAGGAGAGGAGAGCGAACGAGAGTCAGAAGAGATGAAGAGAGATTGGACGCAGAACAATGTTATGGAGAGAGAGAGAGACGACCAGGAGAGAGAGGAGAGAGCAGAGAGAAGAAGAAGCGAGAGAGAGAGAGAGAGAGAAGAGAAGAGAAGAGAAGAGAAGAGAAGAGAAGAGAAAGAGAAGAGAGAGAGAGAAAGAAAAATAAAGAAAGAGAAAGAAAGAGAGAGAGAGAAGAGAAGAGAAGAGAAGAGAAGAGAAGAGAGAGAGAGAAAGAAAGAAAAATAAAGAAAGAGAAAGAAAGAGAGAGAGAGGGGGAGTCGATAAAACTGATCCCATCTTTTAAAATGCAATCAGTTTCATCGACCTGCAAATGTTGCCAAACGTGCACTCTTCCCTCTGCATCCACCGTTACCAGACCCCCACTCCCCCCACATAAAAAAGAATAGTAAATAAATAAATAAATAAATATGAATAAGTAAATAATAAAATAGATTAAAATAAGTAAATAAAAATAATAACTACAAAAAAATTATAAAAATACGTAAATAAAAATCAATAAATAAAAAAAATAGATAAAAATACGTAAATAAAAATAATAAATAAAGAAATAGATAAAACATAGATAAATAAAAATAACATACACAAACAAACAAACAAAAGGAAAAAAATAATAAAGTTTAATCTAAATGCACCTTCCTCGCCCCCCCCCGCCCCCCCTTGGCTTGCGAGCGCCCCCAGGGGAGACAAGGGGGACGGGGGGGGGAGGGAGTGAAAAGGGAGGAGGGAGGGAGGGAGGGAGGGAGGGAGGGAGGGAGGGAGGGAGGGGGAGGGGGAGGGGGAGGGTGGAAAACTTTCTCCATTGTCGTTACTTACTGTTGTTATTACTGTTTTTTTTTTTTTGGGGGGGGGTGGGGGGGAAGGAAGGAAGGAAGGAGGAAGGTTGTTTTTGTTTTGGGTTTATTGTTTTCTATTGTCCTTGTTTGTTTTATTCTACGTTTCTTCTCTCAGCTTTCTCTCTTGGTCTTTTTCTTTCTCCTCATCACCCCCCCCCCCTTCCACTCTCCCTATCTCTTCCTATCTAACCTTCCTCTCTCTCTCTCTCTCTCTCTCTCTCTCTCTCTTCTCTCTCTCTCTCTCTCCATGCTCTCTTCTCTCTCTCTTCGCCTCTTTCTCTCTCTCTCGCTTCTCTCTCTCTCATCTCTCTCTCTCTATATATAAAATATAATATATTTTATATATATAAAAATATATATATAAATATATATATAAATAATATAAAAAAAAAAAACAATAAAAAAATTTATACATATATTAAAAATTTTTCATATATATAAAATATAAATTTTATATATAAAATTTTTTTAAAATATATATATTATTTTATATAAAATTATATATATATTGAAACCACACACACACACCACACACACACCACACACACAAACACAAAAAAAAAAAAAAAAAATATATATAATATATAATATCCCTCCCCCCCTCCTTACCCCTCCCCCCCCCCACTTGACAGACGAGCACGAAGCCTCTGCGGAAAAACCCCGAATTATCTATGGGGGTCCCGGGAAAAAGGGGGAAAAGGGGAAAAAGGGGGAAGAGAGAGAGAGAGAGAAAAGAAGAGAAGAGAAGAGAAGGGGAAAAGAGAGAGAGAAGAGAAGGGAAAAAAAGAAGAGAAAGAAGAAAAAGAGAAGAAAAGAGAAGGGGGAGAGAGAAGAGAGAGAAGAAAGGAAAGAAAAGAGAAGAGAGAGAAGAGAGGAAAGAAAGAGGGAGAGAAAGAAAAAGGAGAAAGAGAGAGAAAAAAGGGAAAAAGAAGAGAAGAGAAAAAAGAAAAAGGGGGGGGGGGGGGGGGGTTCCCAGAAGATTATCCAGTAAAAAAAAAAGATTGCATTTTTCCAGTCAAAAAAAAGGGAAATAATCAAGAAAATAAGCCCCCCCCCCCCTCACACACACACACACACCACACACGTAACCCCCACTCCCCCCCCCTCCTCCAACATCCAACACACACCAAACACCCCACCCCCACCCCCCCCCCCACCTCCCCCCCACCCCAACCCCTTTTCCTTTTCCCCCCCCCCCCCCCCACACTTACCCCCCCCCCCACCCCCCCCCCCAAAACCCCCCCCCCACAGAGCCCGAGGCGTGGTTAGTCGACTGGGGAAAAGGTTCGCGGGTTTTGCGACGTAAATGCTTTGTGTGAAGCAAGGGGATTTATTGGAGAATCCACTTCATTATCTGCGTCTTTTGTTTTCGTTCAGTGGTGGTGAAGGGGGGAGGGGGGGAAGAGGGGAGGGTGGAGGGGAGGGGATGAGAGGAGAGGGGAGGAGAAGGAAAAAAGGAAGAGGGGAGGAAAAGGAGAGAGAGAGAGAAAAGAGAGAAGGAGGAGAGAGAGGAGAGAGAGAGAGAGAGAGAGAGAGAGAGAGAGAGAGAGAGAGAGAGAGAGAAGAGAGAGACCGCACCCTGACCCCCCCCAACGACCCCCCCCCCCCCCCCCCCCCAAGGACGGCCGACGGACAAAAGACGACCACAATGCGAACTCTTGGAGCGAGAGACTTCGAAAAAACGCGCCTCGAGATGTCGTCATGGCGCGAAGCACTTCTGAGAGAGAGAGAGAGAGAGAAGGAGAGAAGGGGAGGGAGAGAGAGAGGAAGAGGAGAGGAGAAGAGAGGAGGGGAGAGAGAGAAAAAGGAGAGAGAGAAAAGAGAGGGGGAGAGAGGAGGAAAAAGAGGGGGAGAAGAGAGGGGGAGGCGGGAAAGGGGGAGGGGAGAGGGGGAGAGAGAGAGAGAGAGGAGAGAGGAAAGAGAGAGGAGAGAAAGGAGAGAAGAGAGAGAGAGAGAGAGGAGAGGAAAAAGAAGAGAGAGAGAGAGAACAAAACCCCAGTAAAAATGCGGGCGCTATTCGTTCCTCCGCCAGTCTCGTGACGACGGCCCAACGAGGCTCAAAAATACCTCCTTATTAATTGCGGTAGTAACGCGTAACCCTAACCGGCTGTGGCTTACAGAATGCCATTCATCAGCGCATGATCACCGTCAACGCCGTCCTCGCCACCACCACCCCGTCTACTACACCCACTCTCCACCACCGCCTCGTATTCACAGAGACAGAGAGGCGGGCGGACGGACGGACGGACGGACAGAGACAAACGGACAGACGACAACAGACACACACACACACACACACACACACACACACACACACACACACACACACACACACACACACACACACACACACACACACACACACACACACACACACACCTGCTTCGCCCCCTCGCCCATAAATGCCAATCATCACGCGGACATTTAACGCCGAAACCCACCGCTAGGAACTCCTCGCGACCGGCCACGAGCACGAGATCGGACGCCGACGGACGAACTCGCGTTGGCCAAAGGGAGAAAGATTGGGGGAGAGGGTGGGGGAGAGGGGGAGAGGGGGAGGGAAGGGAGGAGGGAGATGGAGGGTAGGGGAGAGGGGGGAGGGAAGGGGTGAGGAACATGGAGGGAAGGGAGGGAAGGAGGGAAGGGTGGGAGATGGAGGAGGAGGGAAGGGGAAGGGAGGGAGGGGGGGAGGGGGAAGGGAGGGAAGGAGGGAAGGGTGGGAGATGGAGGAGGAGGGAGGGGAGGGAGGGAGGGGGAAGGGAGGGAAGGAGGGAAGGGTGGGAGATGGAGGAGGGAGGGAGGGGAAGGGAGGGAGGGGGAGGGGGAGGTAGGTGAATTGAACAGCTTGTTTCTTCTTATAGATATCTTTAAATATCTTTCTTGAATTTTCTTATTTTCTTAAGAAATAGTTACCCGTCGAGTTCTCTTCTCTCCTACTTCGCCTTTTTTTAAAAATCTTTACGGATAAAAATACGGATGTTTTTTTTTTGTCCTATTAACATATGCGGAAGTGACTTGAAATACCAAACCCATGTAACCTCTAAATAAACAAAGAGAAAACAAATATAGAAGCAACAAATGCAACAAAAGGAAAAAGGAAAGAAAAGAAAAGAAAAAGGAAATAAAAAAAGAACAGACAATAAAACTAAAAAGAAAAGAAAAGAAAAGAAAAAAAAATACGGACGCAAACAAAACCTCCCCTTCCCCCCCCTCCCCCCTCCCCCTTTCCCTCCCTAAGATGAACAGAAACCCCCAAAATACACTCTTTTCCCCCCCTCCCGCCTCCCCCCCCCTCCGCCTCCCCGAAACCCTCGAGGCCAAGGGAAGAAGTGTGAAAATAAGCCCCAGGTGACATCTCCTTCGTATTGAAAGGTTCCCAAAACCGAGCGGACGGTTTCGGATCTTTTCGGACGTGACGGGATAAGGGGGAGGAAGAAAGATGGGGGGGAAGGCATCGGAGGCGAGCGAAAGGTAGTGGCGAGTGAGCGAAAGGGTGTGGGGTTCGAGGTGAGGGCCGGAGAAACACCCACACACGCGGACAATACTTGAGGTTGGAGGTTTGATTGGGGAGGAGGGGGGAGGGGGGAGTGGGGGAGAGGGGGGGGGTTGATGACCACAGGAGAGATTGTGTCAATTTGAGATCGCCAGAAGCGAACTCGCAATGTCGATCTCTTTCTCTCTTTAAAAAAAAAGCGCTTTTACAATGAGAAGGCATGTTGATAAAATAATCCGAAAAAAACGAGTCTACAAAAGGCGAAAAAAAGGAAACAGAAGAGGAGAAAAGAAGAAAAATAAAAAAAAAGAGAATGAGAAAGCAAGAACAGAAACGACGATAAATGACCGAAGAAGGCGATAATAATGAGAGAAGGTGCACGGAACAGGAGCCAATTACATCGGATGGTTGAGTAATGTGGCGAGAGAGAGAGAGGAGAGAGAGAGAGAGAGAGAGAGAGAGAGAGAGAGAGAGAGAGAGAGAGAGAGAGAGAGAGAGAGAGAGAGGAGAGAGAGAGAACGGTAACAGAAAGAGAGGAGAGGGAGAGGGCCAGAAAGAAAGGGAAGGGCAAGAGAGGAAGAGGCAGAGAGGGAGGGAGAGGGGAATAAACGGAGGAAGGGAGAGCGAATAAGAAGAGAAAAGGAGAAAACACTGAAAGGAACAAGGGAGTGAGCTGACCAACAGGAAATTGCAATTCATCTTGTGATTGTCAACTACCATTAACTCGAAAGACAAACACACACACACACACACGCAACCACACATAGACAGGTAGATATAGACTTAAATACACAAATACAAATATATGCAAACATCCATATACATGCATACATACACGTGTATAAATATGTATGCATGAGTGTGTGCGTGTTAGGAGGAAGAGGACACGACAGGGGGGGGGGGGGAAGCAGACGATCAAAAGGAGGAGGAGAAGGAAGAGGAGGAACAGGAAGGAGGAAGAAGAATAGGAAGGAGGAAGGAGGAAGGAGGAGGAGGAGGAGGAGGAGAAAGAGGAAAAGGAGAAGGAAGGGAAGGTGAGTAAGAGGCATAATGAGGAGGAAGCAGGAGAGAATGAGGAGGAAGAGAAGTAGGCCGAGGAGGAATGGAAGGAGGAGGAGGAGGAAGAGGAGGAGGAGGAGGAGGAGGAGGAGGAGGAGGAGGAGGAGAAGGAGGAGGAGAGGAGGAGGAGGAGGAGAGGAGGAGGAGGAGGAGGAGGAGGAGGAGGAGGAGGAGGAGGAGGAGAGAGGAGGAGGAGGAAGAGGAGGAGGAGGAGGAGGAGGAGGAGGAGGAGGAGGAAGAGGAGGAGGAGGAGGAGGAGGAGGAGGAGGAGGAGGAGGAGGAGGAAGAGGAGGAGGAGGAGGGAGAAATAGGGATACAGGAAGGAAGAGGTGGAAGGAAGAAAGAAAAAAATCCGGAAAGAAAGGAGGATGAGAATCAAAAGAAAGGAAAGAGAAATTGAAGGAAAGAAAGCGCGAGGAAAGAAGGGTAAGGAAGAAGAGAGAGAGAAGAAATGGGGAAGGAAAGAGAGAGAAGAAAAGAAGAGAAAAGAGAGGGAAGAAAAGGAGAAGGAAAGAGAGAGACGAAAAGGAAGAGAAAAGAGAGGGGAGAAGGGGAAGAGGAGGAGGACGGGAGGCGAGCGACCGAGTGAGGATCGCGGTCGCACGCGTAATGGCGCTAATGACAAGGACCTGTTTCACCGGCTGACCAACACCGGTCCACGACATTTTTTTCCTTTTTTTTAATCCGGAGAACCAGTGCCGTGAGTCAGCTTGATAAAGTCGCAGGTAAAGTCAGCTTGACAGATCGTGGGGGAAACCAGCTTGATCAGTCGTAAGGACAAGCTTGATTCACTGTCGGGAAGTGCCGCTCGCAGCTGTGCCAGTGACGTCATGGTCTAAGTGGACGCGGCATCGATAATCAACAGCCTGGGAGGAATTATAAACAATGGGCGGGTCGGCGCACGCGTGACCACGAGGGGGGGGGGGTGATGTAAGGGACCGTTGACGTAACGAAGACACAACACGCGTGCACGACGGCAGACACAGACAGTCATAGACACATACAGACTGACGGTCAGAGACAGAGACAGACAGAAGACAGACAGACAGACAGACAGACACACACACACACACACACACACACACACACACACACACACACACACACACACACACACACACACACACGCACACACACACACAGCAAAAATCCTCCCTGGAACGAACGCATTGGCGGCGGCACTCGGGGCGTCCAAGGCCAAAGCTACTCGAGGGAAGCCAGCTCGTTTCCTGCAGCTGAGACGAGCTCCCAAACCAAACGACCCGGACGACCACCAGAGCCAAGGGAAGTACGACAAGGCGGCTTACCTGAGGCGAGATGAGGGACGTGGACGACGCGAGGGACGTGATGGAGCCGTACTGGTCCCTCTGGCCGGACGCGAGGGACGTGACGGAGCCGTAGTGCGCGCCCATCGAGCCGTCGTCGCTGTTGGTGGAGTCGAGGGAGGACATGCGCGGGTGGGAGGCGCCGCTGGAGGGCGCGCCGCGCTTGCCCAGGTCGTGCCTTTCGAAGGCGCGCATGATGTCGGCCATCTTCGGGGTGTTGGAGGCGCCCGAGCGCTGGAGGGACACGCCCGAGACCGACGTCTTCGGGCGCGAGAAGGCGTCGAGCACCTCCTTGCTGGCCGTGCGCGACAGGGCCTCCGGCGTGTCGAGGAGGTCCTCGCGGGAGTCGGTGGACGCGGCGGGGCTGAGCGGGGCGGCGCTCAGGTAGTGCGAGTCCATCATGGCGGCGTCGCCTCCCTCGATGAGGCTGGTGGGGCGCGAAGGGGCGCCGCCGTTGCCGCCCTCTCGGCGCTCGCGCATTTTGATGCCGCCGCTGCCGTACTCGGGCATGGACAGCTTTCGGTCAGGCAGGTCCACTCTGCGCACCTCGCTGGCGCTGCTGCTGTTCGAGGAGGAAAGGCTGGACTCGGCGTAGAGGGACGTGGGCCGCGCCGGCCGGCTGCCGGTGCCCTCGGACGGCTCGTCGCAGAGGCGCGCGGGCCGCGTCGGGTGCTCCTGGCTGGCGGCGCGCTCGTCGTAGAGGCGGCTGGGGCGCGACGGCAGGTCCATCCGGCTGCCGCTCTCTCTGCGCGTCAACTGAGGCTGCGGCGCCGCGGTGTCCTCCTCCGCCCGCTGCTGCCACTTGTCGGCGAGGGCGCGGAAGCCTTGCGACTTCTTGCTCCTCTCGGGCGAGGCGGCGTCCGACGTCCTTCTCAGTCTCTGGATTTTGGTCTCGATGTCGCCGCCGGCCGACGACGACGACCCGTACTTCATCTCGAGGGCCGCCCACCGCTCCGAGCGCCGCGTGGGCGACGAGCGCGGGCTGTCGCTCGCCTCGGGCTGCTCCACGACGCGCCGCGAGGCTGACATCGGGATTTCGGCAATCACCTCCTCGTTGGCGGCCTCGCTCAGCTGCTCGAAGTCGTCCATGATCTCGTTGAGGTACGCCACCTTCAGCTGCGACTCCTTGTACATCTCGCCCTCCTGGTCGAAGTACACGGGCTCGGCCGACACCTTGACCTCGTCGTGCTTGGCCACGTGGATCACCGAGTCGCGCGAGTTGCGTCGGGAGGAGTCGTGCGACGACCGCCGCGACGAGGCGGCCGACGACGTGGACGACGACGATGGCTGGCGACGCAGGCCGCTCGTCTTGGGTCCCTCGCGGAGCTCAGTGTCGAGCCGCTTGGGGAATCTGTCCGTCTCCTCCGTCCGCTCCGAGGAGAACTTGCGGATGATCTCGGGCGTGAGCTGCTCGTCGCTGCTGCGGCCGGAGCTGCAGCGCGCCGAGTTGAGCACGTTCCGCCTGTTCTCGGCCTCGATGCTGCCGCGCTTCAGGACTCTTCTGGCCGAGTCCTGCTCGTCGAAGGAGCTCTGCGGGGAGAGGCGCGACCGGTACGCCCTGCAGCTCCGGTCGTCGTGGTCCTCGTGCTCGGGCATGGGCGACGACGGCGGCGAGATGCCCTGCGAGAAGCTGGACTGCGTCGAGCTCACCGCCGAGTCGTTGTCGCTGTCCTCGGCGCGGCTGAGTCTGGAGTCGAGCGAGCTCTTCTGCGAGAGCGAGAGCTTGCCGTAGCTGTGTCTGTCGCTGGAGTACTTGGTCTCGCAGAACTCGAAGGCGTGCTCCGAGCCGGGCGTGGTGATGCTCTCCAGGCTCTTGGGCGGCGTGGTGGCGGGCGGCACGGGCGACGCCTGCGAGAAGTCGCTGGTGGGCGAGGCGCTGCGGGTGCTGTGCGCGCGCCCGCTCGGGGGAGGTAAGTTATCGCATTTGTTGAAGACGGCGATGCTCTTCCTCTTGAAGGCCGGCGAGTACTTGGGGAGGGCGCTGGGGGCGGCGGCGGCGGCGCCCTTCCACGGCGGGGCGTTGAGCGAGCTCTGTCGGCTGGTGTTGGACTCGCACGAGTCGATGCTCGAGATGGAGTCGGCCTTGTAGAGCCGCGGCGAGCGCTGGCCCTCGCGCGGCAGCGACATGGTCTTGAGGGCGGACGCGGGCGGAATGCTGGCGATCTTCGGGAGGTCGATGGGAGTCTTCTCGAGGCCGTCGTTGGCGCGGCTCTCGGGGATGACGAGGCCGCGCAGCTTGCTCAGGCTCTTCCGCCGCTGCTCGATCAGGTTGGAGAGCGACGTGCGCCGCTCGCGGTCCTCGGGCTTCTCCACGCCGTACTGGTAGACGGAGGGGCGGTCGTAGGCGCCCACGCTGTGCCGCTTGGTCAGCGTCGTCCGCCCGATGTCGATGAGGCTCTGCGACCGGGCGTGGAGGCCGCCGGAGGTCGAGGCGTCGCCCTCGGCCCGCTTGCTGTCCCGCAGGTCGGCGCGGCGGGGGGCGGGGGGGAGCTCCTGGCGGATGTCCACCTCACTGGAGGCCGTCGCCATCTTGGCGCCGTCCTTGGGCTCGGCGCTGCTCACGTTGATCATGGAGCTGAAGGCCGAGGTCTTGCTGAGCGAGCGGGAGCCGTCGCGCAGCCCCGCCTTGCCGCCCGAGGACGACCCCGACGACTCGAGGCGCACGTCGTCCTCCGTGAAGGCGCGCTTCATGGTGGCCTCGTCGCCCTCCACCTTGTCCAGCTTGCGCGTCTTCGGGTGCGGCTGGTCGGGCCCGTCCGTCGAGAACATGGCGATCTTGTCGCGGACGCTGCGCTCGCTGCGCTCGTCCTGGCGGCGCCAGCGGCCGCGCGTGGGCGTGGCCTCGCGCGGCCGCCGCTCCTCGCCGCCGCCCGAGTACCACTTGCTGCCGCCGTCCGAGCCGCGCTCCGCCGCGTACGCCTTGGAGCTCGAGGAGAGGTGCGGGGGATGGGCGGGGGAGGGCCTAGGGGCGTCCCCGGGGCCGAGCGCGGGCGGGGCGTGGAGGTGGAGGAAGGGGGGGGACTGCCGGGGCTGGTGGGGCTGTCCAGCTCCATGGCCAGGCGCGAGTAACGGGCGAAGCGAGACAGCTTGTCGGGTAGGCCTTCGGCGTAGCTGCTGGGGAACTCATGGCCGTCAGGAGGCAGCCGCGAGTAGGGGGGCGGCGCCCCTCCCGAGGTGCTGGTGTAGCGGTGCTCACAGGCGGACACGCTCACGTTGCCGCCGCCACCTGCCGGAGAAACAAGACGTTAGAAAAAACAAAAACTTAAAAAAAAGAAAAGAAAAAGAATAAGAAACAAACAAGTAATTATAATGGACTGAAAACACCAATGGAAACGGCGAGGTCGGAGCCGCACGCCGGGAATAATCGCGCTTTCGACTTTTCATTTGCTTCTTGTAAAGTAATCATCCCTTTGTCTCCGCGTTCGGGTTGCCTAAAGACTTAGTCTCTCTCTCGCTCTCGCTCTCGCTCTCTCTCACACACACACACGGATAGAGAGAGAGAGAGGGAGAGAGGGGGAGAGAGAGAGAGAGAGAGAGAGAGAGAGAGAGAGAGAGAGAGAGAGAGAGAGAGAGAGAGAGAGAGAGAGAGAGAGAGAGAGAGAGAGAGAGAGGCGGAGGAGGGGGGGGGCGCCCCTATGAATATGCAATGGCGCATACGTGTCCTTGCACACGTGTAGGTAACACGAGCGACAGAAGACAACTGCCAGAACACAGCGGGACCAAGGACATCCCACATCCTCCTTCCTGCATCCTGCTCATCCTCCTCTTCCTCCCCGTCTCATTCTCGTCCTCATCCTAGCCCTCTCTATCGGATACTCATCCTCTCCCTCCCTAGGCCACCCTCATCCTTATCCTCCTCTTTCTCCCGCATCATGCTCAGCATCCTACTCCTCCTCCTCCTTCTCCTCCCTGAATCTCCTCTTCCTTCCTGCCTCCTCCTCTCCCTTCTCGCATCCTCCACTCCTTCTTGCATCCTCCTGCATCCTCCTCTCCCTTCTCGCATCCTCCACTCCTTCTTGCATCCTCCTGCATCCTCCTCTCCCTTCTTGCATCCTCCTCCTCCTCCTGCATCCTCCTCTCTCTTCTCGCATCCTCCTCCTCCTCCGCTCCCTTTCTGTCCCCGTCAATAAGCCACAACGTATGATTGCAAACCCCGGAATCACTGAAGCATGAATCATTGCACGTCCCTTTGCCACCGCCAAGACGCTATCGAGAAAAACAGAAGGAGGAGGAGGAGGAGGAGGAGGAAGGTTGGGGGGGGGGAGGAGGAGGAGGAGGAGGAGGAGGAGGAGGAAAGTTGGGGGGGAGGAGGAAGAGGAGGAGGAGGAGGAGGAGGAGGAGGAGGAGGAGGAGGAGGAGTTGGAGGAAGAGTAAGAGAGGAAGGAGAGGAGGAAGAGGAAGAGAAGAAGAGACGCAAAGGAAGAGGCGGACATGACGAAGAAGAAGAGGAGAAGAGGAAGAAGAAGAAGAGAAGGATATAAGTAGCAAAGGCGAATATGAGGAAGAAGAGGAAGAGGAGAGGAGGAGGATTAGCTCCGGGCTCCCCCTCCAACCGCCCAATCTCTGGCCTCAAGTGAGGGTGACTCGCTCAGCCTCCGACGACCCAGCGTAAGCGCAACTCAGCCGTGGCAAAAATAGGGAAAAACAAAGTTTAAACGTAGTATAAATATCCATTAAAAAAATATAAAGAGGAATGTATATGGCAACAGCTGCAGTTACGTAACAATATATATATATATATTTTTTTTATCAGTTTTTTTTTTTGAGCGGGTGGTCTTCCCCTTGCAATCTCCCCCCCCCCTACGCCAACCCCTTGCAACATCCAGGAACTTCTTCCGCTTAATGAACCCGCAACAAATCACAGCGACTCTTTGCTGCCGCCCTAGTAACACGCCCGCGCGCCAGCAACGCCCACGACCCTCTCTACCACCGCCCACGTAACCTTGGTCCCTCCCTCCTCCCTCCTCCCCCTCCCCTCCCCCATGCACCCTATCTTGTCCCCTCTACCCTATTCCCTCCTCCCCTCCCCCCCCCTGGCACTCTCCCCCTCTATCCTTTATCCTTTCCTATCCTCTTCCTTCTTCCTCTATCATCCACCTTTATCCTTTACCTTCTCCTACCCCCCTTTTCTTCTCCTTTCTTCCTACCTATCTTATCCCCCTCCTCCTTCCACCTCCTTCCACCTCCTTCCACCTCCTCCACCCAAGCACTCAGAACTCTTCGCTCGCGCCCATATCGCTTCGTTCGACGCCATTCGATAAGCCGTAGGCCAACACGAAACACTTTGACACGACCTGATGTTCGGTGCGCCATCCTACGAACTCCTTCCATTATTTAGACATTACTAGAAAGAGGGGGGGATGGGGGAGAGGGGGAGGGGGGAGAGAGAGGAGGGGGAGGGGGAATGTTGGAGAGGGAGGGAGGGAGGGAGGGAGGGAGAGAGGGAAAGAGGGAGGGGAAAGAGAGAAGAGAAGAGAAGATAAAGAATGAGAGAGAGAAAAAGAGAGAAACGGAAAAACGAAGAGAGAGAAAGGGTGAAGAGCAAATTAACCATCACTGCACCACCTTTCCTCCCTCCCTCCCTCTCTCCCTCCCCCTCCCCCTCCTCTACTACCCCCCTCCCCGTCCCTCCTCCACACACACTTACACTCACACACACACACACACACACACACACACACACACACAACAAACACACACACACACACACACACACACACACACACACACACACATACATACATACACACACACACACACATACACACACACACACACGCACACACACTGGACGGACGAGTGACAGCGGCGCGTCGGGAATGGTGACGAGAGCGAGGTTACGAAACTCCGCGAGTCATCCTCGGAGTGCCTCGAGTGCCACACCTGACCCTCAGGCGATGCTCCTGGCACGATGCTCGACTCGGGCGGGGGGGGAGGGGGGAGGGGAGGCACCGCGGATGGATGGCAAAAGGGAAGGGGAAACTAATATATACATTCGTACACACGCAAAAATGAGAATGAGGAATGGAGGGGAAAAGTAGATAGATAGATACAGAATGGATAGATAGATAGATAGTGAGATAAAGAGAAATAGAGCGATAAAGGAAGAGAGATAGAGAGATAAAGAAAGCGATAGAAAGATAAAGAAAGAGATAGAGAGATAAAAAAAAAAACATAGAGAGATAAAAAAACCCGTTTAGAAAGATAAAAAAAAGCGATAGAAAATTAAAAAGCGATAGAGAGAAAAAGGGAAAGGGGAAAGAAAATGAAATAGAGAGAAAAGAAAGGACAGAGATAAAGAGAAAAAAAAAAGGGAGAGAAAAGCGAGAGACAGCGACTGACAAACCGACCGAGAGAGAGGATAGGGGCGAGCGGGAGCGAGAGGTAGAAAACACGTGAGGATATATTCCCGCATCAGATGGCTCCGCACCACCGCATATTCCCTCCAAAACCACATCGCCAAACTTTTCCCAAAGAGAGAAAAACCAGGGGAACGAGAGAGAGAAGAAGGGGGGAGAGGGGAAGGGGAGAGAGGAGAGAGAAAAAGGAAAAGAGAAGAGAAAAGGGGAGAAGAGAGAGAGAGACCGGGGGAGAGAGAGAGAGAAGAGAGGGAGGGAAGGGAGAGGGAGGGGGGAGGGAGAGGGGGGGGGGAGGGAGGGAGGGGAGGGAGAGGGAGGGGGTGAGGGAAGAAAAGAGAAAAGAGAAAAGAGAGAGAGGGGAGAAAAGGACGAAAGAGAGAGGAGAGGGGAAAAGAGAGAAAAGGAGGGGAAGAGAGAGAGAGGGGGGAGGGGGAGGGGGGAAAGAGGAGAAGGGGAGAGAGGGGAAAGGGGGAGGACGAAAAGGGGGGAAAAGGGGGGAAAGGGGGGGGAAAGAGGGGAGGGAGAGGGAGGGGGGAGAGGGTTGAGGGAGAGAGAGAGAGGAGAGAGAGAAAAAAAGAAGAAAAAGAAAAAAGGGGGGCCACTGAAAAATCTAACCCCCCCCTTTTGGGTCTTACCTTGGGTTTGTGAAAAAAAAAAAAATTGCTTTTACGACGGAAAATGTGCCCTTTACCCCCCCCCCCTTTCCTCCCCCCCTCCCCCCCCCCCTCCCCTCCCCCTATATTTAAAAAAAAATAAAAAAAAAAAGGTAACAAAAAAGCCCCCCCCCCCCCCCCACCCCCCAACATTCATGGCGAAAAACCCAGGGCCCCCAGGGTCCTTTCTCCCCCCCCCCCCCCCTTTTTCCCTTTTCCCCTCAAACGGGGGGCCCCCCCCCCCCCCCCTTTTTTCTTTCCCGCCCCCCCTCTGGCCCCCCCCTTTTCTTTTTCCCCCTTCTTCTTTCTTCTTCTTTTTTTTTTCCCTTCCTTTTCTTCTTTTTCTTTTTCTTCTTCTCTTATTGGGGTTCACTTCTTCTCTCTTCTTCTTCTTCTTTTTCCCCCTCCTCTTTTCCTCCTCCCCTTCTTTTCCTTCCCCTTCTTTTCTTTTCCTTTTTTTTTTTCCCCCTTTCCTCTTTTTTCCTCCTCCTATCCCCCCTATTACCCAAGCTTTCCTCCAAAACCCCCCCCCAAACCCCCCCCCCCCAACCCAGACCCCCCCCCCTCTCCCCCTCCCATCCCCCTTTTCCCCCCCCTCCCCCCCCCACCCCCTCCCCCTCTCCCTCCCGTCCCCACCCCCTCCCATCCCCCTCCCCCCCCCCCCCTTTAAGTGACTGGCGGAGAAAGCATAAATCTTTGGGGCGGAGAGGGGGAGGGGCCCGAGGCTTGGCGTCACGGGATTTTTCTTAAAAAAAAATTAAAACGCTTTTCAGGTGCGAATGGAACGTGGGAGGAGAGAGAGGGAGGGAGAGAGAGAGAAGAGAGAGAGAGAGAGAGAGAGAGAGAGAGAGAGAGAGAGAGAGAGAGAGAGAGAGAGACGAAAAAAAATACGAATAAAAAAAGGAATAATAAATAAATGAAAGAGAAGAGAAAAAAAAGAGAAAAACAAGGAGGTTTGGAGTGTACGGGATGGGGGGAGGGGGGGAGGGGGGGAGGGGGTTAGGGAGGTCGAATGAATGGACAAAAAAATTCCCTCCATTACATTCCACAAGAAAACAAACAAACAAACAAACAAAACACCCCCCCAAAAAAAAAAAATAAAATAAACAAGTAAATAAAAGCGAATAACAACAATTAATTAGCAAATAAGAATAAATATATACAACGAAAAACAAAAAAAACGAAGTCGTTAGCTTATTAGTGCGCCGAGCGACCTCAAGGCACATTTTTTTTCACTTTTGGGCTTCAATTTCTGCTTCACGCACGCAACATTTCGAAAACCCAAAACCCGCTTTGGCTGTCTATCATTCGTTTTTATCCATTTTTTTTCTTTCCTTCTTCTTTTGGGGTCTCTTTTTTCTTTTTTCGTTTTTTTGCTCTCTTTTCGACGTTTTTTTTTTTTTTTTTTTTATCGATTTTTTTTATTATTTTTATTATTTCCTCTTCATTACCCCCCCCCCCCCCCCAACTTCATCCCTTCGCTTCACTCCCCAACTTCACCCCTTCACTTCACTCCCCAACTTCACCCCCCTTTACTTCACTCCCCAAGTTCCTCACTTCACTCATCCCCAAAACCCGCCCTCCTCGAACGCTGCGTTGAGGCAAACGTCTCCTCCTCACGCCCACCCGCCCGCCCGCATAATCTCCCTTCAAGGCTGACCTCATCCCCCCCGCCCAATCTCTCTCTTTTTCTCCCCTCTCTCTCTCTCTCTCTCCCTTTCTCTCTCTCCCCTCTCTCTCCTCTCTCTCCTTCTCTCTCTCTCTCTCTCTGTCTCGCCTCGCCGCCTCGCCCACCCACCTCGACCGCCGCAGGGATAGGGGAGGGACACGGGTGGGACAAGGGATATGGGTTGGGGGGGGGAGGAAGGGGGGGGGAGGGGGGGGGAGGGGAGGGAAAAGGGGGGGGGAGGGGGGGGGAGGGGGAGAAAGGGAGGGGGGATGGGAAGGGGGAGGGAAGGGGAAGGGGAAGGGGAAGGGAGGGGAGGGGGGAAGAAGGGGGAGGAGAGAGAGAAGGAAAAGAGGAAGAGAGAGAGAGAGGAGAGAGAAGAGAGAGAAGAGAGAGAGAGAGAGAGAGAGAGAAATAGAACTCCCCCCCTAAAAAAAAAGTCCATATGTAAATATAACTCAAAACACACAATCAACCAAAACGGGTAAAGCCGCTGGTTCAAAACAAGCATGACTCGCAGCCATAAACAAACAAATAAATGATGTTTACGGGCCATAAGGATTTCCAAAGACTTCCGACTTGCCACAAAGAGGAGGGGGAGGGGGGGAGGAGGGGGAAGGGGGGGGAGGGGGAGGGGGGAGGAAGAGGGGGGGGGGGAGGGAGGAGGAGGGAGGGGGGGGGGAGGGGGGGAAGTAGGAGGGAGGAGGGGGAGGGGGATGTGGAGGGGAGGAGGGAGGAGGGGGATGGGGAAGTGGAGGGAGGATGGAGGGGGGAAGGGGGGAAGGGGGAGGGGGAGGGGGGAGCAGAAAAGGAGGGTAGGGAGGAGGAAAGAAGAGGAGGCAGGGGGGAGGGGGAAGGTGAGGATAAGAAGAGAATAATGTGGAGAACAGAGAGGAGAGGAGAGCCCGGGGGAAAGGAGTTTTAATAAAAGGGGAAAGCAAAAGGGGAGAAGAGGGGGAAAGAGAAAAAACAAGCAAAAAACCCAAAGGGAAAGGGGGGGAGGGAGGGAGGGGGGGAGGGGGGGGAGGGGGGGAAGGGGGGGAGGGGGGGGGGGAAAAGAGGGAGGGGGGAGGGAGGGGGGGAAAGGGGGGAGGGAGGGAGGGAGGGAGGGGGGGGAGGGGGGGAGGGGGGGAGGGAGGGGGGGAAAGGAGGGAGGGAGGGAGGGAGAGAGGGAGGGAGGAGGGGGAAGAAGAAACCTTGAAAATAGTCTCAATTTATGAAGGAAATGGATTACGCGAGAATGAAGAAATTATGATCGGGGCGAAGCAGAACGAGAGGGAACAAAGACAAAAGAAGAAAGGGGGGGGAGGAGGAGTATGTTAAAACGCGTGCTAACTGCAGATAAAGAGAGAAAAAGGAGAGAATGGAAGACTAAACAAGAAATATCACAAATCTACGAAATCCATCGCGAAATCTCAAAGGATCAAACAAACATCAAATCACAGATTATACAGACATGGGAAGAGGAGAGAGAAAGAGAAGAGAGAGGAAGAGAAGGGAGGGAAAGAGGAGGAGAAGGGAGGGAAGGAAGAGGAGGAGGAGGAGGAGGAGGAGGAGGAGGGGGGAGGAGGA
>NC_051402.1:2757937-2761604 GCF_015228065.2 Penaeus monodon
CCTCTTAACATCCACTCTCTCCTTTTTCTTCCATCTTCCTCTTCTCCTCCTTCTTCTTCGTATTTCCTCTTTCTACTCCCCCTTCCACTTCTTCAACACACACCCCGACTCTCTCCTCATTCACTAACCTTCTCTCATTCTATTTATTTTCTTCATTCTCTTCCCCCCCCTCCCCCCTAATTCGTTGTACCTTGAAAAAAAAAAAAAATCCTATATATACTATTTTTTTTTCTTTCCTTGCTTCCTCTTTCTTTATGTTGTGCCTCATTTACGCTCGATTAATAAATAAAAGTCCGTTCAAACCGTTGTTTTGCAAAAAAAAAGACCTGATCGCTCTTCCCTTGCCCCTAAAAAAAATAATATTATAAAATAAATGTTGGGCCCAAATCCTGCCTCATAAAACATAATGGGTCGCGATGTAAACTTGATTTTGTGGGCAAAAAAAAGTGGTGGAATGTATGGGTGGTGGTGTGTAGTGATGTGGTGTGTGTGGTGTGTGTTGTGTGATGAGTGAGTGAGGTGATTGAGTGAGTGAGTGAGAGAGTGAGTGAGTGAGTGAGAGAGTGAGTGAGAGAGTGAGTGAGTGAGTGAGTGAGTGAGTGAGTGAGTGAATGAGGAGAGTGAGAGTGAGAGAGATGAGATGTGAGTGATGGGAGTGAGAGAGAGAGAGAGTGGAGTGAGAGAGATGAGGAGGAGTGGATGAGTGAGTGAGGAGTGAGTGAGTGAGTGAGTGAGTGAGAGTGAGTGAGGGGAGTGAGTGAGTGAGTGAGTGTGTTAGTGATGAGATGAGAGATGGAGTGAGTGAGTGAGTGAGTGAGTGAGTGAGTGAGTGAGTGAGTGAGAGATGAGTGAGTGAGTAAGTGAGTGAGAGAGTGAGTGAGTGAGTGAGTGAGTGAGTGAGTGAGTGAGTGAGTGAGTGAGTGAGTGAGTGAGTGAGTGAGTGAGTGAGTGAGTGAGTGAGTGAGTGATTGTGTGAGCGAACGAATGAGTGAATTCGAGTGAGTGCGTACATGCGTGCGAACGCGTGAGACTAAAATCAACCGAAAAAGGCAAAGAATAAAAGTAATAACGAGAACGAGAACGAGAACGAGAGTGAATGAGCACGCCCATGAGTGACCGTGCACCGCAGGCGACCCGGCGAGGAAGCCCCACGAGAGACCGTAGTGAAGCAACGAAGCCCAGAGCGCGACTCGCGAAGAAAGCCTCGGGAGCGAAGGCGACGCGGACGTGGGTTCCCAGCGCCCTGGCGACCGTGAGCGAGCGACGGGGAAATGGCTGGGAAAAAATGGGAGGGAGGGAGGGAGGGAGGGAGAGAGAGAGAGAGAGAGAGAGAGAGAGAGAGAGAGAGAGAGAGAGAGAGAGACATAGAAAGACAGAAAGACAGAGACAGAGAAAGACAGAGAAGGAGAGAAAAAGACAGAGAAGGAGAGAGAAAGACAGAGAAGGAGAGAGAAAGACAGAGAAGGAGAGAGAAAGAGAGATAGAGATAGAGAGAGATAGAGACAGAGAGAGAAAAAAAACAAACAGAGAGATAGAGATAGAGAGAGAAAGAAACAAACAGAGAGAAAGAGCGAGAGAGAAATAGAGAGAGAGGAGGAGCCTTTTTTATGCCTCAATTTGATCTTTATCATTATCATGTCTCGTCATCACATGGCCCTAATCATCACAAGCATCACCGCCAAGTTGGAGCGTCATCTCCCGCATAACTCTTCTTCTCCATCATCGCATCACCATAACTCTTTTCGAGGCGTCACCATCACCTCTCTTCTTTTTAATATTTCACTCTCAAATATACATCTAGGTTGGCTCCCTGTCTCTGTCTGTCTGTCTCTAAAACAAAGGCATACATAAACAAAGACAGACACACACACACACACATACAGACAGACAGACAGACAGACAGACACACACACACACACACACACACACACACACACACACACACACACATTTCTTCTTCTCTTCCTTTCCTTTCCTCTCCTTCCCTTTCTTCTCCCTTCCCTTTCTTCTCCCTTCCCTTTCTTCTCCCTTCCCTTTCTTCTCCCTTCCCTTTCTTCTCCCTTCCCTTTCTTCTCCCTTCCCTTTCCTCTCCTTCCCTTTCCTCTCCTTCCCTTTCTTCTCCCTTCCCTTTCCTCTCCTTTCCTTTCCTCTCCTTCCCTTTCTTCTCCCTTCCCTCCCCCAACGCCCGACGCCCTCCAACCGGGGTCAGGGCACGGGGCACAAGGCCGCTTCATTGCCCCAATATGGAGGGGGATGGGGGGGGGGAGGGGTAAGGGTGGATTGATAGGGGGGTAAGGGAGGGTTAGTGGGGGTAAGGGAGGGTTAGTGGGGGGGTAAGGGAGAGTTGGTGGGGGGTAAGGGAGGGTTGGTGGAGGGGAGTGGTGAGGGAGGGTTAGTGGGGGGGGGGGAGGGCTTAAGAAAGCTCCCTCATAAGGGCGATTCGTCCGTGAGAAACAATGGAGGTAATTAAGTTAATCCGTCGCCTCCCCCCCCCCCCCCCAATGGAGGCGCCGCCGAGGTCTCGTCTCATCCGCTCAATTAGGCAAGCGCCCGCCAGGTAAGTAGAGTGACAGGTAGATAGGCTACGTAGATAGAATGACAGGTAGACAAGCAGGGTGGAGAGATTGGCAGATGGATGGACAAAGCAGGAGGAGAAACGAGGTGATGGATAGTTCTCCCTCTCCCTCCTTCCCTCTCCTTCTCTCCTCCTCCTCTCCATACTCCTACTCCCTCCTTCCTCGTCTCAGCCCTCCTCCCTCTCCCTCCTTCCCTACCTCTCTCCCTCTTCTCCTACCCCTCTCTCTCCATCGCTCTCTCCCGCCTCTCTCTCCTCCCTCCCTCCCTCCCCCTCTCCCTCCCTCCCCCTCTCATTATATTAAATCAAGCACAAAACCCCCCACTTCCCTCTCCCTCCCTCTTCCTCGCAAACGCACGCAAGCAACGTGCCACGAAGCAGCTGACATTTGCCGGAGTGCAGCGCTGCTACTGGGAGGGGGGGGAGGAGGAGGTGGAGGGAGGGAGGGAGGGAGGTGGAAGGACGGAGGGGGGAGGGTGGAAGGAGGGAGGGGTGGGAGGAGGAGAGGTGGAAGGAGGGAGGGGTGGGAGGGAGGTAGAAGGAGGGAGGGGGGCCCGGGGAGAGGTGGAAGGAGGGAGGGGTGGGAGGAGGAGAGGTGGAAGGAGGGAGGGGTGGGAGGAGGTGGAAGGAGGGAGGGAGAGTGGAAGGGGGGGATACTAGGAGGGTGGAAGAGTTAAAGGTTGGCAGGGTGGAAGAGTGGAACAGTAAGACGCTGAAAGAGTATCAAGGTGGAAGGGGGTGGGATGTCGGAAGGATAGAAAACCCAAAGAGGTATCAAGCTGATAGGGTTTCATGGGTTCATGGTAAGTTGTCGAATCAGTTGCAAGTTGTAAAGTTGTAAGAATACCAGTGTGATGAGTTGCAAATTGCAAAAAGGCTGACAAGGCATCAGTCAGGTGTCAGGAGAAAAGTTCAGGGAGAGCAAGGCAGCGCAGGATATCAAAGAGCCATGACGGGCGGGCGAGGGAGGAGGAGGAGGAGAAGGAGAAGAAGGAGGGGAAAAAGAACAGGGAGAAGGAGGAGGAGGAGGAGGAGGAGGAGGAGGAGGAGGGGGAGGAGGAAGGGGAGGGAGGAGGAGGGAGGAGGGGGAGG
>NC_051402.1:2761704-2771704 GCF_015228065.2 Penaeus monodon
AAAAAAAAAAAAAATTTTTCACGGCTCCGTCACCATGAAATTGTCACTGCCTGAACTAAACAAAAAATGTAACCAAATAAGCAAGAAGAAAAACAACAACAATAATCAAATACGAAATTATTAAATTAATTACTTATATCTCTCTTTTCCTTTGGCTACCGTTTGGGGAAACGAGAAAGACAAAATTAAATTCTCGCGAAATTGAATGCACGAACCGTCTTCCAAACACAAAACGAAGACTTAAAAAAAAATAAATAAAAGAATAGAAAAAAAAAACATTCACAAAGCATAATAATATAGAACAAGTAAACGAGATATGAGAAAAAAAAAGATAAACAGTCTCCTTGCAGACATTCATTCATACATGAATTTTATTATTTTATTTTAAACACGAACACGGCACGGAAGCCCAAGTGAGGGAATCCTTTTGTTGCAAGCTCTAGTCTGCAACATCCGGCGAGCAACAAGGGCATCCCTTCCGTCCTTCCCCCCCCCTCTGCCCCTCCCCCTTCCTCTCCCCCCTTCCCCCACTCCATCCGCCCTCCTACCCCTCCCCCCCCTTTAGATCATCCTTGAGGAATTCAAGAGACCTATTTTTCATCTTTGAGGAGCTCTTCTCATCTCTCTTTTCTCCCCTCTTCTCTCTCTTCTCTCTCTCTTCCCTCCTCTTCCTTTTCTTTTCCTTTCTCTTTCCTTTCTCTTTTCTTTTTTCTTCTCTTTTTCTTTTTTTCTCTTCTCTTTTTCTCTCTCTCTCTCTCTCTCTCTCTCGCTTCTCCTCTCTTCCTCCTTAGTTTTTTTCTTTTTTTTTCGTTTCCCCCTTTCTTTTCCTCCCCCCTCCCTCTCCCTCCCTCTCCCCCCTTCTCTCTCCCCCCCTTCCCTTCTCCTCCCCTCCCTCCCCCCCCCCCCCCCCCCCCTCCCCCCCTTCCCTTCGAAACCTCTCTGTCCTGCTCAACACCCAAAACAATGGGATCCACACACGCCCACACGCCCACAGGTACAACACAACACAAACCCCGGGGTCCTTTTGGGGGGGGTTTACAAGTTTTTATTATTGGATTTTCTTTCTCTGTTTGTCTGTTAATGTGTGTTTGTTTGGTTCTCCGGTTTGGTTCTCCGCGTCTGTCGTATGTTTGTCTGTTTCGTTTGGTTTCCTTGTGTATAACTTTGTTTGTCTCATGTTGTTGGTCTGTTTCTTTGTCCCGCTTTTGAGTCTGTTTGTCCGTTTTTGTGTTCGTTTGTTTGTCCGTTTTTGTATTCGTTTGTTTGTCCGTTTCTGTGTTCGTTTGTTTGTCCGTTTCTGTCTGTTTGTTTGTTTCTCTATTTCTGTGTTCGTTTGTTGGTCCGCTTCTGTGTTTGTTTGTCCGTTTCTCTCTGTCTGTTTGTTTCTCCACTTCTGTGTTTGTTTCTTTGTCCGTTTCTGTGTTTGTGTTCTTTATATTTTCCATTTAATGCCCCGGCCCAATCGGGGTCTCCTATGACCTGAAATTATAAAAAAAATAAAAGGTAAGTAACCCTGAAAAAAAAAAACTTTAAATAATAAAGACAAAAAAAAAGGAAGGATTGTCTGTGAGTGAGAGAGAGAGAGAACAGAAGAGAGAGAGAGGGGGAAGAGAGAGAGGAGAGAGAAGAGAAGAAAAGAGAGAGGCGGAGGGAAGAGGGAGGGAAGAAGGGGGGGGAAAACAGAGGGAGAGAGAGAGAGAGGGGGGAAGGGAAAAAAAAGAAAAAAAAAAGGAGGAGGGGGAAGAGGAGGCGAGGAGAGGGAGAGAGGGGGGGAGAGAGAAAGAGAGAGAGAGAGAGAGAGAGAGAGAGAGAGAGAGAGAGAGAGAGAGAGGAGAGAGCTGAGCCACGGGCAAAGACCGGCACAGAACTAACAGGTTTTGCACTGGCCAAACGAGTCAACACAGACATCGCCCTCACACCTGCTGGTATGTGACATAACCCCAAGCTTAAGCTGCTCTGTTAACATGGCAAGATTACAAAGCCATTTGTGATAAGCGGAAAGAGAGAGAGAGAGAGAGAGAGAGAGAGAGCAAAGGGGGGGGAGAAGAGAGAGAGAGGGGAGAGAGAAGAGAAAAGAAAAAGAAAAGAAGAGAGAGAGAGAGGAGAGAACGATTAAAATAACGATTAAAAAAGAACAGAAAAAATTAGGAGGAAATTTTACTTATAAAATACGAAATTTCATGCTACGTGTATCATCTACACATATACACGCACACACACACACACACACACACACACACACACAACGGTTTCCTCTGCAATAACAACATCAAAAAGCTTTTTTTTCCTCAAACACTTTGAACTTGCCATTGTGGTTGGCAAAAGGAAGACGGAACTGCAATTTTTCTTTGCAATTAATGCTTTTCTAACGATCGCTAAATCGACATTCATGCCGGTTGCAGGAAATAAAAGTGATTTATGCAAGAAATTATGTCACGCTGTACATGGATTTTTTTTTTTTTTTTCCGATGTTTCGTTTTTTTTTTTTTTTTTTTTTTTTTTTTTTTTTTTTTTTTTTTTTTTTTTTTTTTTTTTTTTCCTTAGCCGGAAGAAAGTAAAGAAAAAAAAAAAAAAAACCCCCCCCCCCACCCCCCAACACCCCCAACACAAAAAAACCCCAAACCCCCCAATCCCCCCTCCCCCCTTCCTCCCCCGCAATTGACAGCCCTCCCTCCCCTCACCCCCCCCCCCCCCCCGACCCCCCCATCCAGTGCTTCTCGACCGAAAAGGCGTGAGAATCTTCCGTGGCCAGATCGCCGCCTCGCCCGCTCGCCCGCTCGCCCGAACAGCGTCCGTTAATACACGTACGTACGGACAAACAAGCTAACGAATACACGAGTCGAGTGCCCTTTGGAGATTTCGTTTTTCCCTTCTAGTCTCTTTTCCTCTTTCTCTTCCTTTCAGTCCTCGCTTCAGGGTCTCCGTTCCTCCCTCCCTCCTTCCCTCCATCCGTTCCTCCCTCCCTCCTTCCCTCCATCCGCTCCCCCCTCCCTTTTTTCCTTCCATCCCTCATCACTTCTTCCTTCTTCATTCTATCCGTTTGCTCTTCTTCTTCCTCCCTTCTATCCCTCTCTCCTCCTTCCTCCTTCCCTCTCCCCTCCTCCCTCCATCTCCCTCCCCTCCTTCCTCCTCCCTCCACCCCCCTCCCCTCCTTCCTTTCCTCCCTCCACCCCCTCCCTTCCTTCCTCCTCCCTCCACCCCCCTCCCCCCCCCTTTCCCTCCTCCCTCCACCCCCCCCCCCTCCTTCCTCCTCCCTCCTTCCCCCTCCCCCCTCCTTCCTCCTCCCTCCACCCCCCCCCCCTCCTTCCTCCTCCCTCCACCCCCTCCCCTCCTTCCTCCTCCCTCCACCCCCTCCCCTCCTTCCTCTCCACCCACACACTATATAGATCTCAATCCTCAGCTCACGATTTCATCAAACTAACGGAGGAATGTGTGTGTGAGGGAGAGAGAGAGAGAGAAAGAGAGAGAGAGAGAGAGAGGGGAGGAGAGAGAGAGAGAGAGGGGAGAGAGGAGAGAGAGAGAAAGAGAGAGAGAGAGAGAGAGAGAGAAAGAGAGAGAAAAGAGGGGAGAGAGAAAAGAGAGAGAGAGAGAGGGGAGAGAGAGAGAGAGAGAAGAAAGAGAAGGAGAGGAAAGAGAAAGAGAGAGAGAGAAAGAGAGAGAAAGAAAATATTCATATTTGACCTCGATTTCCGGGAGGCAAGAGATAAGCTATCAATATATATTTTTTTTAAAATAAAAATGGACGAATTAATTAACAATGTATACAATATATTCCTACTTAAAAAAACAAAAACAAAAACAAAAAAAAATGGGAGAGAAAGACAAACAAAGAAACAAAAATATACATAATTAATTAATAAAAAAAAAATCCCCAAACAGTAAGATCCACAGACGCCGATTCCTCTATTTACTCATCCCCTCCTCCACCCCCCCACCTCCTCCACCCCCCCCCCCCACCTGTCCCGCTGAGTGCCCCGCGTGACTCAGGCTTTGGCTCCGCGAAGTCTTCACTCGGCGCCGTTCGGTGTCTCCTTACGCCGCCCGAACACTCCGTGACGTCATTCACATTCGGTGACGCACGCGTGTGTGAGAGAGAGAGAGAGAGAGAGAGAGGGAGAGAGAGAGAGGGAGAGAGAGGGAAAGAGAGAGAGGGAGAGAGAGAGAGAGAGAGAGAGAGAGAGAGAGAGAGAGAGAGAGAGAGAGAGAGAGAGAGAGAGAGAGAGAGAGAACATATGTGTGGAATATACCTATGCAAACACAACTCTTTATCTACACGTGCACGCCAGGAGACCGAAGCACTGCATGCACGCAGGCTGTACGTGATTAGGCATGACTTATGCCTCTTTGGACCCAAATACACGCGTGTACGTACAGGGCATGTAAAGATGTGAGCGTCAATACCCCCTCCCCCCCACCCACCCATCCCCACCTCCCCCGGCCAAACATTTCCCCGGAGTTTTGTGGGTTAATTATGTTAATCGAGACCGACACTCTGGTAATTATGAGAACTAAGCTGAGGGTGGGCGGGGGTGGGGCATGGGGCATGGGCGGGGGTGGGGCATGGGGCATGGGGCGTGGGCGGGGGTAGGGTGAGGGAGGGAAGTGGGGAGGGAGGGGGGGCGACCTGGAGTTCCTTGTCGTGGGAAATACGCCCACTATCCCCCCCTCTTCTCCCCCCCCCTCCTCCTCCTCCTCCTCCCCCACTACAAATGCCTCAAAAACGGCTAGGTTGTTGGGGAGGAGAGAGGGAGAGGGAGAAAGAAGGAGGGAGGATGGGAAGGAGAAAAAGAGAGAAGGAGGGAGTGAAGGAAAGAGATAGATAGACAAATAAATAAATAGAAAGAAAAGGAGAGAGAGAAAGAGAGAGAGAAAGAGAGAGAGAGAGAGAGAGAGAGAGAGAGAGAGAGAGAGAGGAGAGAGAGAGAGAGAGAGAGAGAGAGAGAGAGAGAGAGAGAGAGAAAGAGAAAGAGAAAGAGAAAGAGAAAGAGAAAGAAAAAGAAAAAAACAAAAAGAGAAAGAGAACGAGAGAAAAAGATAAAGAAAGAAAAGGAGAAAAGAGAGGAAAGAAAACAGAGAAGGAGAGAGAGAGAGAAAGAGAGAGAAAACGCAGCCATCCCCCTTTTCCCCCATAGCCTAATTCTCAAGCATTTCCTCATATGTTTAAAAACACCACCAAAATAAACAGACCAAAAAAACGCAAAGCTAAGATAAGATAAAAGCAAAAAAAAGAATAATAAATACAAATAAGTAAATAAAACAAACAAGAAAATAAAAATACATAAAAATAGATAATAAACAAGTAAACAAAAACAAAGAAAAATAGAAAAAAAAATGACAAAAAAAAAAAAAAAAATACGATAGCGCCCGACACACATTACACTTTATGGCATGACTGGTATGCTGATTAACCCTCCCCCCCCTCCCCCCCTTCTCACAACTGACAGGAGATAAGACAGATAAGATTGATAACGATAAGTCAGCCCCACGGCTTTCTAATCAGGGAAAAAACACGATCCACCAAAGGAATAATGAGGATTATGATATCACTGGCGATGATGATGATTTATGCGATAACGATGATGATGAAAATAACATTGATAACAATAACAACGATAATAATAATGATTCTGTAGCGTCGGATATCATTAAAAATACTTAAGCAATGACTATAACACCAGTAGAAACAAGCAAACAAAAAATAATAAAAAAAAAATAAAACAACAAAAAAAACAAAAAAAATAATAATACAAAAATATATAATAATAAAAAATCAACTTATTAAAAAATAATTAAAAATATAAAAAATATACTCGATCCTTCCTCTTTATCATAAATAGTTACACACCTTCAATTGACGAGCGCAATTGCAAGCGGCAAACAAGATTAGCTGGAGGGCAGACTCAAGCATACATAACAAGGTTATTAATTATCATGCAGGAATAACGCGCACCTTGTACTTGAGATATTTATAACATTTCCTCTTAAAATGCTGTTTTTTTTTTTGTTACAAATATATATTTATATCTCATAGTAATATTGCTGTCATTATCTCCATTATTTTTATCATTACGAGCGTCTATAAGAGTAGCTAACAGTAAAAATAATTCGAAATAATTTTTCATCACCAAAATCATCACCATTATCAGCCGTTATTATTACAATTCAACATCGCCAAAACACTCCACTTGCTGCGACCCTGATTGCTCTAAACTCCTACCTTGGTCACTGAGGCTATTTCTATTCTTTTCTCATTCGTCATGTTCTCTTTTCACAAAGAAACAAAGCGATGACGATAATTCCACCCAAAGTAACGGAGGCCGGTAAATAACATTCCTAATTACTGGGACCTATGAGCGAGGTCCCCCCACTCCCCCTCATCCCTTCCCCCTCTCCTTTTCGCCCCCTCCCGGCGCGCCCCGAGTCGTCAGGCTAGTGCCCTGAGCCATCCCAGGCATGCACGTACACGCAGAAACGCACACGGGGATATGCACACGCGAAAACAGGCACAAAAAAAACTCTAGGATGTGCACACACAAACACAGACACAAATACACGCATGCACATATAGCCACGCGCGCGCGAATATGACGAGGAAGATATGAGAAAGGAAAAGGAGGATGAGGAGGAAGAGGGTTAAATTCCCGTTAACCCCCCCCCCCCACCCCTCTCCCCGCCCTCACCCACCCCTACACATACATACCCTCCCCCCTTCCCCGTTCAATCTACCCGTTGGTATGTTCCTCGACTTGTAAGCGCGGCCATACATTTAAGCTGGCAACAATGGAGTTCATTTGAATAGGGTTCGTTCAGACCAAGCAGGCATATGGCCCGCATTAGACCCATGCCCCGGCCCCTCCCCCTCGCCCGCCCCCCATGAGGTGGCTGGGAAGGGCATGGGGCCATACGCGCGGACCCATATTAATGTCTGAATAACGAGATTGTGAAGCCCCATATGGCGGGCTGGGCTCTTGGTGCTGCGAGAAAAAAATAGATGAAATGGCGCCACTTAATTAGTCATTTTCATCGTTTTCATCGCTAGGCCTTGCCAATCAGCGCTATCTGTAACGTCACTATCACAGGCATTATCGCCGTCACTGTCATCGTGACGATACAATCACAATCACTATCCAGATCATTATCATCCTCATTTACCTCATTTCATCTCCATCATCATCACCATCATCATTAGCGTCGTCACGGGCATTCTCATCACCATCATCACCATCCCCTTTGCTCTCCCCCCCCCTCCCTCCTCCTCTTCCGTGACGACCCCCCACCCACAGCCCAAGCCCCAAGCCCCAAGGCCCCAAGCCCCAAACCGGACCTTTCGACCCCAGACGCAACCCAGAGGCCTCCCCTCAGACGCAAGACCCGACGTCCTTTATTCCTCATGACGAACGCCATGACGAGGAACTTGACGTGACATTGAGAGTGATGGAGTATGTACTGACGATGACGATGACGATGACGACGATGATGATGATGATGATGATGATGATGATGATGATGATGATGACGACAACGACGACGACGACGACGACGACGACGACGACGACGACACGACGAAGGTTCCCGACGGCGCGACGAGGCCTCCGAGCCGCGCCTCCGACACATGCTTACCGGGGGCGGGTCGCGGATCGGCCCCGGGCGTGAGCGGCGAGCGGGGCTGACAGGACCCGCGGGGGAGCGCTCGCCGGGTGAGGAAGAGGCCCCGGCGGCGGAGGGGAAGCACATGCCCCGACGGAGCCCGCCCGTGCGTGGGTGCGCGCCCGCGGGCCACGGACCTCCTCCGCTCTAGGCCTACGTGCCTGCTCGCCTCATCAGTCGGCAGACCCGAAGACAGACACACGGACAGATAGGCAGGCAGGCTCGCAGACAGACACATACACAGGCTGACACACAGTCAAGCAGACATTCAACCGAGAAGCCAAGCCAGGGGAACTGCCCAAGCCAGGCCTCCCATCGCTTTTTTTTCCAATCAACCTCCAGCAGGTCTCTGTCAACACCCTTCCCCCCCTTCCCTCCCCCTCCCCCTTTCCCCCTTCCCTCCCCCTCCCCCGCCCGCCGTATTTCACTATATCCTTGGATGGCGTCGTTCCCCGCCCCGCTTCCCCGCCGCCGAACACGCGCTCTTGTTATTCGACCAAACACGCCAGACTCCTCTCGACGCTTCCTTCGGGGGTCTGCCTCCCGTCGGCCGCCTGAGCGCTCTGACGGGTGTAGGCCGGGTTGACAGGAGCCGGGGCGGGGGGAGGGGAGATAGGAGGAGGGAAGAAGGAAGGAGGGAGGGAGAAGAAAAAGGGAGAGGGGGAGAAGAAAAGACGGAGAGACAAGGAAGGAAGAGAGAGAAGAAAGCAGGGAGGGAGAGGAAGGAGAGAAAAGAGGGAGAAAGGGAGGAGGGAGGGAGAGGCAGGGAAGTCAATACCCTCTCGTGTCCCTTTCACGGGTTTCATTCCGACCGCCCGCCAGGCCACTTCAGAAAACACATGTAACAGAATGTTTTACAAACGAGCTCTTCAACACTCAAAAAAAAAGAAAAAAAAAAAATATATAGCACGTGTCAGCTACCAAGAACCTCGACGGAATTAAAAGCAATTTAAACAGAACCGATGAGTATATAGGTCTCACCCCTCCCTCCTCTAACCCTTCCCCCCCTCTCACTCTCCCTCCCTCAGCCATAAACCTCCTTCCTCCTCCTCCTCCTCCTCCTCCTCCTCTCCTTCCTCTCCTCTTCCTCCTCCTCCTCCTCCTCCTCCTCCTCTCTACGCCCACGCCTCCCTTCACCATCCACCCTCTCTACCCCACCCCCACCCCCACCCCCCGCGGCCACTCATAGCTGCTCCAAATCGCGTTTTAATTATATTTCCCGGCTATCGTCCTCCCAACATGGCGTCCGACACGTGAGGAGCTCACACTGATGCCTCCTTCTCTCCGTTCGTTCCCACGCCTCGGAAACGGAGGGGAGGAGGGAGAGGGATAAAAGGGAAGAGGGGACGGGAGGAGGAGAGGGGATTAAGCGATGGAGGTGGAAAACGGTCTCTTTGTCTCAGTCTTTCTATGTCTCTGTCTGTCTGTCTGTCTGTCTGTCTGTCTGTCTGTCTGTCTGTCTGTCTGTCTGTCTGTCTGTCTGTCTGTCTCTCTCTCTCTCTCTCTCTCGCTAACCCATCTCCTGATCACAGCCTCCCACACCCACGCAAACTACCCATCCAGCCCACCCATCTACTCCTCAACCAACCCACCTCACCCACTAAACCCACCCTCACTTCACCCACTAAACCCACACTCACTTCACCCACTAAACCCACCCTCACTTCACCCACTAAACCCACCCTCACTTCACCCACTCAACCTACCCAATCAACTCATCCACCTTCACCCAACCTCAACCCACCTTTATACCCCACCCACACCCAACCCCAACCCACCCATACTCAACCCACCCACCCACTGCGCCCGCTAGCAGAAGCATGACGCAGCAGGGTCCGAGTCACCGGCCGCTAGAAACTCGTTCGCAAGTTCCCCTCCGCTTCTCAGCCGGGCAGTCGAGGGCTTGGAGGCTTCTTGGGCTTCGCTGGGGAAGCTTCCGAGGTTAAGGGAGGGGAGGGGAGGGAGGGGGAAGCGAGGGAAGGGGAGGGAGGGGAGGGGAGGGAGGGGGGGGAGGGGAGGGGAGGGGGAGGGGAGGAAGGGGGGAGGGATGAGGGAGAAGGGGAAGGAGGGGAAGGGAGAGGGGAGGGGAGGGAGGAGAGGGAAGGAGAGAGAGGAGAGAGAGAAGAAGAGAGAGAAGTAATGGGTGTGTGTGTGTGTGTGTGTGTGTGTGTGTGTGTGTGTGTGTGTGTGTGTGTGTGTGTGTGTGTGTGTGTGTGTGTGTGTGTGTGTGTGTGTGTGTGTGTGTGTGTGTTATGATGTGATGTGTGTGTGTAAACGTGTGCTGTGTAGTGTGTAAAGTTCCGTGCGTGCGCGTGCATGTCTCTACATAATCAAACGTTCCCTTCCAAACCAC
>NC_051402.1:2781704-2786258 GCF_015228065.2 Penaeus monodon
CTCCTCGCTTCCACCCATATTACGCAAGGATTTTGAATAATTAATCAGAAGCTTGTTCTCGAGAGGGAAATGGCGAGAGGGAAGGACCAGCTACCGTGCTCTCCTTCATTCTCCCTTCCTCCCTCACTCACTCTTTCCCTCTCCCTCACTCACTCTTTCCCTCTCCCTCACTCTCTTTCCCTCTCCCTCACTCACTCTTCTTCCTCTCCCTCACTCACTCTTTCTCTCTCCCTCACTCATCTTTCTCTCTCCCTCACTCACTCTCTTCCTCTCGCTCACTCACTCTTTCCCTCTCCCTCTCACTCTTTCTCTCTTTCCCTCTCCCTCACTCACTCTTTCTCTCTCCCTCTCCCTCACTCACTCTTTCCCTCTCCCTCACTCACTCTTTCCCTCTCCCTCACTCACTCTTTCCCTCTCCCTCACTCACTCTTTCCCTCTCCCTCACTCACTCTTTCCCTCTCCCTCACTCACTCTTTCCCTCTCCCTCACTCACTCTTTCTCTCTCCCTCTCCCTCACTCACTTTCTCTCTCCCTCCCTCACTCACTCTTTTCCCTCCGTCCCTACCTCCCTCCCTTACCAGTCTCCTCCCCCCCTCTCTCTTCCACCCCCACACACTTTCCCTCTCCCTTCCTCCCTCCCCCCCTACTCCCTCATCCTTTCCCTCCCTCCCTCCCACCCCCACCCACTCCCATTACCCCCTCCCCCCCACCCCAACTCCCTCTGACAGTTTTATAACCATCCTGTCCTGCGCTTCTGTTCCTGACGAGCGACCTGCCTGCCGGTCCGGTTCGATGCCTCTGGTCGAGATAATCTATTTTTGTTTACTTGTTCATTTGTTTACGCAACGATCCCCCCCCGCCCCCATCCCCCCTACCCCACCTCATCTTACCTGCCCTTCGTACCTCCACCATTTCACCTCCAGAATCTCCTTACAGGTCGCTCATCTCCCGTCGTAAAGTGAGGTGTTATGCTCCATTGATACCTGGTGCTTGGGAGGGACGTTTACACACGACATAAAGTAATAAAGATTGATGATTGATAACGGTGGTCGTGCTGGTGATTTTGAATGGTGAAGATGACGATGGTGATGATGATAGGGGTAATGGTGAAGGTGATCATGATAAATCAATAATAGCAATAACAAGTCATCGTCATTGTCATCATCATCATCATCATCATCATCATCATCATCATCATCATCATCATCATCACCATCACCACCATTACCATCACCACCACCACCACCACCACCACCACCACCACCACCACCACCACCACCACGCCATCACCATCATAAAACAACAACAACAACAAACACTCAAATAAGTAAAACAAAATCATAAAACACTATAATCATAATCATCCATCGCGCGATTTGCATAATCCTTATTTTCCCCATGAGTCATGCACAAGATCTCCGAGCGTTCACGTGTGCATGGCGCTGAACGCAGGCAAATGCCACAGCCAAGCGATCGATAGACGCAGAAATTCACCGTCAGATTCCGCCGAGAAATGGCAGAGTTCGAAAGCGGTTTTTGCTTTATGGGGAGGAATAACGGAGGGAGAAGAAGAAGAAGAGGGAGAAGAAGGGGGAGAAGGAGAAGGAGAAAGATAGGGAGAGGGAGGGAGGAAGGGAAAGAGAGAAAAGACAGAGAAAGAGACAGACAGACAAAACAGACAGAGAAATGCTTAAAAAAACAAAAATATAAATAAAAGCCTTAGACCATAACTGCAACTGCAACCTGCAACGGTGAGGGCCCGGAATGCACACCTTCAAGAAGAACGGCGAGGCAACATCCATGCAACAGTGCACTTGCAGACCTGTTCCAAAACAATGAACAATAACGAAATATTCGATTGCGTTTGAGGGGGAAAGGAGGGGGAGGGGGAGGGGGTGTCACAATGGAGGGGAGAAGGGGAGGGGAAGGGAGGAGAGGGGAGGATAGGGGAGGGGTTGGGGAAGGGAGGAGAGGGGAGGATAGGGGAAGGAAGGGGGGCGGGGGTGTCACAAGGAGGGCAAATGAGGAGAGGGGAGAGGGGGGAGGGGTAAGAAGAGGGTGGTAGGAGGGGGGGGGAGGAAGATGATACAGGTTAATGGAGATGAACAGAGGGAAGGGAAGACGAAGGAAAGACGAAAAGACGGGGAGAGGGAAGGGAAGGAAAGAGAAAGAAAAAGGATAGGATAGGAAGGGAAGGGGAATAGGAAGTGAAGAGAAAAGGGGGATATGTAGTAAAAAAAATGACAATAAAATGAAAGAGTAGATAAATAAAGAGAATAAATGGAAGAATGTAAAGAGGGAGAAAGAGGAGGAGGAGGAGGAGGAAGAGGAAGAGGAGGAGGAGAAGGAGGAAAAGGACGAGGAGGAAGAGGAGCAAGAGGAGGAGGAGAAGGAGGAGGAGGAGAAGGACGAGGAGGAAGAGGAGGAGAAGGAGGAGGAGGAGAAGGACGAAGAGGACGAGGAGGAGGAGGAGAGGCAGTTATCAGCCACATTCTACATGCCTTTCCCTTATCTCCCCGAGTCATTACCGGGTTGCCTCGCCACCGATACAAACACATTTCCTCCCACCTACTTCTGCCAACACCGATACCACGCGCGGGAAACAAAGAGAAACGTGGAATCGTTATCTCTTACTCCCCCCTCACCCGTCCCCTCCCCTCCCCTCCCCCATGCCCTCCCTTCCCCTCTCCCTCCCTCCCTCCCTTCCCCTCCCCCTCCCCTCTCCCTCCATTCCCCTCCCCCCTCCCCTTCCCCCCTCTAAGGTGGCCCTTCCATCGACACAGGGTTCATCTGGTGCTTATTTCACCCCCCCCCCACCCCCCCACCCCTTTCCCCCATTTTTGCTGCGATGGCACCTTGGAGGAAAATGGGAAATGGGGAGCAGGGGAGGGGGAAGGGGAAGGGGAAGGGGAAGGGGAAAGGTAGGGGGAGGGGGAGGAGGGGGTGAAGGGGAGGGTCAATTTTGTTTTTAACCATTTCTATCTTTTTCTATAAACAGAGAGAAATGTATAGATTTATGGGGGGGGGAGAGGGAGAGGGAGGGAGAGAGAAAGAGAGAGAGAGAGAGGCGAGATGAGAAAAAAAGAGAGACAGACAGACAGACAGAAACAGAGAAAGAAAATGAAATCCACCTCCTAAACAACAAACAAGCAAACAAAAACACCCTCCCACCCTTTAAAACACGTAACAAAACAAAACATACGAAAGACAAAACGGAGAAAGAATGGCGAGAGAAAGAGCAAGAGTGGGGGGAGAGTGGGGGCTGAGTGGGGGGTGAGGGGATGAGGGGGAGAGTGGGGGAGTAGGGGGTGAGTGGGGGTGATGGGGGTGAGGGGGTGATGGGGGTGAGTGGGGGTGAGTGGGGGTGAGGGGCTGAGGGGGAGAGTGGGGGGTGACGGGCTGAGTGGGGGTGTGGGGGAGAGTGGCGGGTGAGTGGGGGTGAGTGGGCGTGCAAGTATTTCACCTTGAGGAAGTGTGGGGTGGCCTGCACTAGCGGTCCAGACTGCCGACGCCGCCGACCCGTCCAGCCGAGCGCTCTCGCCCTCTCCCTCTCTCTCCTCCTTCTCCCTCTACTTCTCCTTCTCTCTCCTCCTTCTCCCTCTCCCTCTCCTTCTCCTTCTCTCTCTCCCTCTACTTCCCCTTCTCTTCCTCCCTCTCCCTCTACTTCTCCTCCTTCTCCCTATCTCTCTCCCTCTTCCTCTCCCTCCCCTTCCCCTTCTCATCCTCCCTCTCCCTAGTTCCTTCCTTCCCCTCCCCTTTTCCTTATCCCCCTTCTGCATGGAAGGAGGGGGTACATGTCCGCCTGTATGTGGGTATGTAAGTGGGTATGTATCTGTGTATATCTCCATAATTTTGGCTTTGTGCGCTGAGACGCGACCACCACCGAAAAGCGACATAGATATAAAACGAGAAACAGACAATTGCAAAACGAAAAAAGAAGGACACGACGAGAAGGCGATAAAGAAAAAAAAGGAGAACATGAGGAGGAGGAGGAGGAGAATAAGAATGATAATGAGAAAAAGAAGAAGAAGAAGAAGAAGAAGAAGAAGGAGAAAAAAAACAGGATACCACAAGCACAAGACACCGCTTGTGATTTTTTACTTTCGCCTTTTAAAGAATAAACATAAAACATTCCTCCCTTTTTTAATGAGTAAATGTAACACCGTAAGCCTCTTTTTAAAAGTAAACATAACACCCTTTTGAAGAGTTAAATACAAACACTAGGAAATCATTAACAGCAAAAACTACGCTATACGTATAATGATCTGGAGATTTTTTGAGAGACTAAGTATAACAATATATAAAACACGATAACACTAAGAATCTGTTATGTCTAAGGACATATATTTAATGTCTAACACACGAGCCTTGCGCGAGAACTCCAGAACTAAATGTAATGAATTATTTTTACCTATTTGTTTTCGTAATAACCGAAATACATGAATTCAACGATACCAAGATATTAATTATTTTTTGGTAAAAAAAAACGGCTGTACTGATACAAATATATACATGTATGTGTTCTGTCTGTCTTCCTCTTCGCCCCGCTGCCTG
>NC_051402.1:2786358-2803858 GCF_015228065.2 Penaeus monodon
GGTTTTTTGCCCACTTGTTAATTTGTGACACTTCGCCCCCCGGGGGCGTGGTTCTGTCGTGTGTGTGCGTTGGCGTGGTTTTTGTGTGTGGCGTGGGGTTTGTGTGGGCGTGTGGGTGTGTGTGGGGTGTGTTTGGTGTGGCGTGTTGTGTGTGTTGGCGTTGTGTGTGTGGGCTGTGTGTGTGTGGTGTGGGCGTGTGTGTGTGGTGTGGTGCGTGTGTGTGTGATGTGGGCGTGTATGTGTGATGTGGGCGTGTGTGTGCTGTGTGCGTGTGTGTGTTCTGTGGGCGTGGGCGTTTGCGGACCGACCGACCGGTGGGTCAGATTGGCACTTCGCTTAACAGCACCTCGGTTCTCCCACGGTATCTTCCCCTCCCTCCCCCCCGTCCCCCTCCCCCTCACCTTTTCCTCTCTCCCTTTTCCCTCCCTGCTTGTCCACACTCCCCCCCCCCCTCCCCCTTCCTACCCCGGGGGTAGGAAGGGCGCCCGGCCGGCCCGTCGCTTGCTCTACTGACGACACCTGCTCTAGCGCCGGCGTGAAGGGGGGAGGGGGGGAAGGAGGGAGGGAGGGAGGGAGGGAGGAAGGGAGGGAGGGAGGGAGAGAGGGAGGGAGGGAGGGAGAGAGAGAGAGAGAGAGAGAGAGAGAGAGAAGAGAGAGAGAGAGAGAGAGAGAGAGAGAGAGAGAGGAGAGGAGAGGAGAGGAGAGAAGAGAAGAGAAGAGAAGAGAAGAGAAGAGAAGAGAAGAGAAGAGAGAGAGAGAGAAAGACAAAGAGAAAGAGAAAAAGAGAACGAGAGAACAGCAGCCAACCAACCATCCACCCATCCACCCATCCACCCACCCCGGGACGGCCCTCCCCGCCCCCCCTCGGAGGTGGAGCGGCCTCGACAACCGCCATTTTTTTCCGAATCGAAGCTGTCATGACTGGCGGGCGGTTGTCATGTCAGCGTGTCATTCATTGTTATTCGCGTACGATCCTGTTTTTTCGTCATTCTGTGTTGTTATTATTATTATTTTTTTATCCTCTTTCATTTTTTTATATATATTTCTATGTTAGTTTTCTTTCAATTCCCTTTTTTTTTTTAATTTCTTCTTTGGGATTTCTCGTTCGCTTTTTTTTCCTTCTCTTTTTTTTTACTCTTCATTATTTTTATCATTTTCTTCTAAGGTCTATTCTTTTATTTTTTTTTCTCTCTCTCTTTCTCTGCGAAATTTCTTTCCCTTGTTTCTTTCCCCTTTTTATCAACGATTCTCCTTTCTACGTCCGATTGTTTTTTGCGGCGGATTAGAGTTTTGCGAAGCGCATTGTGGAAAGAGAAGGATTGTGGATTCGGTTCTGACGATCGCTCGCTTATTATTGTGACCTTCTCTGACCCCAATTCTTGGTCGTAACTCTACTTTTGTTTTATGATATTCTTTTTTTTTTTCTCTCTCTCTCTCTTCTCTCTCTCTCTCTCTCTCTCTCTCTCTCTCTCTCTCTCTCTCCCTCCCTCCCCCCCTCCCTCCTCCCTCCCTCCCTCCCCCCTCCCTCCCACCCTCCCTCCCTCCCTCCCTCCCTCCCTCCCAGCCCTATCGCCCCCTCCTCCCCCTCCCTCCTCCCTCTTTTTCTCCCATCCCTTCTCTCTCAAACTCGAGACCAAAACCCACGTATTAATTGCGCTTAATCCGGCACCGAACCTCGTCATTATCACTACTCTTAATCCCTTAATAACAATTGCCGTAGTCAACGTGGTGTAATACGGAGTTAATGCCGAATCCAGTCAGCCCGACGGAGCCGTACGTGACAGGTCATTGACAGAGCGGGTGAGGTGGGGGGTTGATGGGGGGAGGGGTAGGGGAAGGGCGGGACGCGGAAACAGACGTTCGAGAGGCAGGTCAACTGACAGGTAACTGACATGCAAGCATTTGGGATATCGAGAAGAGAGGGAGAGGGAGAAGGAGAGGGAGAGGGAGAGGAGAGGGAGGGGGGGGAGAGGGAGAGGAGGGGGAGAGGGAGAGGGAGAGGAGGGGAGGGGAAGGGGAGGAGGAGAGGGAGAGGGAGAGGAAGCGAGGGAGAGGGATATCGAGAAGAGAGGGGGAGGGAGAGGGAGAGGGAGAAGGGGAGGAAGAGGGAGAACTGAGGGAGAAGAAGAGGGAGAGAGAGGAGAGGAGGAGGAGAGAGGGAAGAGAATAGATAAGATAGGGAGAGGGAGGGAGACAAGAAACGAAGAAGGAAGAGTGAAGGAGATGATATAAAAAGGAGATAGATAAATGGACACGAAGAAGAGAAGGAGATACCAAAAAGAGAGAGAGAGAAGAGAATACAATGTGGAAGAGGAGAGAGAGAGAGGGAGAGAGCAGAGAAGAGGAAAGAGAGAGAGGAAGACGAGAAGAGAGAAGACGAGAAGAAAAGAGAGAGAGAAGAGGGAAAGAGAGGAGAGAGAGAGGAGAGAGAGAGCAGAGAGAGAGAGAGAGAGAGAGAGAAAGAGAGAGAGAGAGAGACGGAGAGGCACAAGGAGAGATACAGTGAAAAAGAGATACAGAGATAAAAACACACTCGAAAAACATTACACGTTTTGAGAAGAAGAAAAGAAAAGAAAAAAGAAAGACAGAAAGAGTGAAAAAAAGAAAAAAAGAGAGAGAAAAAATGGAAAAAAAGAAAAAAGAAAGAAAGAAGGAATAAAGAAAAGAAAAAAGGAGAGAGAAAGAATGAAAAAAGAAAAAAAAAAAACGAACCAGACCCCACCACCCTCCCTCCCGATCCGCCCCTTTCCTCTATCCCGCCCATGATCACACTCGCCCTCACGCCCACCCGCCCGCGCGCCGCCCATCCCGCCGACCCGGGAGCGACTTTCAACGAGTTAATATTTCACGGTCTGTTGGGCGTGGGCGGCCGTGGGCGAGATTCCGAAGCTGTTTCCGAACCGCCCGTTATTTCTTCGGCTTTTGTATGGGTTAGCCAGGCTCTGTATGGGTTGGGCGCCTTTTGTTTTACTAATAACCGGGACACGCGCGCCCAGGTGTTTTGCATACGCGCGGAGGCAGAGGAGAAACGAGCGTATTTATACTCATAAACTCCTATCAGAAGCGAGATACATTAGAGCTGAAAAAGACACGAAACAAAACAAAAATTGGTCTAAAAACAACAGCATATTTTGGAAACCTACTAAAAGAAAAAAGCAAAAAAAAATTTTACGCTAAAGGCATTCGTTTTTTAGATCGAGTACGTCTCTGACGATATCCCTGATGCCCCTTCACAGGCCAAGAAAACCCGGTAAATTTTTCATAAAACTGTACTAAAAGGGAAAAAGGGGAAAAAGGGGGAAAGAGAGAAAAAAAGAGAAAAGAGGAGAGAGAGGGGAGGGGGAAGAGAGAGAGGGGAGAGAGGGAGAGAAGAGAAAAGGAGAGAGAAAGGAGAGAAGAGGGGAGGAGAGAGAAAAAGGGAAAAGAGGAAAAAGGGGAGAGGAAGAGAGAAGAAGGGAGAGAGAGAAATGAGAGAGAAATGAGGATAGAAGAGAGAGAGGAAAAAAGAGAGAGAGAAAGAGAAAAACAGAACTAGAAAGAAAGAAAGAAAGACAGAAAGAAAAAAAAAAAGAAAGAGAGAGAGAGAGACAGGTAAACCGACAGGCAAAGAGAAAGAGAGAGAAACGAAGGGCCTCCCCCTCCCCCCCCTACAGCGCCCTCCACCCGCCCTCCACCCGCCCTTCCCCGCGCACCTGTCACCACCGAGAGATTAATCAGACCATCACTTATCCCGCAACCAACGCATGCTTGGGGACGGTCTCGGGGTTCCCTCGCCCCCGCTGTCGGCTTGGGGGAAAGGGGGTGGAGGGGGGGAAAAAAGGGGAGGGCCGGGGGAGGGGGGGAGGGGGGGGGGGGAGGGGGCCCCAGGGGGAGGGTGGAGGGAGTGGGAGGGAGCAGGGGAGGGCCGGAGGGGGGAGGTGGAGGGAGTGGGGGAGGGAGCTGGAGGGAGTGGGAGGGAGCAGGGGAGGGGAAGGGGGGAGGGGAGGAAGGGGGGGCCCCCAAATGGGGGGAGCGGGGGGTTTTAGGGAGGAGGTGGAGGGCGGGGGGAGGGGGGGGGAGGGGGAGGGGGGGAGGGGGAAGGGGAAGGGGGGAAAAGGATGGGGAAAAGGAGGGGGAGAAGGAGGCGGAGGGGGAGGGGGGGGAAGGGGGGAGGGGGAGGGGGAGGAGGGGGAAGGGGGAGTAGGGGGAGAGGGGGAGGGGGGGGGGAGGGGGAGGGGGAGGGGGAGAGGGGAAGGGGGAGGGGGAGAAGGAGGAGGGGGAGGAGGGGGAGGGGGAAAGGGGGGAGGGGGAAGGGGGAGGAGAGGGGGTTTTAAGGAGGAAGAAAAAAGAGAAAAAAAGGGGAGGGGGCGGGGGGAGGGGGGGGAAAAAAGGAGAAAAAAGGAGAGAGGGGGGAAGAAATGGAGGGAGCGGGGAAATAATAAAAAAAAGGGAACATTGGCCCAAAAAAAAAATAAAAAAAAAAAAAAAGCAAAATAAAATTGTTGGGAAAAATTTTTTAAAAGGTTTAATTTTAATAATAATAATAATAATAATGATAATGACAATAATAATAATAATGATAATTATTAATGATAATAATAGTAATAATAATGATAATGATAATGATAATGATAATGATAGTGATAATGGTAATAGTAATAGTAATAGTAATAATAATAATAATAAAAAAATAATAATAATGATAATAATAACAATAACAATAACATCAACAACAACAACAACAATAATAATAATAATCAAAAGAAAAACAAGAATAAACGAAATAAAAACAGGAATAATGATAAAAACGAGAATAAGATAATACGAATAAGAAAAAAAAATCCAACAAAAAAGAAAAAGAAGAAGAAGGTTTACAGAAAGATAAAAGTAAGAATAAGAAGATTAAGAAGAGAGAGAAGAAAGAGAGGAACTGAGAGAGAGAGAAAAAGAATTAATCTGTTTGTATTGTTTCAAGAATTTTCTATATAAAGGCGCTTTGGTCTATCGTTCGAATCTATTGTGTTATTTATCTATTAGACAATTAAGTCAAAGTCCGTTTGTCTATTGGTTTGTCTATCATGTACCTACGTGTCTGTCTATCGTCAATCTGTCTGTCTATTGTTTATTCTCGATCTTCCTGTCTATCGATCATTAATCCCCCTGTCTATCAACCGTCAATCTGTCTATCTACCATCTACCCTCCTGTCTATCTACCGTCAATCTGTCTATCTACCATCTACCCTCCTGTCTATCTACCATTAATCTTCCTGTCTATCTACCATCAACCTAACTATCTATCTACCATCTACCGACAAGAAAGACGAGGCAGAAGAGAAATGGAAGATTAAATACATAAAATAGCGACAAAATACGGCAGCCTCAGGCAGAAACGAATAACGAAAGAGTAATAAGGACAAATCAAAAGAAAAGGGGAAGAATAAAAGAAAAAAAAACGAATGAGTAATAAGGACAAATCAAAAGAAAAAGACAAGAATAGAAGAGATAGAAAAAATAACGAAAGAGAATAAAGACAAATCAAAAGAAAAGGGGAAGAAAAGAGATAGAAAAAAGAAAAAATAACGAAGGAGAATAAGGACAAAAATCAAGAGAAAAGGGGAGGAATACAAGAGATAGAAAAATAACGAATGAGTAATAACGATAAATCAAAAGAAAAGGGGAAGAATAAAAGATAAAAAAATAAAAACGAATGAGTAATAAGGACAAAAAAAAAAAGGAAAAATGGGTCGGAAAAATACGACACAAAATGTCAAAGTAAAAGAAAGAGAGAAAGAAAGAAAGAAAGAAAAATAGAAAGAATAATAAAAAAGAGCGAACACAAAAAGAAAAAGAAAAGCAAGAGAGAACAAGAGAAGAGAAACAAATAAAGAAAAAGAGAAAGAAAAAAGGATGAAAGAAGAGGAAATACATAAATCAATAAAGAAAGAATGAGAGAAAGAAAGAAAGAGAAGAAAAATAAGGACAAAGAGAAAGGACAGAAGGAAAGAAAAGTGAAAGAATAAAGAAAGAAAAAGAGAGAAAAGAAAAAACGAAAAACAGAAAGAAGGAAAGAGAGAAAAATGAATAAAGAAAGAAAGAAAGAGAAAAACAAAAGAAAAGAAACAAAGAGAAAGAGAAAGGGCAGAAAGAAAGAAAAGAAGAAAGAAGAAAGGAGAAAAGAAAGAAAGAAAAAAAAAATAAATACATAAATAAATAAATAAAGAAAAAAAAAGCAAAGGGCATCCCCTTCCCCCCTCCCCATCCCCTCCCCCTCCCCTCCCCCATTCCAAAAACCCCCCCACCCCAAATCCCCCCCCCCCCACATTCTCCCCCCCCCCCACCCCCCCTCCCAATCCCCATCCCCACCCAATTACCCTCCAATCATCCAATTCCCAGTCCCCTCCCATCCCCAACCAAACCCCCCATCCCCATCCCCCACCTCCCCCATCCACTCCCCTCTTCCCTCCCCCATTCCCCCCCTCCCCCGCCCCATCCACAGCAGGGCGGAGGCGCTGGCAGGGGAGCTGTACCCTTGGCCGCCTCGCAACCCGCGGGCGCCCGGCGGGTCCTCGCCCCCCCCTCCCTTCACCTCCGGCCCCGGATTGCCACGGGTTGGGGGGGGAGGGGGGGAAGGTAAGGGTGGAGAGGAGGGGGCAGGAAAGGGTAAAAGGATGGAGGGGGATAACAAGGGGGGGTGGGGGGGAGGGGGAGGAAGGGGTAAGAGGATGGAGGGGAGGAGGGGATGAAGCAGCAGGGGGAGGGGGGGGGGAGGAAGGGGGGGGGGAGGGGGGGGTGATTCAGGAGGGGAGTGATCGATGCAGGGGGGGGGGAGGGGGGGGGGGGGGGGGGGAAGGGGGGGGGGGGGGGGGGAGGGGGAGGGGGGGGAAAAAGGGGTAAAGGGGATGGAGGGGGGGGGAAAGGGGGAGGAAGGGTAAGGGGAAAGGGAAAGGGGGAGGGGGAGGGGGAGGGGAGGAGGATGAAGGGGGAAAGGAGGAAAGGAGGGGGAGGGGTGATGAGGAGGGGGGGGAGGGGGAAGGGTGCCAGGTGGTAAAAAGCCAAACGAAGTTTGAGAGAAGAGAGGAAGGGAGAGACCCGAGGAGGGGAGAGAGAGGGGAAGGAACGAGGATGGAATGGAAGAGGAGAGGAGGGGGGAAAGGGAAGGAGGAAGGGAGAAGAAGAGGAGGGAGGGGGAGGGGGGAGGAAGAGAGGGGAGGGGGGGGAGGGGGGGGGGAGAGGTGAGAGAGGGGGAGGGAGACAGAGGAGGAGAGGGGAGGAGGAGAGAGAAAGTGGGGGAGAGGGGAGGAGGGAGAGAGAGAGAGAGAGAGAGAGGAGAGGAGGAGAGAGGAGGAGAGAGGAGAGGAGAGAGAAAAGAGAGAGCGTGAGAGAGAGGAAGAAAAGAGAGGAGGAAAAGGAGAGAGGGGAGAGAGGGGGGGAAAGAGAGGAAGAGGAGGAAAGGGAGGAAAGAGAAAGAGAGAGAGAAAGCGAGAAAGAGAGAAAGAGAGAGGAAAGGGATAGAGGGAAAGGGACAGACAAGAGACAGAAAGCACAAGGCATAAGGAGAGAAAGAGAGAACACACCCACAGACACACAGAAACGGCCAGACAGTCAAACCGGAGACAGAGCCTGATCACAGACACACACAGACACAAGCCAGACAGAGCACCAAGAGCAGACAGAGCGAAAAATTCACTCTTATTGTTATTTAACGTGCATTCCTCCTACTCTGCGTCCGGGCGGCGGCACACCTAGCTCGCTCCGTGCAACCTCTCTGCAACGCCCTCAGCATTCTGCCAGATTCTCACTGTCCTCACTCATTTTTTATTTCTTTCTCTCTTTAATTCCCTCTTCCACTGGTCCCGAAATGTTTTATTTATTCTCGGAGAGCTCTCTGATTGTTCCGCTTTCCTGTGGGTAATCTAGTTTATTCTGTCGTAAGCAGGAAAGGAAAAGGACGTAGAGGTTTGGGTAATATATATATTCATTTTTTTATTTTTTTTTTTTCTCTCTCTCTCTCTTTCTCTTTCTCTCTTTAATTCTCCCTCTCCCTCCCCCTCCCTCTCCCTCTCTCTCATCTTCTCCCTCTCTCTCATCTTCTCCCTCCCCATCCCCCTCTCCCTCATCCTCTCCCTCTCCCTCATCTCTCTCCCTCCCCCTACCTTCTCCCTCCCCCTCATCCTCTCCCTCCCCCCCCTCATCCTCTCCTCCCCTCCCCCTACCTCTCCTCTCCCTTTTCCTTCATCTCCCTCTCTCCCGTCGCGTCTTCCGGGGAAAAAATGGGCGTCGTGGTGATGCTGAAAGTACCGGTTGGCAGCCCTGACTTCTCGCCTGCACCATTGCCTAGGGCGCAGCACTGATCTCCCGCCATTGCTACCAACACTACCGACACCCTCCTTGCCCTTCCTTCCAACAACTGACAACAACAACAACAACAATGTGTTGTTTTTTTAAACCCCTACGAATTCGTCCATCCATCCATCGTTATTCTCCTTTTATTGCTCTTAATTCTCCTTTTTCACTAAAGCTTTCGTTATCATTTTTTTTATTATTATTATTTATTTTTTTTTTATCGTAAGCCTCGCCATCGCTGAGCATCTACTTCAAGGGAAGCGTCGGCGATAACTAAGTTCTGATGACAATTGAGAAAACATACTGGACATTAGCGTGAGGGGGGTTTTAAAGGGAGGGAGGGGGAGGGACAGGGAGGGACAGGGAGGAGGGACAGGGAGGGAGGGAAGGGAGGGAGGGAGGAAAGGGGAAAAGGGGGGGGAAGGGAGGGGGGAGGCAGGGAGGGAAAGGGGGGGAAGGGAGGGGGGGGGAAAAACAAAAGGAAAAAAACAATAATGAGGGGGGGAAAACAAAACAAAAAAAAGGGGGAAGAGGGGGATATGATAAAAAAATGATTAATAATAATGAAAAAATATAATAAAAAAAAATTAAATAGTAATAACAACACCAATAGCAGTTATAAATTGATCAATAACAACATTAACAACAATAACAACAACAACATCAACAACAACAACAACAAATAATAATAATAATAATGATATACTATAATTCTAGTTATGGTGATTATAAACAAAAACAATAAAATAACAACAACAATGATAATAATTGGAAACAAGAACAACAGCAAAAATCTCCTCATTAATCATAAACGTGATTAATGAGTTTGCTGAAAATATGTTTTCTTGATAAAGATATTTTTTTTTCTCTTTTTCCTAAAATCCTCAATCTTTCTGCTTATTTTCCTTATCTTTTCTTATCGCGAGTTCTCTTGTTGCCATTATCTTAGCCTCGTTGCGAGATGTCAAAACCTGTCTTGCATTTTCTCGTTAGGACTCCGAGCTGTTTAAATATTATATATATATTTTTTATTACATTTATGATGTTCTTAATTGTGTTAATATTATTATTTGGCGTTTTTGGTGTGTGTGTGTGTGTGTGTGTGTGTGTGTGTGTGTGTGTGTGTGTGTGTGTGTGTGTGTGTGTGTGTGTGTGTGTGTGTGTGTGTGCGTGTGAGTGTGCGCGTGTGGCGTGTGCGTGTGCGTAGTGCGTGGCGTGTGCGGTGCGTGCGTTTGCGTGTGCGATTGTGTGCGTGTGCGTGTGCTTGCGTGTGGTTGCATTGGTGTGGTGTGCGTGTGTGTACGTGCTTGCGTACGTGTGCGCGCGTGCGTTACAATGCTGATGTGATGTGTTGCCTCTGTTTGTTTGCATGTGTGCTTGTTCATGTGCGTTTGTCCTTACGTGTACAAATAAATTCCTTACCTGAATAAAGAAAAGGTTATTAGCGTCGACAGGTAATAAACACACCTGCCGGACGCTCATTTAAACAGCAGTTTATCACGAAGGGAGAAAAAATATTGCGATTGGCTTGGTCCACCGCACAGCAAGCTTGACCTCGCGACAGCTGGGGTCATTCTACGAGGGGGAGGGGGAGGGAGGGGGGAGGAGAGTGGGGTGGGGGATAGAGAGTGACCAGCGGGGGGGGAGAGGAGATTATGGGGTGGGGGGAAACAGGGGGGGGGGGAGAGGTATGTGTCTAGTACAGTTTGGTGGGGAGGGGGTATAGGAGATGGGGAAGGGGAGGGGGTATAGGAGATGGGGAAGGGGAGGGGGTATAGGAGATGGGGAAGGGGAGGGAGGGTGGAGGAGATGGAGGAAAGTAGGAGTGGAGAAGATGGAGAAAGGGAGAGGGGCTGAGGGAGATGGGGAAGAGGAGAGAAAATTGGGGCTGGCAGAGGAGGGGGACTAGAGAAGGGCAAGGGGGCCAGAAAGGGTTATAAAGGGGGGGGGAAAGGGGGGGAAAAGCTCCCGGGGAACAAAAGGAGACAAATTTGGGGGAGGGGGAGGGGGGGGGGGGAGAGGAAAAACCAAGGGGGTTTAAAAGGGAAAGGAGGAGGGGGGGGGAGGGGGATAATTTAGGGGATAGGCGGCAGGAAGGGTTGCGTTGGCAGGGAAATTGCGTTGGCGGGGAAAGGTTTGCGTTGGCAGGGAAAGGGGCCTTTGGAAAGGGAAGGTGCTTTGGGCAGGGAAGGTGCTTTTGGCGGGGGAAGGTGCGTTGGCAGGGAAGGTGCGTTGGCAGGGAAGGTGCGTTGGCAGGGAAGGTGCGTTGGCAGGGAAGGTGCGTTGGCAGGGAAGGTGCGTTGGCAGGGGAAGGTTGCTTTGGCAGGGAAGGGTCCCTTTGGGCGGGGAAGGTTGCTTTTGGCAGGGTCTGTGAGCAGGGGTTCAGGGGGGTTTTGTCAGGGTGTGTTAAAAAAAAAAAAAAAAAAGAAGAAAAAAAACCGGGATTTAAATTGCAAAAGCCATTCGGGTAAAAAAGAAATTATACATTTGCTAAATTATTTATTGATCTTTTGTTTTATCTATTTACCTATCTATCTACTTATTTTATCTACTTATTTTACTGTTTTTGTTTTTTTGTTCACCCTTCCTATTTATTATCTTTTTACTCTTTTTCTTTTTCTCCGTTTTTCCGCGTTGGGAAAAGCGATCTTTTGGTTTTAACCACCAAAAAAGGGGAAAAAGGGGGGAGACCCAAAGGGGGGGAGAGGGGAGGAAAGGGGGGAAAAAAAAAGGGGAAGAGGAGGGGAAGGGGGGGGGAAAAAAGGGGAAAGAGGGGGAGGGAAAGGGGGAATGAGGGGAGGGGAAAAAGAGGGGGAAAAAAGGGGGGGGGGGAGTTTAAGGGGAGGGGGGGGGTTGGGGGGGGGTTTGGGGAGGGGGGTGGGGAAAGTGGGGGGTGGGGGTGGGGTGGGTTTTTAAAAGGGTGGTGGATATTAGGGAGGGGGGGCAGGGAGACGGGAGGAGGGGGGGAGGGGGGGAGGGAGGGGGGAGAGGGGGGGGGAGGAAGGAAAAAGGGAAGGAGAGGGAAAAAGGAGGGAGGGGGAAGAAGGAAGGAGGGGGAAAAAGGGAGGAAGAGGGAAAAAGGGGAGGGGGAGGGGGGGAAAAAGGGAAGGAGGGGGGGGAAGGGGGGGGAAAGGAGGGAGGGGGGAGGGGGAGGAGGATGGGGAAAAGGGGGAGGAGGGGGAGGGGGGGAAAAAGGGAGGGGGGAGGGGAGGGGAGGGGAAAAGGCCTTTGGTTTCCAGCCCCGAACTCCTTTTTGGAATTGTTGCATTGCAATCAGAATAAGCGAAAATGTGCACCCTGTATGTACATCACACACTTTCATACAAAAAATACCATAAAATTCCTAAAATAAAAGCATAAAAACCCGCCCCAAAGATTCCTCGTTTGCTGAGTAACAGAGTGAGACTTATTGCAAACGGCAAGTGCAACTCTGGACTAATCCCGCCTGGATTTTAGAAGGGGAAGGAAGAGGAAGGACGAGGAAAGAAGGGGAGAAAGAGGAAGAAAGGGGAAGGAAGAGAAAGGAAGAGGAGAAAGAGGAAATAAGAGAAAGCGAAGAAGGAAAATGGGAATGAGGAGGATGACAAGAGGAAGAATAAAAATAATAATAATAAAATAAATAAATAAATAAATAAAATAAGATTATGGTAATAACGATAAAAAGACGAAAGCGGAATAAGGGTAGAGAAAAGAAAGAAAGAGGAAAAGAAAAAAAAAAAACTAACAAACGGGGGGCAGAATTATCCAAAAAGGAGGAAGGAAGGAGGAAGGAGGATAAAATTAGGCATAAAGAAAGCCAAAGTTACACGGATCGAGACACCTTCGGCAAAGAGAAGGAGGCGAGGGGCCCGTGTCCGAATCGATTCTTTTTTCTTTTTCTTCGACTAGCGACGACAGAGAGGACTCTCGCTTCTCGGCTCTGGGGGTTTTACCCTTCGTTTCGTTGCTTTTATGTCTGTCTGTCTGTGTCTCTTTCTCTTTTTCTCTTCTTTTTTCATTTTTCATTCTTTTTCTCTTTTTCTTTCTCTCTCTCTCTCTTTTTATTCTCTCTTTCTCTTTTTCTTTCTTTCTCTTTCTTTTTTTCTCTCTCTCCCCTTCTCTCCCCCTTCTCTCTCTCTCTCTCCTCTCTTCTCCTCTTCACTTTCACTCACTCTCACTCACTCTTTCCCTCATTCCTTCTCTTCCTCTTCCTCTTCCTCTCCCTCACCCACACCCTCTCCCCCTCTCCCCCACACCCCTCTCCCCCCCTCACCCACACCCCCCCCCCCTCACCCTCTCCCTCTCCCCCCTCTCACCCACACCCTCCCACTCCCCTTCCCCTTCATCTCCCTCTCGCTCATCTTCCCTCCCATCCTCATCCCTCTCCCTCTCTCCTCCTTTCCATCAAGGGGTCTCGGCCGCCCACTCGCCCCGTCGTCCGCCAATCCAGGTGACCTCACGGGCTGACCTTCGCCCCCCCTCCCCTCCCCCGTGCAGTTTGGGCCAAGGGTTGACTTCGACCTTTGTAGGGGTGGGGGGGATGGGGGTAGGGGGGGTGAGAGAAGGGGGTAGAGGAGAAGAAGATAAGAAGAGAGAGAGAGATGAGAGAAGAAGGAGAAGAATGAGAAGAGGAAGAAGATGGAAGAAGAAGAAGCAGAAGAGGAAGCGAGAGAGAAGAAGAAAGGAGAGAAGAAGAGAAGATGGAGGAAAAGAAAAGAAGGGAAAAGAGAAGGAGAGAGAGAAAGAGGAGAAGAGAGGAAGAGAGAGAGAGAGAGAGAGAGAGAGAAGAGAGAGAGGGAGCAGAGAGAGAGAGAGAGAGAGAGAGAGAGAGAGAGAGAGAGAGAAAACCTAAAAAAGAAGAAAAAGAAAAAAAGAAAAAGAAGAAAATGAGAAGGATATCAGAAAAAAAAACAGAAAAGGGGAGAAAGAAAATCAATAAAGAACACCAGGACAAAGAAAAGACAGAGAAGGCGAGAGAGAGGAGAGTGCAAAGCAAGCAACAAGAGGCTCCATAATATACCCTGGTGATTTACACTCCTCCCCCCCCCTTAATGCCCTTGTCTCTGCCCCCTTCCCCCCTTCCCCCTTCCCCCCTCATGGCCCTTGTCTCTACCCCCCTCCCCCCTTCCCCCTCCCCCCCCGCCAGCAAGGTTTCGTCCCTTTGTTTTAAAAAATCCCTTTCTGTTTGTCTTTCTCTTTTGCTCCCTTTTCGTGATTCTTTGTTCTTTAAAACTGTTTGATAATTCTTTTTTATATATTTTTTTTCTTTTTTTTTATTTCCCGCGTTACCGGATCTTGGTAATTTAAATATTCTTTTGTTTATATTCATTTGTGTATTTATAATTTTTTGTGTTTTTTTATTATCATTGTTTTTTATCATTTTTTTCTCGTTCTATTTGTTGCAATTTTGTCTCTTCCTGATCATCGGTTTTTCCCTTTTATCGCTGCATCCTTCTGTCTCCCTCTTTCTTAATTGATTATCGCCGCTAATCTCTTTCCTTCTCTATTTTCTTCTTTCGTTCATTGTGTTATGCCTCTAATCATCAGTCTCTCCCTCTTCCCCCTGTTCACTTTCGAAATTATCGCTCTCTGTCGTTCAATAACCCCCCCCACATTTCCCCTTACCCCCTCCCTCCTTCGCCCTCTCCCCTTTCCCTTCTCCCCTTCCTCTCGCTCCCTCTTCCCCTTCCCCCTTTCCCCTCTCCTCCTCTGCATTCTTCAGTTATCCCTTTTCATCTCTCCCCTTGCCCTCCTCCTCCATCCCCTCCCCTTCCCCTCTCCTCTCTCCGTCCTCTTAACCTCCCCCCCCCCTATCCCTCCCCCTCTCCTCTCCCCCATCCCCCTCTCCTCTCCCTCCTCTCCCTCCTCCCCTTCCCTCCACTCACCCCCTCCCCCCCCCACTCCCCCCCTTCCCTCCCTCTCCCCATCTCCCTCCTCCCCTCTCCCCCCTCCCCATCTCCCCCTCCCTTTTCTCTCTTCCCCCCGGCTTACCTCTCTCCTCCTCTCCTTCCCTCATCACCACTCTCTCCTCTCTCTCCCTCCCACTCATCCCCTATTTCTTCTCGCCTTTCTCACCTCTTCTCCACTATTTTCTCCTGCGCCCCATCCCTCACCCCCTCACCACTCATCCTCTTCCTCCCTTCTCCCCAAACCTCTCCCTCCCCTCCCCACTCATCCCCCTCTCTCCTCTCCCCCACCTCGCCCTCTCCTCATCCTCTCCCCTCTTTCATCTCCCCTTCCCCTCTCCCCCTCTCTCCCCTCTCTCCTCTCCTCCCCTCTCCCCCACCTCGCCCTCCCCCCCCTCACCCCTCTTTCATCTCCCCTTCCCCCCCACCAAGGAGATCTATCAGCTCTTGTCTGACGCGCCGACGTCTGGCCGTGACGTCCGATATGTCACGACCATGACATCGAGTCTTTGACATGCATACACTCACATGCATGTACACACAGACATATGTATATGCGTACATGCAGGCAGACGTATGTTCGAGTCTAGATATGTGGCTACAGATAGATCTCATGCGTACGAAAGCATGCACATGCACATGCGCGCGTACACAAACACAGATACACACGCAAAAGAACACACACTCCACCACACCCCACACAACACACAAACACACAACACACACCACCACACACACACCCCACACCACACACACACACACCACAACACACAACAAACACAACACACACACACACACCACAAAACACACCACACAACACAGCACAAACAAGAAACACACAAACACACACAACAAACACAAAGACATCACACAGACACACACACACACACACAAACACAGACACACACACACACACACACAGTAAGGAAATCGAAATATATTAATACATTACCCATCTTTTCAGATCACGAATTAAACCGATGTACCTAAAAATGAAAAATGAAAAATATTTCAATACGACAGAAGTCAATGTATAAAAATAGATAATGAAAAACTGTCTACTCTAAAGCAATTGAACCTAAAATGAATAATTAAAAAAAATTGTCTTTTCATAACACATGAGCTAGAATATAACACAAAAATAGAATAGAGAGAGAGAGAGTGACCAAAAATTATGACAGAGAGGGAAAAAAAAAAAATAATACGAAGAAAAAGGTAAAATAAAAAAAGGGAAAAAAACGAAAAAAACGTCTCTTTCGTACTACCTGTCAAAGCAAGAAGGCACTGACAGCCAGCTATTCACCCCCCCCCCTCCCCCGTGACAGAGCAGCTTGTCAGGCGGAACCATTCATTCCCAGGTCCGCATTCGTTGCATTCGCGCCCGTTCGTGAATCCGGATTCACGTGAATTCATGTTAAAGCGAACGCAAAATTCGGCGCCCGTTCGTGGATACGGATTCACGTGAATTCATGTTACAGCGAACGCAAAATTCGGCGCCCGTTCGTGGATCCGGATTCGCGTGGATTCATGCAGACGCGAACGCACACTTTAATACTTGGCAGACATGAGAAAGATTAGGTAGACGGAAAAAAAAGAAAGAAAGAAAAAAAAGGAGGGAGGGGAGGTGTTGAGGAAAGGGAAGGGAAGGGAAGGGAAGGGGAGGGGTGGGGAGGGGAGGGGAGGGGAGGAGAGAGGAGGGGAGGAGGAATGGGGAGGATGGGAGAGATGGGAAGAGGGAAAGGGAAGGAGGGAGGAAGGAAAGAACGAAGGGGAGAGAGAAAAAGGGAGATAGGGAGAGAAAGAGGAAGGGAGAAACGGAAGGAGCGAAAGAGAGAGAGAGAGAGAGAGAGAGAGAGAGAGAGAGAGAGAGCGAGAGAGAGAGAGAGAGAGAGAGAATGAGCGAGCGAGAGAGAGCGAGAGAGAATGAGCGAGCGAGAGAGAGAGAGCGAGAGAGACCCAGTGAGAGCGCGAGGACCTCAATGAGAGGTGAGAGCGAGAGAGTAAGTGAGAGCGAGAGTCAAGGGCCTTGCAAGAGCCGGAGACCTTGAGAGGGCCAGCGCTCCCGAGGCGAGTCACTGACCTTGTGTGAGTCAGCGACCTTCGTCGATGAACTTGTCCGGACGCACGCGAAGGTCCGGCCATCCAGCGTTCGGACGTCAAGCGAGGTCAAGCAAGTTCAACTTCGCCTCAACGAAAAGCAAGCCAGGGCAAGCCGAGGCAAGTCAAGGCAAGCCAAGGCAAACTAAGGCAAGCCAAGGCAAGTCAAGGCAAGCCGAGGCATGTCAAGGCAAGCCGAGGCATGTCAAGGCAAGCCAAGGTAAGTCAAGGCAAGTCAAGGCAAACCGAAGCAAGATAAGGCAAGCCAAGGCAAGCCCACGCGCGTATATGAAAGTGATGAGAATGAGCTGATGGTGACAGGATTGTGAGGATGATGACGTCACAAGGAGCAAACGAGGTTTTTGCTAACGAAGCTAACCTACGACCTGCCAGTACTACCAAGCCATTAGGAAAAACAGCGGCGCCTCTGGTCGTCTTCTTGAGATGCCCACTCGATGCCCACGTGCTCTGTGTGTGTGTGTGTGTGTGTGTGTGTGTGTGTGTGTGTGTGTGTGTGTGTGTGTGTGTGTGTGTGTGTGTGTGTGTTGTGTGTGTGTGTGTGTGTGTGTGTTGTGTTGGTGTGCGGTGTGTGTGTGTGTGTGTGCGTGTGTGTGTGTGTGTGTGTGTGTGTGTACGTGTGCGTGTGCGTGTGCGTGCGTTTGATTTCATGAGTTTATTTATATGCATACCCTATATCCATGTGTTTACGCATGAATAGAGGGTAAACATAAATATAGGGTAAACAAAATGCCATATACGCAAAACCCCACGTACGCAGAACCCCACGTACGCAAAATCCCACGTATGCAGCATCCCACGTACGCAAAATCCCATGTATGTACAGAATACCGTGTGCACACGCTCCAAAAAAACCGGATGTTTGTTGCGTACACATCCCTCGTTCTCGTCACGTGCTCACAGAACGTCAGGGAGAGAGTGACGAGTCGATCTCCTCACTTGTTCGAGGAGAAACAATGAAGCGGATTTTTTTTCTTTCTTTTTTTTTCTGTCGCTCTGGTTGAAAGGAGAGGCGCGGGGGAGGGAGGGAGGGAGAGGGGAGAGGGAGGGGGAGGGATAGGGGGAGAGGGAGAGGGTGAAGGAGGGGAGGGAGAGAGAGGGAGGGAGAGGAAGGGAGAGGGAGAAAAACGAGGGAGGGAGAGGGAGGGGGTGGAGAGAAAGGTGGGGGGGAAAGGGAG
>NC_051402.1:2811358-2812891 GCF_015228065.2 Penaeus monodon
TTGGAGGGTGGGGGTGATGGGGGAGGAATTGGAGGGTAGAGAAAGGGGTGGGGTGTTGGGGAAGGAGGAGAGTGGGGGCGTTGGGGAAGGTGGAGAGTGGGGGTGTTGGGGAAGGAGGAAGGGGTAGAGGAAGAAGATGAGGATGACGGGGAAGCAGGAGGGAGGTGGGGGAAGAGGGTGGATATACCAGGGGGGGGGGAAGAAAGGATGGCAAGGGTGATGAGGAATAAGACTCACTGAAACGATGGGGGTGAGGTGAAGTTTGAGGAAAAATGGACAAAGAGAGAAATGGGAAAAAAGGGAGTGAGTGTGGGGGAGGGGGAGGGGGAGGGGGAGGGGAGGGGAAATGCAGCAGGCCCCGTGCGCTCGCCCTTTTTTGCCCCCCCTTGTCCCCCGATGCTTTTCAATAACATAAGTGCCCCGAGCAGTCCATATGTAGATGTTGACATAAAACGCGATTTACAACCTCAAGGAGATACAATCTATCTATTTTGTCTTTTTGTGTGCTTCTCCGCCGACTTGGTGCCAATTTGTTTGTCTAGGCAGCGGGGCACGGCCGGGACAATCTGCACGATAGATTGAGATGATTGAGTATAAAAAGGTTATGCTCTTGAAAGAGGACGGCCAGTCTGCTGCAAAGCGTGTGCGTGCGGGCGAGCGCTCTCTTTCTTTCTTTCTTTCTTTCTTTCTTTCTTTCTCCCTCCCTCCCTCCCTTCCCCTCTCTCTCTCTCCCCTTTTCTCTCTCTCTCTCTCTCTCCTTCTCTCTCTCTCTCCCCTTCTCTCTCTCTCTCTATCTCTCTCTTTTTCCCCCCCCCCCCCCCAAATCTGGGCCAGACACACGCGTTTTTAACCGATAAATAAATTGATAAAAGAGGGGAAAAATGAAAAGGGGAAAGGAGAGGGGAGGAGGAGGAGGGGAAAGGAAGGGGGAAGAAAAAGAAGAAAGGGGGGGAAGAAAAAGAAAAAAAAAAGAAAAAGAAGGAGAAGAAAAAAAGAGAAGAAAAAAAGAGAGAGAGAAGACGAGAAGGGAAGAGAAGAGAGAGAGAGAGAGAGAAGATACCAAAAACCTCACATATATACACAACACATCCACGCAAATATAAACACTCTCGAACACACAGACACACATAAACACAGACACACACAAACAGTTACACAGACAGACATCAACCCACACACAGACACAGACACACAATCCCCAAATCCCCGCTCAGTGGGCAATCCCCCCCCCACCCATCGTCCCCACAACATGAGTCAACAAGCACGGCGTTACCCAAGAAGCGTGAGTCACAGTCGCCTCCAGAAGTACGCACAGTTGCCTTCTCAAAGTCCTTCAGGTGATTCATAGGGCGCTATCGAGGGGCGGCCGTGACGCAATCTCGGAAAATCTTCTTTTTTCGTCTGTCATTGATGAATATCCGGTGTGTGACGTCATGTTTGTTTATCCGGAGGAGGTCCGTTCCGGAGAGGGTCCGGGGAGAGGGGTAGGGGGTAGGGGGCAGGAGGGAGGGAGGGAGGGAGGGGGGGTAGGGG
>NC_051402.1:2812991-2824072 GCF_015228065.2 Penaeus monodon
AAAAAAAGGTTTATTAATAATAAAGGACAAGTCTTCTGCTCTTCCTTCTCTATAACCCCCGTCACACCCACGCCCATCTCTCTTATACTTAATAAATAACACGTAATCTATAAAAGGAGAGAGGATTACACACACACTACTACACATATATGTATATATACATATATATCTATATACAGATCATGAGTTTGCTTTCTTCTTCTTATTTTTTTTTCCTTTTTGCGTTTTCTCTCTCTCCTCCGTCTCTCTCTCTTACTTCTTTCTTCTTCTTTCTCTCTCTCTCTCTCTCTCTCCTCCTCAACCCACACAGTATCCTTAAAGTGTAGGATAGGGAGGGAGAAAGAGGATGAGAGGAGAAGAGTGAGGAGGTGAAGAATGAATGAATGATATGAGATGAATGAATGAATGAGTGAGTGAGTGAGGGAGTGAGTGAATGAATGAGTGAGTGAGGGAGTGAGTGAATGAGGAAGGAATGAATGAGGAGTGGGGATGTGGAGAGGAGTAGAGGGAGGGACGAGGAAGGGAGGATGGAGCGGAAATCCTGGAAGGACGCTCAGAGGAGGAGACGAGAGCACAAGACACTCAAGGCTCCTCGAGGGTGACATGTGAACCAAAGCCTTGTTCCCTGCTGTAGGGATGGAGAGAAGGAGGGAGAGGGGAGGGAGAGGGAGGGGGGAGGGAGGGATGTAGGGATGGAGAGAAGAAGGGAGAGAGGAGGGAGAGGGAGGGGGGAGGGAGGGATGTTGAGATAGAGAGAAGGAGAGAAGGAGAGAAGGAGAGAAGGAGAGAAGGAGAGAGAGAGAGAGAAAGAGAAAGAGAAAGAGAAAGAGAGAGAGATAGAGAGATAGATATATAGAGAGAGTAAGAAAAAAAAACAAAAACGAAAGGGAGGAAAAGAGAAATGGGGAAAAGAAACTAGTGAAGTGCCCCTCCCCTCTATCCCCCCTTCCCCCCCTCGCACTCCACGGGGGATCAAAGTGGTAACAGAGGTTCGGGCTGTGAGGTCCTCCCCTCCGATGCTGTTTTTGTCTTTAAGTGGAATCGGGGGTGAGGGGGGGAGGTGGGGAGGGGTAGGGGAAGATGGAGTATGGGGGGGGGGGAGTACAGGAGGTCCTTTTCCTCCGCTAAAAACAACTCCTTGAGGAAGACGCGGGAGAAAGAGGGAGACGGAAAAGATGGTGGAGACTGAGGTAAAGGGCGAGGAGAAGGGAAGGGAAGAAACAGAGAGGGTAGGAAGGATAGAGGGAAGGAGAGAAGGGAGGAAGGAAGAAGAGGGAGAGAAGGGAGGAAAGGAGAGGAGGGGGGAAGGGAGGGAGGGAGAGGAGGAAAGGAGACGAGGGAGAGAAGGTAGGAAGGGAGAGGAGGTAAAGAAGAGAGACGGAAGGAGGGAGAAAATGGAGGAAAGGAGAGAGGGAAAGGAAAGAAAAGAGAGACACAGACAGAGAAGACAGAAAAAAAACAAAAGATAATAAGAGTACAGAGAGAGTAGAGAAAGCGAGCTCCCCCTCCCTCCCCCCATCACACAGCGATTGACACGTAGAGGATCATCCACACAATGAGACAATGGGAGCGAGGGAGAGAGACGGCCGCGCTTCGTGACCAGACGCATTTCGTGTCACGGAGGGAGGGAGAGGAGAGGAGGGAGGGAGAGGAGGGAGGGAGAGAAGAGGAGAGGAGGGAGGGAGAGGAGGGAGAGAGAGGAGAGAGGGAGGGAGGGAGGAAGGGAGAGGAGGGAGGAGCGAGAGGGAAGAGAAAGAACAAACGGGAGGAAGAGTGGGAGGGGGGAGGCAGGAAAGGAGGGAGAGAGAGGGAGAACTAAGGGAGGGACGGGAAAAGAGAGAAAAAGAGAGAGAGAGAAGAGAAGAGAGAGAAAAGAGAAAAGAAAGAGAGAAAAGAGAGAGAAGGGTAAGGGAAATAAAGAAGGAAGGAGTAAGGATAAAAAAGATTCATGAAAAAAAGTGAAGAAGAAACGAAAAAAGCAAAAATTCACAAACAGCTTGAATACACTATATAGACAACGACTGATGACTCCAAGGTGGCACTTTAGTCGAAAACAGTGCCATTGAAATCCAACGCCTTAGAAAAGATGGTGGAGACCCATTCATCCAACGTAATTAAGTAGTCAGTCCATTAATCGGTCACTTCATCGCCCTTCAAGTCATTAAGTAAAAAAAAAAAGATACAGAAAAAAATATATATAACAATAGTGCAATTATTTTCTACTCACGATTATCCGATCTGGCGTCTCTACATCATCTTTACCTGGAATGAAAATGTAAAAAAAATTAGCTGTAAGGGGAGAAGAGAGAGGGAAGGAGAGGAGGGAGGAAGAGAGGAGAAGAGAGGAGGGGGGAAAAGAAGAGATTAGAGGAGGGAGGAGATAAAAAAGGAGAAGAGTGGAGAGGGGAAGGAGAGGGAAAGAAAGAAGGGATGAGAGCGAGCGAGAGAGAGAGAGAGAGAGAGAGAGAGAGAGAGAGAGAGAGAGAGAGAGAGAGAGAGAGGAGAGAGAGAGAGGAGGAAGAGAGAGAGAGAGAGAGAGAGAGAGAGAGAGAGAGGAGAGAGAGAGAGAGAGAGGAGAGGAACAGACAGAGCCAAAGACAAACCAAAACAAACTCAAAAATCACACACACAAAAAAATAAGAATAACATCAACAATGAATCCATTAACACAACAACTTATAATCTATGACGTCGATTTATTCTTACAAACCACGACATCCGCTACTCCCCCCCCCCCCCCTCTCCCCCCTTCTCAAAAAAAAAAAGGCCAACGCATTTCCTCTCAAACCACGAAATTGTTGAGAAAAGCTAGATTCACCTGCATTTTTTTTTCTTTTTTTCATTATTATTATTTTTTTATTGTGTGTGTTTCGGCTTACTTATATTCTTGAATTTCTCTCGTATCTTTAATGACTTCCGTTTAATCTCTAAGAATTTCCTTTTTTTGTTGATTATTCTTCGCTATTTTTAGTCAATTCTCTCTATCTACGTTTATCATAATATTGATTATTTGATTATTATAATATCGTTTTTATTTTTCTCTCTGTCTTTTGTTTACCTCTCTTCTTGTTTTCCCTTTTCCTCTCCTCTTCTTTCTTTCATCTTTCTCACTCTCCTCTCTCTCCCACCCACTCTCTTTCACTCTTTCTCTTGTTCCCTAATTCACCCGTTCTCCGTTCCCTCGTTCGCTTTTTTCGTCGTTCTCTTATTCCCTCGTTCTCTCGCTTTGTTCTCTAATTCTCTCGTTCTCTCGTTCCCTAATTTTCCTATTCTCTTGTTATCTCGTTCCTTTGTTCCCTCGTTCTCTCGTTCCCTCGTTCTCTTGTTCTCGGTTTCCCCCTTGTTCCCTCATTCTCTCTTTTTTCTTCTCTCGTTCCCTCATTCTCTCTCTTCTAAACCCACCATCACCCTTTTTTCACCTATTCCTTCACTCTTCGTAAACCCCGCCTCTCCTGCAACACCTCCCCCCCCCCCACTCCCCCACCCAGCGACCCCACCGAGCGCCAAGACCCCAAAACCCTCGCACCGTGACCCCTTGTTTGACCCCTCCTTCCCTCCCCTCCCCTCCCCTTCCCCTCCCCTCTCCAAGGGCGACGTAACCTACCTTCCCCTCCCCCCCCTCCTCTCCTGTGTCTGTCCCCTTCCTTTCCCCTCCCCTAAGCCGACGTAACTTCCCTCCCCTCCCCTCCCCTACTCCTTCCTTCCTCTCCCCTCTCTCCACTCCCCCCCTTCCCATGTCTACCCCTACCCCCACCTCCCCCCTTCCCCTCCCCCTACCCCCAACCCCCAACCCTAGGGTAAGAAGGCAAGGGCAAGGAAAGAATAAATAGGCAAATAAAAAAAAAAAAATGAAGAATCAGCAGAATTTTGATAGAAATTGTAAATCAGTTATTTTTTCATAAAAAAAAAAAAAAAAAAAAACACAAACGGGCTCAACAAAAGAAGGGCTTATTTAGTTACAATTTTTTTTAATTTGCATAAAAAAACGTCAAACAATTAATTTTATGATAATAATGATAATGATAAGGTTGATATTAATGATGGTAATAATGATAAGGTCGATAATGATAATGATGATGATGAATGATAATAATTACCAATAACGACAAATGATGATGATAATAACAATAAAAGTAATGGATAAGTGAATCTATTCAAATCTTGCTCATCCGAGATATATAAACGAATCACAAAAAAAAAACAAAATTGTAAACAAATACATTATAAATATAACGAACAAATGAACAAAAAAAAATCCCTATGAATTATTAAGTTACAAATACAACGAAAAAAACGTAGGTCTCTCGCAAAGTTGTTCATTATATCATTATTATCATTATCATTTATTATTATTATTATTATTATTATTATTATTATTATCATTATTATTATCATAGTTATTACCGTCATTATTCGTCACTATTAATCATAGTAATTATGACTTTCATCAGTATTATCATCATCATTGTCATCATCATCATCATTGTCATCATCATCATCATTATCATCATCACCATTATCACCATCATCATCACCATCCTCCTCCTCCTCCTCATTCTCATTATCATCACCATCCTCATCCTCATCCTCATCATCATCATTCCCATCATCATCATCCATCCTCCTCCTCATCATCATCATCATTATCATCACCAATACAAATGCAAGGAAAACGAAAAAAACAAAAACAAAAAAAAACACCAGAAGTCCCTGGCAAAAGGGTTCATCCGAGATCACCACAGGCCTATTAGTCATTATCATCATATCAGCGCATTCTCGGACCTTCCCAACGCTGCTTGACGCTGGCCTATCAGAAACGAATCTTATCAAGATGGGTGCATATTAGCCAGTCACACACACCTGCGTAAATTCGACCTTTCATTAACCTACGCGTTCCTGAGTGAGAGGGGTGGGGAGGTTGGGAGGGGGTGGGGGGGAGGGCAAAATGTGGAAGAGGAGAGGGGGGGGAGAGACAAGAAGAGAGGGAGAGGTTGGTATTAATAAACAGTAAGAGATCGTTTGAGATAATGATGTTGGTATGTATGATTTGTGTTTTGTACGTGTGTGTGTGTGTGTGTGTGTGTGTGTGTGTGTGTGTGTGTGTGTGTGTGTGTGTGTGTGTGTGTGTGTGCTGGGGGTGTGTGTGTGGTGTGTGTGTGTGTTTTGTTTGTGTGTTTGCGTGCGTGAGAGAGAGAAAGAGAGTGGGAAAGAGAGAGAGAAAGAGAGAGGAGAGAAGAGAGAAGAGAGGGAGAGGGGGGGAGGAGAGAGAGGGGAGGAGGAGAGAGATGGGGAAGGAGAGAGAGAGAAGAGAGAAGAGAGAAGAGAGAAGAGAGAAGAGAGAAGAGAGAAAGAGAAAGAAAGAGAGCAAGAGAGAGAGACAGACAGAATACGAAATAAGGAGGAAAAGGAGATAGAAAGATAAGATAACTAAATACCCGGGGGGGGGGGGGCGCTAACAAGGAGCAGATGGACATCACCAAACTCAAAAAAAAAAAAAAAAAAAAAAAAAAAAAAAAAAAAAAAAAAAAACTTTTCGAACGACTGTGATGATACTAACAATCATACGTTAATCACCGGACAGACGATAGTGATGGCACGCTATGATAGTTTGTTGATGGTGATGATAACAGTGACATTAGAAGTGGTTTGAGGATTAGTTGATGGCTCTGGCGATTGTGATGAGTGTGATTGTGATCGTCTGAGCGATTGTGATGATGCGGACCACTGACTTGTGTGGAAGATCGATGGCGACTGATAAATGGGATGTTTGTTTTGCGTGGGATTGATACTGTGAGTGTCACTACTAAATTAAATTGGTATAGATCATTAGTAAATGTGTTTAGGAAATAACAATAAGGATAACGCTGAAAAAGGAAATTTTTAAAAGTGCGCTAATTAAGAGTTTCGGAATGATCAAAATGCATCGCTTTTCTTCGCTAAATGAATCTTTTATTTTTAAAGATAACAAACGATAAACAGAGATAACCCCCTCCAAACAACGAAACAAAACAAAAAAACAAAATAAATAGAAAGAAAAAGAAAGAAAAAAATAAACCACAAATCCCGAAATCAACCCCCCCCCCCGAAAAAAAAAAAAAAAATCCTCCACTACACGACCCGGACGCGACCACCTGAACACAACCTGGATATATTGACATGGATCTTCCCGCGGCCACGAGATAGCATCACGAGCCTCGACTTCGCTTCCTTATCTCGGGGCCCGGATGGAGGCGCCTCTTTTGGGCCTCTTGGGGCGTCCAGGAGCGGAGGAAGCGCAGGTTTGGGGTATTTAGGGAGAAAAGAAGGTCAAGAAAGAGTTCCTGGTTTGATTTTTTTTCTTTATTTGTTGGGGATTTTTGAAAATTTCTTTGTTGGTTTTTCTCTTATTTTTTTCGTTTTTCGTTTTATTTTTATTATTATTATTTTTTTGTATGTGGAAATGTGGGTGCCTCTGTGTGCGTCTGTGATGGATAGATAGATAGATAGATAGATAGATAGATAGATAGATAGATAGAATAAATAAATCAATAAATCATCATCCATCTATCTATAAATATACACATTCCTTCCCCCCTTCCCCTCCCCCCCCTTGGACTTCCCCTTACCCCCCCCCCCAACGACTTCTTCGTCTCCCGTTTCCTCCTTCTTCCCCCTTTTAGACTTCCTCCCCTTTCTCCCCCCTCTTGGACATCCTCCCCCTTCCCCTCCCCTCCCCTCCCACTCTAGGACATCCTCCCCCCCTTTTGGACTTCCCCCTTACCCCCCACCATCTTCCTCTCCCCCCTCCACCCCCTCCCCCTACCCTTCTCGGACTTCCTCCCTCCCCCTCCCCCTCCCTCCCCCTCCCCCCCTTCCCCCAAACCCTTCTCGGACTTCCTCCCTCCCCTCCCCATCCCATCCCATCCCCCCTCCCCCCTCCCCCCCCTCCTGGCGACGCGGATCAGGAGCCATTTGTCCGACTTCGATGGCTGATCCTCCTCGCCCGTGTCGTCATCCGCCAAAACTCGCTTTTAATTGTGCGTGACCCAGTTCTCGGTCGAGGTCAGGTCAGGTCAGGTCAGGCAGTGGGGGTAGAAGGGGCAGGGAGGGAGGGGGAGGAGGGGGAGCTTTGCGTTGGAGGGATGGGAGGGAAGGGGGGGAGGGAAGGGGGGGGAGGGAAGGATGGGAGGGAAGGGGGGGAGGGAAGGAAGGGGGGGAGGGAAGGAAGGGGGGGAGGGGAAAGGGAAGGCGAGGGGAAGGGGGGTCGATGGGTGGAGGGAGGGAGGGAGGGAGGGAGAGAGAGAGAGAGAGAGAGAGAGAGAGAAAGAGAAAAAGAAAGAGAGAGAGAGAGAGAGATAGAGAAAGAGAAAGAAAGAAAGAGAGATGAGAAGTGATAAGATGCCCTCAACACGTCTTCAAGTGGTCGCAGTGTTGCCGTCTTCGCGAGTCCCGCATTACCGGCCGATGTCTCGCGCGTCGCTGGAAACTCAAACAACAGAATCGGCCAAGAATCTTTTTTTCACAACCCGCCCGATCTTATCGTAGACGGGGGAAGGAGGGGGGAGGGGAGGAGGGGGGAGGGGAGGAGGGGGAATTGTAGGCCAATGATACACTTTAAGTGGTCCATGGGGGTAGTGCATGCGTGGGTGGGCGGAGAGAGAGAGGAGGGAGAGAGAGAGGAGGGAGAGAGAGGGGTGAGAGAGAGAGTGGAGGGAGAGAGCGAGAGGAGAGAGAGAGGACGAGAGGAGGAGAGGGAGAGGAGAGAGAGAGAGAGAGAGTGAGGGAGAGGGAAGAGAGAGAGAGTGAGAGAGAGGAGGAAGAGGAGAGAAGGAGAGAGAGAGAGAGAGAGAGAGAGGGGTAAACGTAAGTATATATAAAATTCATATCTATTTTTCTACCACACACACTCACCAACACCACACACACACACACACACACACACACCCCACACACAAACACACACACACACCCCCCACACTCACTTTTACCACTCACCACTCACTCACACACACCACACACACACCACACACACACACACACACACTCACTCACTCACCACTCACACTCACTCACTCACTACAATCACTCCCACACAACCACACACACACACCAATATTTCGTCATATACTCCTGGCTGCTCGTTTACGCAAGCAGATTAGCAATTTGCTCATAACTTGTCCAAGTTATTAATTGCAAACGTTTCCTTCAAAACCAATTAAGGCAAATGTTTAAAGCTTTTATAAAAGCTCCAATTAGAGAACAAAAAAAAAGAAAAAAAAATCTTTGTTCTTTGGGCAGTCTAATATTTTCTTCCTTTTGATTACATAGCTTCAAGTAAAACGCTCAATTATCATGTTCTCGCGGCCATATCTCGGCGTGAAGGCCATGGTCTGTGCGGCATAGCGAAGCCTACGCTGGATTGGGGTTATGGCGTTATGGGTTATCCAGAGGTTTACGTGCGGATGATCAAATGGAGGCTTCAGTTGGGCTGAGGCGCGCGCGATTTTTTTTTTTTTTTTGGGGGGGGGAGGGGGTCATGTTTTTTTTTTCCTCTTTCTTTTTCTCTTGCTTAATCTTTCTGTCTGTTTGGCTTTGTCTCTGTCTCTGTCTTTGTCTCTGTCTCTCTCTCTGTCTTTGTCTCTGTCTCTCTCTCCGTCTTTGTCTCTGTTTCTCTCTCTCTCTTCCCTTCCCTTCCCTCCTCCAGTTTCCCTATCTCCTCCCTCTCCCTCCCCTCCCTCCCTCTTTCCCCCTCCTTCCCTCAATCTCTCCTTCCTTCTATCCCTCGCCTCCCCCACTCTCCCCCCCTCTCCCCCTCCTCCTTTTCCCTCCCTCGTCCTCACCAGCTCCTTACCCTCACATACATACAATAGAGCTTACCCCTCACAAAAGCAACACAACAGCTTGCATCAACCCTCACCATAACTCAAGTACAGTGCATGGTTTCGGGATGTATGGTGAGTGTGCCACGGAGGGTGTTTATAGCTTCATAATCACTCCTTGTCATGAGGAAGCTGACCTGGCCATAAACTCATGTTGATAAGCTTACAGGTCATATCCCACAAAACACACGTTAAAAAAAGTGTGTAAAAAAAAAAAAATATTTCTGGTCGTCTATCTACTTCTTCCCCCTTTCTCTCCTCGCATCTTTTCTTCATCCTTCTCTTTCTCTTTTTTATTCTTCTTATCCTTTTCCTTTTCCTTCTCCTCTTCTTTCTTCCTTCCTCTTCCTACTCCTCCTTCCTCCCCCTCCCTCCCCCATCTCCCTCCTCCTCCTCCTCCCTCCTCCTCCTCCTCCTCCTCCTCCTTCTCCTCCTCCCTCCCTCCCTCCCTCCCCCCTCCCTCCCTCCCTCCCTCCCTCCTCCCCCTCCTCTCCCCTTCTCCTCCCCTCCTCCTCCTCCTCCCATCCTCCCCCTCCCCCCCCCTCCCTCCCTCCCTCCCCTCCTTCCCCCTTCCCTCCCCATCCCCCTCCCTCTTACTCATACACACACATCAAAAGGTCTAATGAACAAGCAGCTAGAGACCACGGAATATGCACCTGAGCGGACTCATTATTATGGACAGTTAAAACAGCCTTTTCGCGCACAGAGGAGGGCCGGAGGACATGCCATACATACGAAGAATATGGTGGGGAAGGAGATAGATAAATTAGGGTAAAAAAAGAAAGAAAGATGTTTTCGGTAGAAAGAGAGAGGGAGGGAGAGGGAAGAAGGGAGAGGGGGGAAGAAAATGGAGAAGGGGGAAGAGAGGGGAGGGGAGGGGGAGGGGGAGAGGGGATGGAGAGAGGAGAGAAAGGGGAGAGGAGAGGAGAGGAGAGAGAGAGAGAGAGAGAGAGAGAGAGAGGGGAGAGAGAGAGAGAAAAGAGAGAGAGAGAGAGAGAGAGAGAAAGAGAGAGAGAGAGGGAGGGTGGGGAGGAAGAGAGGAAGAGAGAGAGAGAGAGAAACTAAAGAGAGAAAGAAAAAGAGAGAGAAAGAGTAAGAATAAGAGAAAGCCAAAGAAAGAGAAAGAGAGAGAGAGAAGGAACGAAACACACACAAAAAAAACTCTCCTTTCTTTTATATTAAGACGACAAAGAAACGGCAGGCAGACCGACTGACACCTGAGGCCCCGCTGTCCAGCCTTCTCGTGGCAGGTCCTTCTGTCTAAAAGAATATCCATTTATGATCTTCCTTTCTCTCTTTTTTGTTTCCTTTCTTCTTACTACACTCCGGCAGCGGTGGAGGAGGATGGGGGGGAGGTGGGGGAAGGAGTGGGGGGAGGGGGGAGGGGGGTTAGTGTAAGGGAGAAGGGGTTTTTAGTCGGAAATGATATGACAAAAGTGTTTTACCTTTATCTATGCGTATTTTTATGGGTTTAATTTCCTTTCATTGTTTGCTCTTTTGTCCATTCCATTCATAGACGTTTTTTTTAATTTTTTTTCTTTTGTTCTTCTTTCTCTCTCCCCTCCCACCCCCCCTTTTTTCTCTTCCCTTTTTTCGCTTTAAGATCCAGGGGTTTCCGACCCTTTGATCGCGAGCGCCTGCGTGCACCCGGGTGGGTTCCTTCCCCCCCGCTCTCGTCTTCGGTTCGTCCTGCGTTTTTCCTTTTCTCTTTTCTTTTCTTTCCTCTTTTCTCTTTTTTTTTTCTCTCTCGTGAAAGGGCTTTTCTTCTTTTTCTCTCTCTTTCTCATACAAGAAAAGTATGGAAAAGGGGATCAAAAAAAAAGAGAGGAGAGAGAGAGGGAGAGAGAGAAAAGAGAGAGAGAGAAGAGAGAAAAAGAATGGGGGAGGAGAGAGAGAGAGAAAGAGAGAGAAGGAGAAGGGAAAAAGAGGAAGAGAAGAAGAAGGAAAGAGAGAGAAGGAGGGAGAAAGAGGGGGAAAAAGGGGGGAGGGGGGGAGGAAGGGAAAAGAGAGGAGAAGAGAGAGAAAAAGAGAGAGAGGAGAAGAGAGAGAGAGAAAAGAGAGGAAAAAAAGAAAAAAGAGAAAAACCGAAAAAGAGAGAGAAGACAAAAAAAAAGGGAAAAAAAACGAGAAGAGGGAAAAAAAGAGAGAGACCGAAAAAAACGAAAAGAAAAGATGGGAGAAAAAGGAGAAGAGAAAGAGAAAAAAGGAGGGGAAAGAGAAAGA
>NC_051402.1:2824172-2839172 GCF_015228065.2 Penaeus monodon
CTCCCCCTCCCCCCTTTCCCTCTCCACCCCCCCCCCCCTCTCCCCCCCCTTCTTTTTTCCTATCTCTCCCTCTTTCCCATTTCTCTTCCCCCTCTCTCCATGTCTCTCCCCCTCTTTTCTATCTCTCCTCTCTCTCTCCTCTCCCCCTTCCCCTCCCTCTCTCTCCCAGCCCCTCCCCTCTCTCCCCCACTCTCTCCCTCCTCCCCCCTTCCCCCCCCCCCTGCCCCTTTCCCCCTCTCCCTTCCTCTCTCTCCTCCCCATCCCTCCTTTTCTTTCACAATATTCGAGCCTATTTACCTGAGAGGCTTAATCACTCACTCACCTGTCGAGCTCGTCTTTCCCTAGCACATTGTCTCCTCCGTCTCACGAACGGACAAGCACACGCACGCAACGCACGCACGAATGAACAAACGCAAGAACGTACATCGAATGAGAAATGCATATACATAAGCATGAATGTATTATATATACACACGCACGCACACAGCACCACGCACGACGCACGCCCCAACGCCGCCACACACACACCACACACCCCACCACACACACAACGACGAGGTGGGGGGCCCCTTTAAAGGGACACTGAGTGGTGTCGTGCTTGTAAGTAACCTCCCCGCTCCCCCACATCTCTCTCCCCCACACCCCCATGCAACCTCCTTGACCCCCCCCTGATCCTCCCCTCAACCCCCCCCTCCCTGAATTCTCCCTCCTCCCCCCCCCACCACCACCCTGAATACCTCCCTCGAACGCCCTGAACTTCCCCACTTCTTGAATCCTCCCTTCCCTTTCTCCGCCACGTCCCAATCCCCACCTTCAACCCCCTTTCCACCCTCCCCAGAAACCCCTGTAGACCCTCTACTTCGACCCCAACACCCCCATCAACACCCTCTCACCCCCCAACACCCCCATCAACACCCTCAGCCCTCATCAACACCCAACCCCAACCCCCATCAACACCTTCACACCCCAGAAACCCCTGTTAAACCCCCCTACTCCGACCCCAAACGCCCCGCTCACCCCCTCACACCCCCAAACCCCAAAAACCCCCCCCACCCCCCCAACCCCCCGCCACCCCCAAACCCCCGCAAAAAAAAACACCCTCCACCCCCCCCAACCCCCCGCACCCCTCCTGGTTTTCCGTAGTCTGCATCGTTTTAAAATTGCGTTCGGTCGGGGTCATGCCGCTCCCCGAACCTATCAGTAACTTGAAGGAGAAGAGAGGAGAAAGAGAGAGGAGAGAGAGAGAGAGAGGAGAGAGAGAGAGGGGAAGAGAGAGAGAGAGAGGGGAGACAGGGAGAGACAGAGGGAGAAGCAGGAGGGAGAAAGGGGTAAGGGGGGGGAAAAAGGGGGAAGGGGGAGTGGGGGGGAGGGAAGAAGGGGGGGGGGGGGGGAAAGGGAGACGGGGAGGGGCGGAGGGGGAGAGGGGGGGGGGGAGGGGGGGGGAGAGAGAGAGGAGAGAGAGGAGAGAGAGAGGGGGGAAAGAGGGAAGAGAAATTATTCTTCAATACCTTCTTTTTCTCCTTTCCCCCCCCCTCCCCCCCCCCCCCCCCCCCCCAGCTTCTCCTCCTCTTTACACGTCCCACGAAAATGGAACTAAGTGAAAAGCGATAAAAAGAAGTAGAAGCGAGATGTCTGGGAAACGAAAGAGGTGGAAGGAGGAACAAAGAAAAGAAAGAAAAAAAAGAAGAAGAAAGAGAGAAAAAAGAAAAATGTAATTTACTCCCGAGATAATTTTTTTTTTCTTTTCTTCTTTAATTCCCAAAATAAAGAATGAGGAGGAGGAGAAAGGCAATAAAAAAGGCAATAAACGAAGATACCACAGAACGAATATGGGGAAGATATTAATAAGTTTAAAAGAAGTGAAAAAGAATATAAAAGGAATAATAAAATGAGAAAAGAAAATCGAAAAATAGGAAAAGGAAGCAGAAGAAAAGAAGAAGAAGAAGAAGAAAAAAAGCAAATAGGAAAATAAAACACAAGACAAAAACAATGAAAAAAAAAAAACTTCATCCCTTAAAAACCCTTAAGAAGAATCCCAATTTTCCCTTTTGGAAAACGCGTCAAAAATTGTCAAAAATCGCTCCCGGCGGCGGGGAGACGCGCCTCGGCCGACGCGAGCACAACGGGAGTCAGACCAGAACAAGACAGGAAAAAGGAATTTGAACAAGAACAAGAACAGGAAAAAGGAATTTGAACAAGAACAAGAACAGGAAAAAGGAATTTGAACAAGAACAAGAACAGGAAAAAGGAATTTGAACAAGAACAGGAACAGGAAAAAGGAATTTGAACAAGAACCTGAACAGGAAAAAGGAATTTGAACAAGAACAAGAACAGGAAAAAGGAATTTGAACAAGAACAAGAACAGGAAAAAGGAATTTGAACAAGAACAAGAACAGGAAAAAGGAATTTGAACAAGAACAAGAACAGGAAAAAGGAATTTGAACAAGAACAAGAACAGGACAAGAAAAGGAATTTGAACAAGAACACGAACAGGAAAAATGAATTTGAACGAAGAAACAAGAACAGGAAAAAGGAATTTGAACAAGAACAAGAACAGGAAAACGGAATTTGAACAAGAACAAGAACAGGAAAAAGGAATTTGAACAAGAACCTGAACAGGAAAAAAGGAATTTGAACAAGAACAAGAACAGGAAAAAGGAATTTGAACAAGAACAAGAACAGGAAAAAGGAATTTGAACAAGAACAAGAACAGGAAAAAGGAATTTGAACAAGAACAAGAACAGGAGCAAGAACAGGAATTTGAACAAGAACAAGAACAGGAAAAAAGGGAATTTGAACAAGAACAGGAACAGGAAAAAGGAATTTGAACAAGAACAAGAACAGGAAAAAGGAATTTGAACAAGAACAAGAACATGAAAAAGGAATTTGAACAAGAACAAGAACAGGAAAAAGGAATTTGAACAAGAACAAGACCAGGAGCAAGAACAGGAATTTGAACAAGAACAAGAACAGGAAAAAGGAATTTGAACAAGAACAAGAACAGGAAAAAGGAATTTGAACAAGAACAAGAACAGGAACAAGAAGAGGAATTTGAACAAGAACAAGAACAGAAACAGGAGCAAGAACAGGAACAAGAATGTGAACAAAAAGAATTTGAACAGAACAAGAACAGGAATTTGAAAAAAAAAGTGAAAAAGAATGTTAACAAGAACAGAACCAGACCAGGAATTTGAACAAGAATGTGAAGAACAGGAACAAGAACAAGAACAGGCACCTTAATTGAACTCGGAATTCCTCGGCAAACCTGGCTAATGTGTTTTGGCGGAGGGGGAGGGGGAGGAGGGGGAAGGGGGATGGGGGAGGGGTAGGTCAGGGGAGGCGTGGAGGGGAAGGGGTGGGGAGGGGGGGAGGGTAGGGGAAGGGGAGGGGAAGGGGGTAGGGAGTGGAGGGGAAGGGGTGGGGAAGAGGTAGGGAGGGGAGGGGAGGGGAGGGGGGAAGGGGGGGAGGGGAGGGGGGAGGAGAAGGGAGAGGTTGTGGGATAGATTTGTTTTTGTTTTTATTGTTTTTTTTGGGAGAGGGTAAGGAGGAGGACAAAAAGGGGGGAGGGGGGAGGAAGAGAAGGGAGGGAGGGATGGGGAGAGAGAAATAAAGAGAGAGAAAAAGAGAGAGAGAAATAAAGAGAGAGAAAAAAAGAGAGAGAAATAGAGAGAGAGAAAAAAGAGAGAGAAATAGAGAGAGAAAAAAAGGGAGAGAAATAAAAGCAAGATCGAGCGAGCGAGGGAGAGAGAGCCCCCACCCGCCAGCAACCCCCCCCCCCCCACCCCCGAGCCCCGAGCCAGATCCACAAATAGGCCTTTGTGCCCAACTTCCCGCCGCCGGAAGTAGTGAAACGCGCCCCAGAGGTTGCCTTCGTCACGACACGGAAGCCGCCGACTCCGATGCCTTCGCCAGACTCCCTGGGACTCCTTGGGACTCCTTGGGACTCCCTTGGGACTCCTTGGGACTCCTTGGGACTCCTTGGGACTCTTTGGGACTCCCTAGGACTCCTTGGGACTCCTTGGGACTCCTTGGGACTCTTTGGGACTCCCTGGGTCTTCTTGGGACTCCTTGGGACTCCTTGGGACTCCCTGGGACTCCTTGGGACTCCTTGGGACTCCTTGGGACTCCTTGGGACTCCTTGGGATTCCTTGGGACTCCTTGGGACTCCTTGGGACTCCTTGGGACTCCTCCGTCGGCTCCTCCGTCGGCTCCTCCGTCGGGCCGCCCGCAGTGGGTCTCCGATCCTACTTGCTCTGTGTCTCGCTTGCTCGCGCCCTCGCTCTCTTCCCTCGTGGGGATCGCTGTCGGTCCCTGTCTGTGTCTGTCTGTCCTGGTCTCGTCTCCTCTTTTCCCCTCTCTCTCTCTCTCCTCTCCTCTCCTCTCTCTCTCTCCTCTCTCTCTTCTCTCTCTCTCTCTCCCCCCTTTTCTCTTCTCTCTCCCTCTCCTCTCTCTCTCTCTCTCTCTCTCCCTCCTTCTCTCTCGTTCAACATCTCCCCCCCCCCTCTTACTCTCCTCCCCCACCAATTTCCCCCCATTTCCCCAACCGTTTCCCGCACTCTACCTCTTTCTCCTCCCCCTCCTCCTCCCCCTCTCCCCCCACCCATCCTTTCCGCACCGTCTAACAAAAACAAACATTATGAACGACGACCTATATCCGTCACGACCCCCCCCCTTCCTCCCTTTCCCCCCTCCCCTTCCTCCCTTTCCCCCTCCCCCCCTCACCACCACTCCTTACACGTCATCACGTTGGGTCAATCATAGGAACAAGCGAGGAGGGGGGGAGGGGGGGAGGGGAGAGAGGGGGAGGGAGAAGCACGGGGGTGAAAGGTCAGGGGGTCACATGCCTTACGCTTCCCCCTCCCCCTCCCCCCCCTCCCCCTTCCCTACCGACCGATTCCTCTCTGTCTCTCTCTCCCCTCAGGTGGAACCCTCCATTACCCCCTCCCCCCTCCCTCCCTCCCTCAGTCCCTCCCTCCCTCCCTAGTCCCTCCCTCCCTCCCTTCCTTTTCTCTCTTTCTCTCTATTTCTCTCTCTCTCTCTCTATCTCTGCTCTATCTCTCTCGCTCTATCTCTCGCTCTATCTCTCTTTCTCCCTCTCTTTCTCCCTCTCTCTCTCCCTCCCTCCCTCTCTCCCTCCTTTCCTTCCCCCTCCCCCCCCTCCCCCGTAATCATCTTTTTCCTTCCTCTTCCTTTCTTCGTCCTTAATTATCCTGTTCCTCTTCCCACTCCATTTGCATTTTTGTGTTTCTTTGTATTGAGAAGGGAAATTCCATTGCACATGCATGCCGGCTCAAAGATAATAGCAACAAAATAGAAAAAATATATAAATACGTACACACGCACACACACTCACACACACATACACACACACACACATACACACACACACACACACACACACACACACACACACACAACACACACACACACACACACACTCACAACACACACTCAACCCTACAAACACACATTAAACACACAACCCACACACACGCACCCACACCACACACACACAGCCACACACACATACACACACACACACAACACACCACACACACACACATACACACACACACACGACACACCACACACACACACACACACACACACACACACACACACACATACACACACACACACACACACACACCATACCCAATGCAAATGAATATAAAGGCAAATATGAATGATATAAAAAGACAACAAAGAAAAAATACAAACACACTCTAATCATACTGCAAAAGGCTATCACCGACAAATAAAGTAAAAACACAGTTGTAAATATTTTAAATAAAGAAAGAAAGATAAGATTGTGATAAAGATGCAACACTGCACTCGCTTTTCTCACCTTTTTTCAATTATTTATTCTCCCCTTTCTCTCTCTACCTTAATTACTACCTTTTCTAAGTGAAATCTTTCTTTTTCCTCTTCTCTCTGTCTTTCTTCTTCCCTTCTCGTCTCTTCCTACTCTCTCTCCTTCGTTCCGCCCACCTCCATGCTCTTCGTTCCATCTCTTCTCCCTCCCTCTCTATTTTCCTTTCTCCCTTTCTGCTATCTTCCCTTTCTTCTCCTTTCTCCCTCATTACCTTCCCTTTTTTCTCTGCCTCCTTTCTTTCTACTTTCCTCTCTCCCTCCTTCCCTTTCTCCCTCCCTCCTTTCCTCCCTCATCCTTCCCTTTCTCCTTCACTCCTTCCTTATCTTTCTCCCTCACTCTTTCCCTCCTTCCCTTCCCTCCCTCCCTCCCCCCCTCCCTCCCCTCCTTCCTCTATCCCTCCCTTCCCCTTCCTTCCCTTCCTCCCTATCCCTTCTCCCTCCCTTTCTCCCAACCTCCCTTCCAACTCCCTCCCACCCCCCCTCCCTCCCTACCCCCCTCCTAATCTTCACATAACAAAGCAACGTGGCTTTCCGGGGGGGGGGGGGGAGTCTCAGGCCGGTTGTCGACACGTGTCTCTCCCTTTTCCCTCTCTCTCTGTCCCTTTCTCTTTCTCTTCTGTCTCCCCTTTACTCTTGGCTATCACTTTCTCTTTTGTCTCCATTTCTCTTTTTCTTTCTCGGTCTTTTTCTTGCTTTCTCGCTCTCTTACTTTATCGTTTCTTTCTTTCTTTCTACCTATCTCTTTTCCCTCTTCTCTCCTTGTCTCTCTCTCCATCTCTCCCTCTCCCTCTCCCTCTCTCTCCCCCTCTCCCTCTTCCGTCTCCGTCTCCGTCTCCCTCTCCCTCCCTCCCTCCTTCCCTCTCCCTCTCTCTCTCTTCTGCAAACTAACCTCCAAGGTACTTTATGATTTGTTGCAAGGAATTTAGTGGCACGTTTATGAAAGAAGAAAAGAGAGGGAGAAGGAGAGAGATTGATGACGAAAGAAGGAAAGAGAGATGGATAGAGAGAGAAAGAGAGAGGAAAGAGAAACAATGCTTGTGTTTGAAAAATGGACAATGCTTTCCATTTTTGCAAGACGTGTGCACTTTGCAGAAGGTAATGTGCACCCGGCAGAAGATATATAAATGTACTTATGATCACTTACATACACGCACACATTAATATATGTATGCACACGCGCACACACACACACACACACACACACACACACACACACACACACACACACACACACACACACACACACACACACAGACACACACACACACACACATTCAAACAAACAAACAAACACATTTATCAAGACTTTAACCCTTTAACAGGAAGTCTTAATCAGGGTGAAATTGACCCAATGAAGGATTAACCAGGCAAGGCAACGGGCGGGGTCAACTCAGGTCAAAGGTGACCGGAAGCGCGGGAAACGAGGTGACAAGACGAAGGAGGAGGAGGGGAGGGAGGAGGGAGGGAGGGAGGGACGGAGGGAGGGGAGGGAGGGAGGGAGGGAGGGAGGGAGGGAGGGAGGGAGGGAGTGAGTGAGTGAGTGAGTGAGTGAGTGAGTGAGAGAGAGAGAGAGAGAGAGAGAGAGAGAGAGAGAGAGAGAGAGAGAGAGAGAGAGAGAGAGAGAGAGAGAGAGAGAGAGAGAGTCATTCTGACACGTAATAAAAAAAAAAGAAAAAAAACAAAAACAAAACCACAAAAGATATAATAAATATACCTAAAACAAAATCAACACAGAACAAACAAAAATGTATATTAACTGACCATCAATGATAACAAATCGAGACCGAACAGTGACCCCTGCCAGGTCGCGTAAGGTCATGTTGGCCTCGGAAAGGTCAAAGTTGAAGAGGTCGTGGGCGAACCGGTTGGTCGATCGAGGGCGTAGGGGGGAGGAGGGGGTTAGAGACACAGAGAAAGGGGGGGGGGAGGTGTGAGGTGAAGCCAGGTCAGATGAGGAGGATAAACTTTTTCCCATCGAACAGTATTGAGGTTTATGAGGGTAAGAGTGAGAGAATGAGAGAATGTGTCAAGTGGGTGTTTAAATAAATAATTATATATATATATATATATATATATATATATATATATATATATATATATATTCATTTATTTATTTATCTATCCATATATATATATAATATATATATATATATTATATATATATATATATATATATATATAATATATATATATATATATATATATATATATGGGATTTTCAGGTGTCAACAGATCAAACTATGTGAAGTGAAAGAGGGAGAGAAAGAGGAGAGAAAAAGAAAATTGGGGAGGAAGAGACGAAGCAGGGGAAAGCAAGAATAGAAGGAAAGGACAAAGAATAAATAAGAAAAGGAAAAAGAGGGAGGAAGAGGAAAAAAAATAATGGTAAAAACGAAGGAGAAGACAGGAGGAGAAAGAAAAGAAACGAGAGGAAAGTAGAAAAGAGACAAAAAAAGAGGAGGCGAAAGGGAACAGAGAGAGAGAGGGGAGAAGAGAAGGGGAGAGAGAGAGAGAGAGAGAGAGAGAGAAGAGAGAGGAGAGAGAGAGAGAGAGAGAGGAGAGATGAGAGAGAGAGAGAGAGAGAGAGAGAGAGAGAGAGAGAGAGAGAGAGAGAGAGAGAGAGAGGAGGATCGACCACCTGTTCTTCTCCTTCGTCATTATTGGTCCTTCGTCTCTTTCCCCTTTTCATTATCATTTCTCTTCTCTTCTTTCTTGTCGTTTCTTCTTCTTTTGTTTTTCTCTCTTTCTCTCTTCTTTTTGTCCATTCTTCTTCGTCTCTCTTTCTCTTTCTCCCTTTTTTAGCATTTATTCTCTCTCTCTCTCTCTCTCTCTCTCTCTCTCTCTCTCTCTCTCTCTCTCTCTCTCTCTCTCTCTCTCTCTCTCTCTCTCTCTCTTTCTTTCCCTTACTTCTCACCACCCCTCCCTTTCTCCTACCCTTCCATTTTTGTTATCATCTCTCTCTTCCTCCTTTCCTTCCATCCTTCTCCTTAATTCTCTTCATCTCCCTTCTCCCTCTCTTCTTTCCTCCCTTTCACCTCCTTCGTTTGTCTTCCCGAGCGCAGGTGACGGAGAACATGTCTCCGCAAATACAAACAAATAATGTTTTTGTTCGTCGTCTCACACCTGGCGTTAAGGTGTTTATGATCGAGGTATGTTGATTGTGTTTGTTTGTTTGTTTGTGGTGTGCGTTTGTGTTTGTTTGTGTGTGTGTGTGTGGTGTGTGTGTGTGTGCGTGTGCGTGTGCGTGTGCGTGTGCGTGTGCGTGTGCGTGTGCGTGTGCGTGTGCGTGTGCGTGTGCGTGTGCGTGTGCGTGTGCGTTTACGTGTCCGTGTACGTATGCGTGTGCGTGCCCCGTGAATGATATAAAAAATCCACATATTTCCAAATATATTCATTTTTCGCCTCCACACTTAATATCACTTACAAGTTTATAAATCCGTATGATAAGAAGCATTTATCAACTTTTTTTAAATAGTTGTTTCTAAGCATTTTTTTTTTCTCAAGACTGTCACCAAACCTCAAAATTCCGGTACTTTGTTTTACCTCATTAGCTCCGTGACGCGTTAATTACGGTCTCTGCCTCGCTAATTACTCCTTCTCAGCCGTAGACCCACCTAAAACAAAAAGAAAAAAAAATTACTTCAAAATTAGGAGGGATATTATATATCACTTAAAATAATGATGCTTATGACAACCATGACAGCGATAATCGTGGTCGTGACAGTTGTAACTATCTTACTCTCTGACTCTGGGATTGTAGTAATGGTTAGTTATGACTGCTACAACAACGTTTTTTTGTATGAGTAGGCCTAGTAAATAGTAGGTCTATGCGACTGTTAGAAAGTTATCAGAAATATTATCTAAAATCATTGCCGTTAAATTTAATTGTAAGGTCTTGCGTTTTCCAACAAAGAGAGAGAGAGAGAGAGGGAGAGAGAGAGAGAGAGAGAGAGAGAGAGAGAGAGAGAGAGAGAGAGAAAGAGAGAGAGAAAGAGAGAGAGAGAGAAGAGGAGAAGAGAGAGAGAGAGAGAGGGAGTGGGGGGGAGAGGAGAGGATGAGAGAGAGGGGAGAGAGAGGGGAGAGAGAGAGAGAGAGAGTTAGTTAGTTAGTTTATTTTGGGTTTGGATTCCATTTGATACAATGGATCTTCTTGGTGTGATATACTGTCTGCTTGATTTTGCTCACGGGTGTCAGCTGCTGCTGACTCTGCTGAACCGAGTCCTTCCCCGCCGTGGTGCCCAGCCACAGCAGTAACCTCCAGGCGACAGTTTGCAACTTCCTCGCGCCGGGCGGGGCGCGAACGCCGACCCCTCGGATGAAGAGGCCGACACGTTACCACGTACTAGCCCGGAGGTAGTACAGGAGAGAGAGAGAGAGAGAGGGGAGGAAGAGAGAGGGGAGAGAGAGAGAGGAAGAGAGAGAGAAGGGAAGAGAGAGAGAGAGAGAGAGAGAGAGGAGACGGGAGAGAGAGAGAGAGAGGAGAGAGAGAGAGAGAGAGGGGAGAGAGGGGAGAGAGATGAGAGAGGGAGAGAAAAGAGAGAGAGGAGAAACAGAAAAAGAGAGAAACAGAAAAAAAGAGAGAAAGAGAGAGAAAGAAGAAAGAAGGGGTGGAGAGAGAAAAGAGGAGAGAAAGAGAGAGAAAGGGGAGAGAGAGAGAGAGGGGAGAGAGAGAGAGAGAGAGAGAGAGAGAGAGAGAGAAGAGAGAGAGAGAGAGAGAGAGAGAGAGGCGCAATCGCCCCAGGAATGAAAAGCACTTTATGGTATTTTCAAGAAAGGACTTTAGACTCCGCAAGCCACGCCCCCTCCCCCCTCCACCCCCTCCCCCTTTCCCCTCTACACCCCCCCCCCCCAAGGGCAAAAACACTCCCCAGTCATGCACGGCGTCTGCATGGTGTGGGAAAGTCGGGGCAAGTGCGTAGACAGTTAGTTGCATGAGAGAATCTCTGTTGTGCGCCTGCGAGTGGGTGTAGTTTTTCATTTGCAATTGCAGGCTGAAATGCACGATTTTCTTTACGCTCAATCCTGCGTGCTTTGTGCTTGGAGGTGCGTTGCTCGGTTTGTTTTGAATGGGTTTGTTAGCGCGAGGGAGAGAGAGAGAGAGAGGAGAGAGAGGAAGGGAGGGAGGGAGGGGAGGGGAGAGGAAGGGAGGGAGGGAGGGAGAGATAGAGAGAGTTTTGTGTGGGGTGTGTGGTGTGTGTGTTTTGGGGTGTGTTGTGTGTGTGTGTGTGTTGTGTGTTTGTGTGTGTGTGTGTGTGTTGTGTGTGTGTGTGTGTGTGGGTGTGTGTTTGTGTGTGTGTGTGTGTGTGTGTGTGTGCCTCCCTTCCCTCCCTCCCTGCCTGTCCATCCATCTCTCCCCTTGCGTGCGTGAGTATCGCCCCCCCCCCCCGCACGCCCATACCTCCGCTCACACGAAAGCGACAGAACTGACAGCGTTTCGTGAGTGTCACCCGCTGACCCCGAAGGCACTCCGTTGACCTGCTGACCCTAACCCTCACCTGCTTTTCACAACCTGTACTGGTCTCAGCGGCTGACCCGGGCGAGGTAGGGGGGGGGGGGCGTCTTCATCGGATAATTGTGACCCGATACTGATTTTTTTTTTACTGCCCGGGGGAACAACCGAAATTAAACGGGGATTTTCACGCGTCCGACCATGTTCTGTTTCGCTGTATCCTGTTCGGATGAAGAGGGAGAGAGGGGAGGGATGGAAGGAGGAAGGGAGGGAGGGAGGGGGAGATAGATGGAGAGGGAGAGGGAGGGAGATAGATGGAAATGAAGATGGTGATGGAGGGAGGGAAGGAGAGGGAGATAGATGAAGACGAAGGGGGAGAGGGAGAAGGGGCAGGAAGAACAGATAGATACTGAAATAGATATTAGATAGATAGATACTGAGAAGATACTGACAAGAAAAAGGGAGATTGAAGAAGATAAATGAAAGAGGAAGAAAGGCAATTAGTAAAAAAATGGAGAAAGGCAAGAAATAGAAAAAGGGAGATAATTAATAAACAAGAGAGAGAAAAGGATATTGAAAAAAAAAAACTAAGAAAAAAAGAAACAAAGCAGAGAAAAAATAAGGAAAGAAAGAAAGAAGAAGCGAGGAGAAGGAGAGAGAGAGAGAGGGAGGAGAGAAAGTGAGAGAGAAAGGAGGGGAGAGAGAGGGGAAGAGAGGAGAGAGAGGGGGAGAGAGTGGGGGAGAGAGAGAGAAGGAGAGAGAGGGGAGAAAGAGAGAGAGAGAGAGAAGAGAAGAAGAGAGAGAGGGAAAAGAGAGAGAGAGAGAGAGAGAGAGGAGGAGAAGAGAGAGAAAAAGAGGAGAGAGAAGGAGAGGAGAGAGGAGGAAGAGAGAGAGCGGAAGAGAGAGAGAGAAAAGGGGAAAAGGAGAGAGAGAGAGAGAGAGAGAGAGCCACAACCCCAATCCCCTGAAATGACACTAATCTGCCTCCGAGACTGAATCTTGCATCCCGACTGTGACGTCACGAGCTCTTTTGTGGCTGACGAACCGAGGGGGGAAAAAAGCGAGATAATTTGATGCTGTGTTATCTCCCGCATCGAGAAACTTCGAAATGGAGAGGGAAGGGGGAGGGGGAGGGGGGAGGGGGGGGGGGGGGTAGGAGGGGGGGGGGGAGGGGGGGGTCGAGGAGGTAGGTGAGGGAAGGAGAGGGTAGGGGGGGGGAGGGGGGTAGGAGGGGGGGGGGTAGGAGGGGGTAGGAGGGGGGGTAGGAAGAGGTAGGTGAGGGAAGGAGGGGGAAGGGGGTGGGTGGGTGGGAGGGAGGGGGGTAGGGGAGTACATTTCCGTTCTGTTCTGGATATTTATAAGTATCTGTGGCTTTAAATATACGTACACGGATGGGTATACGTCCATGTACACACGCACACAAACACAGGACGCGTACACGCATTCAAACATTCCCACGTACACGAACAGTAGGCAAGGATATTTCTTTTTTAAGGTTAAACAAGAGCTTGGGGTAACCAGGAAGGGGAGAAGAGAGAGAAGAGGGGGAAGAAGAGAGAGAGAGGAGAGAGAGAGAGGAGAGGAGAGAGAGAAAAGAGAGAGAGAGAGAGAGAGAAAAGAGAGAGGGGGGGGGGGGGGGGGGAGGGGGGGGAAGGGAAGGGGGGGGAGGGGGAGGGAGGGAGGGGGGGAGATGAGAGAGGAGGAGAGAGAGAGAGAGAGAGAGAAAAGGGGAGAGAGAGGAGAGAGAGAGAGGAGAGTGAGAGAGAGAGAGAGGGGAGAGAGAGAGGGGAGAGGAGGAGAGAGAAAAGGGGAGAGAGGAAAGAGGGGGAAGAGGAGGAGAGAGAGGAGAGAGGAGAGAGAGAGAGAGAGAGAGAGAGAGAGAGGGGGGGGGAGGGAAGGAAGGAAAGGGATATCATGCTCAAAAAAAAAAAAAAAAAAAAAAAATCTATTAAAAAACCAAGAAATAAAAAACAATAAAAAAACATTCCAAAAAAATTAATAATAAAAAAAAAAAAAAAAAAAAAAAAAAAAAAAAAAATTTTCCCCCCAAAATAAATTACAAGGAAAAAAAAACCGGGAAAAACAAGAAACCACAAACGAAACGAAAATAAATCACGAGGAATCATTTTAAAAAAATCAACGAAACAAGAAACGAAAACAAATAAATAAAAGAAAAAAAAAAGAAAAAAAAAAGAAAAAAAAACACTTCAAAATCTGGAATTTCGTCTACAAAGAAAACGAGGTTTCTCTTTATCAATGTTATTTTTTGTTATTTCGCGATGTTATCACGTAATGTTATTCGTGTATGTTAGTGGGACACGATGTTCACGAGACGCTTTCCGTGTGTGTTTGCTTGAGCATATCCGTGTATGTATGTGTGTGCGTTCATGTGTGTATTGGTATGTGTATGTACGCATGCACTGCTGTATGTAGGGTTTTTGTATGGAAACATTTCGGCGGGAAATGTGTGTATTCCCCGTTAGCCCGGGGTTTCCCTACATGTACCAATACAGGTATATAAGTCTGCGGTTACCTGTACGGGTCAAAATACATGTACACGCGATCCCCTTCTACACAAACACATGCAGAAGCCAAAACCACAGACGCCCAATACCCCCCAACCCCCCCCCCAAAAAAAAAAAAAAAAAAAAAAAAAAAAAAAAAAAAAAAAAAAAAAAACAAAAAAAAAAAAGAAAAAAAAAAACCGGCATTAAGTCTCACGATAATGTTTATGCCAATACTTACAGACTCATTCCCCGGCATAAACACATCGTCGTTTACGCTTTCTGTAGTAATTACCTCGGAAGTTAAAAGCCATTACGGGCGCCGAGGCCCCTGGCCACTCAGCCGAGGAGGCGAGCCGCTGAAAGGAGGGTAATGAGGAGGGAAGGAGGGAGGGGGGGAGGGGGGGAAAAAGGGGAAGGAGGGAGGGAAGGGGGGAGGGGGGGGAAAGGGGGGAAAGGGAAGGGAAGGGGGGAGGAAGGGGGGGGGGAAAGGAGGGGGGAAAAGAGAGATGGGGGGAGAGGGGAGGGACGGGGGAGGGGGGGAAGGAGGAAGCGGAGAGAGGGGGAAAAGAAGAGGAGAGGGAGAGGAGAGAGAGAGAGAGAGAGAGAAGGGAGAGGGGAAGGAAAAGGAGAGGGGAGAGAGGAGAGAGAGAGAGAAGAGAGAGGAAAAGACGACGAACAACAGAGTCTTTATACAGCATCACCATACGTTTCCCCAGTCACAAAGAAAAAGAACGTTTTTTTTTTTTTTTTTTAAGGAGAAACGGACTACCAGCCGAGGAAACGCTGTACGTGTGTGTGTACGTGAGTGTATGAGGCGTGTACGTGAATATGTGTACGCTACAGGAAATGTGAAGTTAACGAGGGGGGGAGTGGGGGGAAAAGGGTGGGGGGGGGGAGGGGGGGTCTCGCTGTCATTTTTTACAACAAATGTAAATGCCAGACTGACGTGACAGAAGGAAAGCGTATTTTTCAAATATGACATGTATTTGTACTATGGCCCTACACAGACAAAATGTTAAAAGATAAGTATGATATGTATGTGTATGTATATATAATAATATAATATATATAATATATAATATATTATATATATTATATATATATAAAATCAATAGCTTTAAATATTATATATGTTTATAAAATGCATATATATTAATTTAAAATGTATGG
>NC_051402.1:2849148-2855772 GCF_015228065.2 Penaeus monodon
TTCCCCCTATTCCCCCCCCTCCCTTCCCCCCCCCCCCCCTTTTTTTTTTTTAAAACAGCAGATTTAAAAACCCCCATTTTTTTTAAAACAATCCTTCCGCTGGTTTTAGTGTAAAGGAGGGGGGGGGGGGGGGAGGGGGGGGGGGAGGGGGGGGGGGAGGGTGAATTACTTAGATTGCGAAAGGGGAGAGAGGAAGGGAGAGGGAAAAATTGTGAAGGAGGGGAGGGAGGGAAGGGAGGGAGGGGAGGAAAGAAGGAGGGAGAGAGGAGACCGAGAAGGAGGGAAGGGAGAGAGGGGGGAAAAGAAGAGGGGGGAGGGGGGGAAAGGGGAGGGGGGAGGAAGAAAAGGGGAGAGAAGAAAGGGGAAAGGGAGGGAGGGAAGGAGGGAAGGAGAAGGGAGGAAAGAAGACAGGGAGGGAGGGAAGGGATGGAGGGAGGAAAAGAAGGGAGAGAAGAAAGGAGGGAGGGAGGGAAACAGGGAGGGAAGGAGGGAAGGGAGAGGGAGGAAAGAAGACAGGGAGGGAGGGAAGGGATGGAGGGAGGAAAAGAAGGGAGGGAGGGAGAGTGATGCGGGAAACTAAAAAGCGTAGGAAAAGGATGTAATGTTTGATTTTGTGTAATTTCTTTCTCTATCGCCATTTTGCATTTTTGTTGTTGTATATTATTCTCCATTTTTCCCCTTTTCCCCAATTCCCTTCCCCCCATTTTTTCCCCTTTTCCCCCCTTTTTCCCCTTTTTCCCCCCCCTCCTCTCTTTATTTCTTTCCCCCCTTCCCCTTCTTCCCCTCCCCCCCCCTTTTCCCCCTTTTCCCACTTTCCCCCTCTTCCCCTTTCCCCCCCCCCCTTTTCCCCATTCCCCCCCCCCTCCCTTCCCCCTCCCCCCCCCCCCCCCCGAGACCTTGGGAATTACCCCACCCCCACCCCCCTTATCACCTGCAAGAATGCAACAGGCAGATGTGCAACCGGAAGTGATACGGGCGCTCGGTGTTGTTGCAAGTTGCACGAGGCGGAGGCGAGACACGTGGTGGGGGCCCTTCGGTCTCGCCCTTTGTTTGTTTGCTTGTTTCGCTTGTTTGTTGTTATTATTGTTGTTGTTATTGTTGTTGTTGTTGTTATTGTTATTGTTGTTATTATTGTTATTATTATTGTTGTTGTTATTTTTATTATTTTTGTTGTTGTTGTTGTTGTTATTGTTGTTGTTATTGCTTTTGTTGTTATTGTTGTTATTGTTGTTGTTATTTGGGTATTTTTATCAGTTTTGTTTTATGGAACTGTTGTGTTTGTTGTAGTTGTTGTGGTTATGAATGCATTGCTATTTTTATCTTTTTTTTTTGTTTTGTTTTGTTCTTAAGGTTTTTTTGTTTTATGCATTCTTGCAGGTTGTTGTTTTTTTGTAGTCGCTAGGCATCTGATGAGGATCACTGTCTTTATCATTATCATTGTCATAATCGGCACTAAAACAGTCACCATTAGTAGCGTTATCACCATTATCACTGCCGTCATCATTTTTTTTCTCCCACTGTTCTGCTCACCTTTATTTTATATCTCATCCCCACCACCCCTTAGTCACTATCTCACCCCCACACCCTAACATCACCTTATATCGTCTTCTCATCGTCACCATCACCCTTTACCTCACCCCACCTCCCTTCACCCTCACCCCTCACCCTCACCCTCACCCTCACCCTCACCCTCACCCTCACCCTCACCCTCACCATAAACCATCCATCATCACTTCTGCTACTGTTTACGACCCCCCCTCCCCCCCACCCCTCACCCCCCCAAAAAAAAAAAAAAAAAAAAAAAAAAAAAACAGGGACTTCCCCTCGAATGAAACTCGACAGACAGCGCCCGTATTATCAGCGTAAGGATCATGTTACAGAAATCCTTGAATGGAGGGGGGAGAGGGAGGGAGGGAGGGGAGGGGAAAGGGGAGGGGGTGGGAGGAAGGAAGGGGAGAGGTGGAGAGGGAGGGGAGGAGGGATGGAGAGGGTAAATAGGAGGGGGTGGAGAGGGGAAATGGGAGGGGGTGGGAGGAAGGAAGGGAAGGGAGGGAGGGGGAGAGGGGAAGTGGGAGGGGATGGGAGGAAGGAAGGGAAGGGGGGGAGAGGGGAAATGGGAGGGGGTGGGAGGAAGGAAGAGGAGAGGAGGGATGGGAAGGGAGGGAGGGAGGAGAGGGAGAGAAGGGAGGGAGGAGGGGAGAGGGAAGGGAGAGAGGGGATATTGGAGGAGATGGGAGGGAGGGAGAAGGGGAGGAGAGGAAAAAGGGGAAGGGGTGGATGGAAGGAGAGGGGACCTGAAACAGAGAGAGGGATAGGAGAGAGAATATAGATAGGTAAGAAAGGCAAGAAACAAAATAAAAAGGAGAAGGCCAAATAGGAGAAGAAGGAAGAGGTAGAGATACAAAATAAAAATAAAGAGGAGGGATGAGGCGAAGTAGGAAAAAGAGGAAGAGGAAGAGAAGGAAGAGGGTGGACGGGGGGAGGGGGGAGAAGAGGAGAAGTGATGAGGGCGGCGCCACAATACATTGCAGGATACGTGCAATTGCAGAGGTGGACGAGACTGAAGCATCGCCGCCATGAGTGTGAAGTATGCGGGGGGGGGGGTAGAGGATAAGGGGGAGGAAGGAGATATCGTGATCATTCGCTGTTGGGGAAGGTCTTTCAAGAGAGGGGGAGGAGGGGGGGGAGGAAAGAGGGAGAGGAGGAGGAAAAGATGCAAAACGAATGATGGAGGAAGGGAAGGAAGGGAGAGGAAGAGACGAAAGAGGAGAGGTGAGGAAAGGGAGGAACGTGCGAGTGACTATGTTTATAAACTTGTTTCTGTTTATACCGATCGTCTCATTTGTTCTTTTGGAAAAGCTGGTTTCGGGTTTGTTTACGCTCCTGTTTATGTGAGTGTGTGTGTGTGTGTGTGTGTGTGTGTGGTGTGTGTGTGTGTGTTGTGTGTGTGTGTGTGTGTGTGGGGTGTGGTGTGTGTGTGTGTGTGTGCTTGTGTAATACGGCCATGAATACATAGATATATAGATAGATAGAACGTGTCTCCATGTAGGTATGTGCGTGCATACACACGTATGAATCTCCACTCGTGCTCATCTTGTTCTGTGCATACTTACGGTCCGTCCGTGGATGGGAACCGCTCTTATAAGGACAAAGATTGTGAGCTGAACAATGTACTTAACGAGTGTGGGCGCCGACATGGACGGGCATGGGCGCGATTGACAGCAGCTGTGGGCGCTCGAGGCAAGGTCGTCCTCCTCAAACGTCCTCCTCAAAACGTCCTCCTCAAAACGTCCTCCTCAAAACGTCCTCCTCAAAACGTCCTCCTCAAAACGTCCTCCTCAAAACGTCCTCCTCAAAACGTCCTCCTCAAAACGTCCTCCTCAAAACGTCCTCCTCAAATAAAAGAATAAATGAAAAAAAAAAAAATTATAGATAAAACATAAACAAAAATAAATAAAAGAAGGGAAAATTTTAAATAAATAAAAGAGGGGGGGAATGAAAATAAATAAAAGATACAATAAATAAACGAAATAAACGAAAAGAAATAAAAGATACGAAAAAAAAAGGAACACAAGTGGTCGTCAAAGCGGAGTCGTTCGCCTCGTGTGGGTTTTATCTCACTGTGGACCACGTGACGCGATTCTTGGGGGGGGGGGGGGCTGTCAGGACGCTTCGGGGGGGGGGGGTGTCAGGACGCTTCGGGGGGGGGGCTGGTCAGGACGCTTCGGGGGGGGGGGGGGCTGTCAGGACGCTTCGGGGGGGGGGGGGGGGTGTCAGCTGACATCTGGTGGGGGGAGGAGAGGGAGGGAGGGAGGGAGGGAGGAATAGAGGGAGGGAAGGAGGGAGGTGGAGGAGGAGGTGGAGGAGGAGGAGGAGAAAGAGAAGAGGAAGAAGAAGAAGAAGAAGAAGAAGAAGAAGAAGAAGAAGAAGAAGAAGAAGAAGAAGAAGAAGAAGAAGAAGAAAAAAAAAAGAAAAAGAAGGAGAAGGAAAATGAAAACAAGGAAAAAAAAGGCAGGAGAAGAAGAAGAAGAAAAATACAATGAAAATGAGGAAGAAAGCAAAGGAAGAGAAAGAGGAAGAAGAAGGGGGAAGGAAGGAGGTGAAGGGAAAAGATTCGAAAGATCTTCCGGGAAAGTGGAGCCGCGAGGGACAGGCTGGAGGCAAGGGAAAAGGGAGATGGATCAAGAACGGAAGAGAAAGGGAGGAAGGGGCGAGGAAAGAAGGGCGTGAGGAGGAGGAGAAAGGGGTGGAAGGTGAGGAAGAGTGAAGTGGCGGAAGAAAGATAGGGGAGGAGGGAGGGAGGAAAGGGGGAGGAGGGAGGGAGGGAGGGAGAAGGAGGAGAGAGAGAGGGAGGGAGGAGGAAGAGGTAGGGAGGGAGGAGGAGGAGAAGGGAGGAAAGGGGGAGGAAGAGGGAGGGAGGGAGGGAGGGAAGGAGAAGGAGGAGGAGGGAGGAAGGGAGGGAGGGAGGGAGGAGGAAAAAAAAGAAGGAGGAGGAGGAGGAGGAGGAGGGCAGTAGGAGGAAGAGAAGTTAGGAAGAGGAGGAGGAGGATAGAAGATGATAAATAGATGAAAGATAAAAAAGATAATGCTGAAAGAAAAAGAGGACTAGAAAAAAAAACTGAAAAAAAAAGAAAAAGACGATCTAGAGGGAGGAAGATAAAGGGAGGAGGAGGGGGAAGAGGAGAGGGAGAAGGGGGGTAGGGGGGAGGGAGAGATCTGCCGTCGACCTTCGCGAGGACGACAAAGATATCGCGATATCCTCCCTTTGGCGAACCTGTTATGGCCTCCCTTTTAGGGGTGGGGGGGGGGGGGGGAGGGGGGGGGGAGTGGGAGCGGAGGTGGAGGGGAATGTGGAAAAAAGGAAAATAGGGAGGGGGGGGGAGGAAGGGAAGGGAGGGGAGGGGAGAGAAATGAGGGAGGGGAAGGGGGGGCAGAGATGAGGAAGGAAGGGAGTAGTGAAGAGGGGAAGGGGGAGGAGAGAGGGGAATTAGGGGGAGGGAGAGGGAGGATGGGTTTACGGAGGGAGGGGGAAGAGAGGGAGGGAGGAGGGAGAGGGAGGGAGGGAGGGAGGGAGGGAGGGAGGGAGGAGGGAGAGGGAGGGGATTGGAGCAAAGGGTTTTAAAAGGAGAATAAATTCATTTTTGGGGAATTTTTGCCATCGAAAAAGGGGGGCCCGAGAGGAAAGGGAGAAAGGGAGAGAGGAGAGAGAGAGAAAGGGAGAAAAGGGAAGGGGGAGAGAGAGGGGGGGAGAGAAAAAAATGGAGGAAAGGAGAGAGAGGGAGAGAGAGAAATGAGAAAGGGGGAAGGGGGAGAGAGAGAGGAGGGGAGAGGAAGGGAGAGGGGAGAGAAGAGGAGGGAGAGGGGGGGGAGGAGGGAGGGAAGGGGGAGGGAGGAGAGAGAAGGGGGGGGGAAAGGAAGGAGGAAGAGAGGGGGAGGGAGAGTAGAGGGGAGGGAAATGGGAAAGGGGGAGAGGGGGAGAGAGAGAACCCCTTTTTGGGGGTTTTTTTTTAATGAATTTTTTTTTTTTTCTCCTTCCCCTCCCTTCCTTCCCTCCTCATCTCCCCCTTCCCCCCAAACTCTTCCTCTCCCCGCCTTTTTTTCCCCCCCCCCCTTTTTTGGTCCTTCCCCCCACACCCCCCCAACCCCCCCCCCCCCACCCCCTTTTTCCCTTTCCCCCCTTTTTCCCTCCATCCTCCCTTCTCCCCCCCCCCCCCCTCCGCACCCTCCCTTTCCCAACCCCCTCCCCCTTCCCCCCCCCTACCTTTTTCCCCCCCCCCCTTCCCCATTTTTTCCCTTCCCCCCCTCCCCCCCTCCCCCCCCCCCCCCCCCCCCGGCCTCCAAGATAGAACCATTCACCCCCCCGACGAGCGGAGGCAAATCTGAAGAAGGGGGGTGGTTACCTCTTGCAACTGTATCATTTGCATATGGAGACACGCTGTGCGAGGGAATCCATATAGTGGGATGGGCATTCTTTAAATTTTCAAAAAGGGGGGGGGGGGGGGGTGCTCTAGACAGAGATGTATTGCGTTCTGATAATGACGAGGGGGGAGGAAGGGAGGGAGGGGAGGGGAAGTGAGGGAGAGGGAGGGATGGGGGAAGGGGAGGGGGAGGGAGGAGGGGGGTGAGGGAGAGGGAGGGGGAAAGGGAGGGAGAGGGAGGGGGGGGGGAGGGGAGGGGGGAGGGGAGGGGGGGAGGTGAGGGAGGGGAGGGAGGGAAGGTGAGGGAGAGGGAGGGAGGAAGGTGAGGGAGAGGGAGGGGGGAAGGTGAGGGGAGGGAGGGAGGAAGGTGAGGGAAGGGAGGGGGGGGAAGGGGGAGGGGGGGGGAGGGAGGGAAGGTGAGGGAGAGGGAGGGAAGGAAGGTGAGGGAGAGGGAGGGAGGGGAGGGGAGGGAGGGAAGGTGAGGGGGGGAGGGGGGGGGAAGGGGAGGGGGGGAGGGAGGGAGGGAGGGAGGGGAGGGGGGGAAGGGAGGAGGGGGAGGGGGGAAGGGGGGGGGGGAGGGGGGGGGGAAGGTAGGGAGAGGGGAGTGAGGGAAGGTGGGGGGCAGGGGGGGGGGAAGGTGGGGGGAGGGAGGGGGGGAAAGGGTAGGGAGGGGGGAAGGGGGGAAAGGGAAAGGGGGGGGTGAGGG
>NC_051402.1:2855872-2861637 GCF_015228065.2 Penaeus monodon
TTGCTGTTTTTTGGGTTTTTAGTTTTTATCATTGTTTTTATTATCTTTTTAGTATTGTTATTATTATTATTATTATTGTTGTTGTTGTTGTTATTGTTGTTGTTGTTGTTGCTGTTTTTATCATCATCATCATTATTGTTATTATTAATATTTTTTCTTGTTACTGCTACTTTTGTCTTTTTTTCTCTTGTACCTAATTCTCCTTATCTTCGATGACCTCTTGCTGTTTCTCCTCCTCCTCCTCCTCCTCCTCCTCCTCCTCCTCCTCCTCCTCCTCCTCCTCCTCCTCCTCCTGCTCCTCCTCTTCCTCTTCTTCCTCCTCCTCCTCCTGCTCCTCCCTCCTCCTGCCTCTGCTCCCTCCTCCTCCTCCTCCTCCTCCTCCTCCTCCTCCTCCTCCTCCTCCTCTCCTCCTGCTCTTCTTCTTCTTCTTCTTCTTCTTCTTCTTTGTCACTTTCTTTCGCCATTTCCTCCCACTTTTCGTTTTCTTTTTCGAGGAAGACGATGCTTAGATGACGCATCTCTCTCTCTTCTCGAATTTTTGCTCCTTTTTATTTATTTATGTTTATTTGTTTCCTTTTTTTTGTTAGTGTGTGTGTGTGTGTGTGTGTGTGTGTGTGTGTGCGTGTGTGTGTGTGTGTGTGTGTGCGTGTGTGTGTTGTGTGTGTGTGTGTGTGTGTGTGAGAGAGAGAGAGAGAGAGAGAGAGAGAGAGAGAGAGAAAGAAAGAAAGAAAAAGAGAAAGATAGAGAGAGAGAGAGAGGGAGGGAGTTTGCCTGTCTCTCTGTCAGTCTGCCTATTTGGTATCTGTTTTTGTAACTGCATCTTTGATTTTTTTATGTCTGCAATTGCACACCTAGATATAGGTATATTTGCGTGCTTGGGCGTAGGCGCGCTCCCACGTATACCACTGTGTTAGTTGTCATATGTACTTAGTATTCCTCGGTGTTTATCTGGCCATGTCTCGCTGCACGTTGTATGTAGAGGCTTGGGCCGCGGACACTAACGCTTCGGGTGACATGCATGCTGATGCACGGAGGTCAAGGGAAGGGGGGGAGGGAAGGGGGGGAGGGGGAGGTCAAGGGAAGGAGGGGGAGGGAAGGGGGGGAGGGGGAGGTCAAGGGAAGAGGGGGAAGGGAAGGGGGGGAGGGGGAAGGGGGAAGGAAGGGAGGGAGTGAGCATCCCACGAGAGGCAGCGGGAGAGAGCAACCCGGAAGACAACGAGAGATGTGTGTGTATATATATATGTGTGTGTGTTTGTGTGTGTGTCTGTGCGTGTGTGTGTGTGTTCGTGTGCACACTCATGCCCATGTGCACTTGCATGTGTGTACCTGTGCCTCTGCGTATGCACCTCCCCCCCCTCCCCCCAGCCCTTAGCCTCCACCCATGCGTCCAGGAGCATTAATCAACCTCCCCCCCCCCCCATTCAGTCCCTCTCCACCTCGACCGAAAAATCACGATCCACTTAATATTATCAAACAGAACAATCGGCTTTGGAGACCCCCCCTCCCCCCCTCCCCCCGCCATTGGAGTAATGCAGTTTCATAAGTAATACAAGGTATTATACAGTAATACAGTTGTACAAGTTTTAGAATAATACTAGAAGGGAATAATATAAAGGAATTCAGTTGTACAATGCAGTAATAGTTTTAATATATACATACATACATACATATATATAAATACACACACAAACACACACACACACGCACACACACGCACACACACACACACACACACACACACACACACGCACACACACACACACCACACACACACCACACACACACACACACACACACGTACACAACACACACACACACACCACACAACACACAACACACACAACACACACCACACATACACACACACACACACACAGACATATATATATTTATATATATATATAATATATATATATATATATATATATATATATATATATATATATGTATATATATACCTCTCTGCTCCTTTGTTTTTCGGTCGAGTTTCGTTTTAATTGCCCGTTTTCACTGTTTCCCTGCTTTATTGGCTATTATCTTGCGTTTATTGGTCGTTTATCTTGTTTGTCTTCGAGATGATTATTTGCTTGTTTGTTCGTTTGTTTATCTGCCTTGCTTATTTCCCCATATTCTCCTTCTTGGCGAGAAATTACGCAAAAAATAATGATAAAAATGATAATAATGATAATGATAATGAACTTCTGTTGTCCTCTCTTCCTCTTCCTCTTCTTCCTCTTCTTCTTCCTCTTCCTCTTCTTCTTCCTCTTCCTCTTCTTCCTCTTCTTCTTCCTCCTCTTTCTCTTCCTCTTCCTCCTCTTCTTCCTCTTCCTCTTCTTCTTCCTTTTCCTCTTCTTCCTCTTCTTCTTCTTCTTCTTCTTCTACTTCTTTCTTCTTCCTATTCTTCTTCTTCTTTCTTCTTCTTCCTCTTCCTCTTCTTCCTCTTTTTCTTCCTCCTCTTCTTCTTCTTTTCTTTTTTTCTTTTCTTTTTTATTTTTATTTTTGTTTTCTTTTTTTCTTTTTTTTCTTTTCTACTTAAAAAAAATCATTTTCTTCTGCTTGAGCTTCTTCTTCATCACCATATATATATATATATATATATATATATATATATATATATATATATATATATATATATATATATATATATATATTTTTTTTTTTTTTTTTTTTTTTTTTTTTTTTTTTTTTTTTTTTTTTCTTTTCTTTTTCTTTTTCTTTTTTTTTTCTTTCTTTTTTTCTTTTTCTTCTTCTTCTTCTTTTTTCTCTTCTTTTTTTCTTTTTTCTTTTTTTTTCCATTCCTCCTCCTCCTTCTTCATAAACATTTTCCTTACACCTTTCCCCTTATTTTCTTTTTGCCTCTGCGAGGGCATATATTTGAACTCCAGCTTATTGTTTTAGTATAATTGAGAGGCTCGTTTCGTTCGCCAGAAGTCTTATGCTTGGGTGAATTACGACGTGGGCGGACGGGCGGGCGTGGGTGCATGTGGGCGGGTGTGTGAGGACGTGTGGGAGAGGGAGGGAAGGAGGGATGGGTGGGTGGGTGGGGGGAGGGGAAAGGAGGGTGGGTGGGTGGGTGGGAAGGGGAGGGAAGGGAGGGAGGGATGGGTGGTTGGAAGAGGGAGGGGGAGGGAGGAGAGGGAGACAGGGAGACTAAGGTGAAGGAGGAAAGAAAGAGAGAGAGAGAGAAAGAGAGAGAGAGAGAGAGAGAGAGAGAGAGAGAGAGAGAGAGAGAGAGAGAGAGAGAGAGAGAGAGAGAGAGAGAGAGAGAGAGAGAAAGAAAGAGAGAGAGATAGAGATGAACCTACACCCCCAAAAAGAAATGGAAAGATATTTCCTGACACGCAAAACAAAAAGCAAAAAACAAAAGCAAAAATACCGTAAAAATACGAAAGGAACAACGAGGCAACCACAGGTGCGAGAAAGTAGTCCAGGGTCCTAAGACGACCACGACGGGAGCGAGACCAGAAACCAGAGACCAGTGACCAGAAACATGTGCCTAGAGACCAGATACCAGAAACCAGAGACCAGTGACCAAAGGCCAGTTACCAGTGACCAGATACCAGAAACCAAGAGACCAGTGACCAAAGGCCAGTGTTCAGTGACCAGAGACCAGTGACAACAGACAAGAGACCAGAGACTGAGTCCCTGTTTATCTGTGGCGCCAGATGAAGCAGCCCTAACGAAGCGCATTGCCTCGGCCGGATTTTAATCAACGGAAGGATATCAGGGCAGTTGCTTCCCAAGGTGTGTCTAGGGCTGGATAGGTTGAGGGTGGGGGTTGTGGTGGGGTCGGGGTATGGGTAGGGTAAGAGGTAGGGGAGTGGTAGCGACGTTCTGTGTTTGTGTTTTAATAAGTGTTTGTTGTTGGACATTTTCATTTTTTTCCTTTATTTTTTTCTGCTCTCTCTCTCTCTCTCTCTCTCTCTCTCTCTCTCTCTCTCTCTCTCTCTCTCTCTCTCTCTCTCTCTCCCTCCCTCTCTCTCTCTCTCTCTCTCTTTCTCTCTCTTTATCTCTCTCTCTATCTCTCTCTTTATCTCTCTAATTTATCAATGTTCATGTTTACTTTCTTTGAGGTTAGGAGGCAAGTAGGAGAAGATATATGGAAGGGAAATGGTAAAAAATAATAGATAAATAAAATAAAAGATAAAACTAAAAGGAATAAGGATATAATAAACTAAGCAAAGCAGGAAGACCGGGAGAGGAAAATAAGGCACAAACGGAATGAGAGAAGGAACAACAGGAATAAAAGAGAGAAGAGGAAGAGAAACAAAAGACAAGACAGACGGGAGAAACGATCAGAAGCGTGAGGAGGAGGAGGAGATGGAGGAGGAACAGGAGGAGGAACAGGAAGAGAAGGAGGAGCAGGAGGAGGAGGAAGAAGAAGAAGAAGAAGATGAAGAAGAAGAAAAGGAAGGAGGAGGAGGAGAAGAAGAAAATCTAGAAGGGGAGGGACCTAAGCATCTCTCCCCTCCTGAGCGAGGCGAGGCGGGGGCACAGCATGCGTGTGGCATTACACAGGAGCTTCCCCTTAATATGGCGTCTTGTTCGGCCGTCACTCTCGGGCCATTTCGTCTCGCTGGCGATGCGGACGCGCGGGGGAAGGTCGTACCTTGTGGCTACGTGTTTCCGCCACGGCCAGGAGCCTCTGTTTACAAAATGAAATTGTTCTATTAGCAGTTATGCGTGTGCAATGGCAGTTATTTATTCGCCGGGGTAAAAAGGTAGTTATTAAGCTTGTAATATTTGGCCGCGTCATTAAACCTGCCTGACCTTTCCTGGCCCTCCAGACAACGCCAATTAACTTTAACGAACACTATTAAAGAGCGCGCTTAATCTCGGTCGTTGAGCTGCCCCTCGCTCAAGCCACTCGCCGCTGCATCCCCGCGCTGCCTGCCTCCCTCCTGCTGCTCCTGCTGGTGCGTCTACCGCTGGAGATACAGCAGCGGGGGCAGCTGTTTCCTACCTTCTAATATTTCCGTTCCTGCTCTTGGTACTGCTAGGATTTTCGCTTCTGTTTGTTGATGTTAGTGGGATCTTTGGTGTGGCTTTTCCTGCCGGTGGTGTTAAAAGGACCCCTTGAGTTATCCTCCGGTCTTGCTGCTGAAGCTCCTGCTGCCTCTCCCTTCCTCGTCTCCTGCTAATGGCGCTGGGGTCTTTCTGCTGCCTTTCCCTCGACTGGCGAAAGACTTTTGGTATTTCTTCAACTCCCGCTAAAGATACGCCGTGGCACTGTGGCTGATATTAATGGTTCCTCTGATGTGGATTAATTTTGCTGTTGCGTATGTTATCTCTGCGTCTGTTACTACTACTACTACTACGATGACGACCACCACTACTACTACTACTACTACTACTACTACTACTACTACTACTACTATTACTACTACTACTACTACTACTACGATGACGACCACCACCACTACTACTACTACTACTACTACTACTACTACTACTATTACTACTACTACAACTACTACTACTACTATTATTATTACTATTACTACTACTACTACTGCTACTACGACTACTAGCACTAGGTATTGCAACTGAGGCTTCTGTGGCAGTCTGCTGTTGTTACTATTACTGCTGGTTTCCCTGCTGCCTGCTGTTCCGTTGTTGTCTGCCAATGACTTTATCTGCTGTTGACTTCTCTTTTGCATGTAATTCTCTCTCTCTCTCTCCTCTCTCTCTCTCTCTCTCTCTCTCTCTCTCTCTCTCTCTCTCTCTCTCTCTCTCTCTCTCTCTCTCTTTTTTGTTTTCCCCTT
>NC_051402.1:2861737-2880754 GCF_015228065.2 Penaeus monodon
CTTCCTCCTCCCTCCCCTCCCCCCCCTCCTCCCTCCCCCCTTCCCCCTCCCCCTCCCTCCCTCCCTCCCTCCTTCCTCCTCCCTCCTCCCTCCCTCCCCCCTCCTCCCTCCTCTCCCTCCCTCCCTCCCTTCCCCTCCCCCACCCCCTTTTCTCCGCTTTTCCTCCCTATTCTCCGCATCTCCCCCCTCCCCCCTCCCCCTCCCCCCCGCGCCTGATAATCTGCATATAATTGGCGATTTAATAGGATCCTGAGTTCCTATTACATGATCTCATTAACGTATCTCTTCTTCTCTTTCTCTCTCCTTCCTCCGTGCATGATGCATTTCTTACGCTTTGCTTGCCACGTCGTGTGCATGGCAGCTGCGGGTTGCATGCGCCTGGCACAAATTCTCTTTCAATTTGCATGATATTCTATCTTCTCCTTCTCATAATCTCTCTCTGTCTCTCTGTCTGCCTGTCTCTCTTTGTCTCTCTCTCTCTCTCTCTCTCTCTCTCTCTCTCTCTCTCTCTCCTCTCTCTCTCCCTCTCTCTCTCTCTCTCTCTCTCTCTCTCTCTCTCTCTCTCTCTCTCTCTCTCTCTCTCTCTCTCTCTCTCTTCTCTCTCTCTCTCTCTCTCTCTCTCTCCTCTCTCCCCTCTCTCTCTCTCTCTCTCTCTCTCTCCTCTCTCTCTCTCTCTCTTCTCCCCTCTCTTCTCTCTCCTCTCTTTCTCTCCCTCTTTTTCCTCCTCTTTCTCTCTCTCTCTCTCTCCTCTCTCTTTCTCTCTCTCTTCTCCTCTTCCTTCTCTTTTTCTCCCCTTTCCTTCTCTCTTCTCTCTCTCTCTCTCCTCTCTCCCTCCTCTCTCTCTCTCACTCTCTTATTTTTATCAGTCTCGGTCTCTCTCTTTCTAATTTATTCCTTCATCTCCTTCATTATTATCTTTTCTTTCCCTCCCTTCCTTTTTCACTATCCTTCTTTTTTTCAATTCCCCTCTTGTCACTCTCCCTCTTTCTTCTGTCTTCACCTTTTCTTCTGTCTTTTCTCTTTCTCTTCTCACTCTTTTTTTTCTCCTTTTTTTTTCCGTCCTATGCCACCTCCTCCTGTTCTTTCCTCTCGTCTCCCCATGCATGAATAATTTCACTCAAAGATTGTGATCATTCTGTTCTCCGGAAAAAATGAGATTTTCTGTGTCAGCATTTTGTACACCCCCCCCCTCCCTCCCCTCCTCACCCCCCTTCCCTCCCTTCTTCACCCCCCTTCCCTCCCCTCCTCACCCCCCTTCCCTCCCTTCCTCACCCCCCTTTCCCCTCTTTTCTTCACCCCCCCTTCCCTCCCCTCCCCCCCCCCTCCCCCCCCCTCCTCCCCCCCCTTCCCCCCCCCCTCACCCCCCTTCCCCCCCTCCTCACCCCCCTCCCTCCCCCCCTCACCCCCCATCCCTCCCTTTCCTCACCCCCCTTCCCTCCCTTCCTCACCCCCCTTCCCCCCCCTCCTCACCCCCCTCCCTCCCCTCCTCACCCCCCATCCCCCCCTTCCTCACCCCCCTTCCCTCCCCTCCTCACCCCCCATCCCTCCCTTCCTCACCCCCCTTCCCTCCCCTCCTCACCCCCCTTCCCTCCCTTCCTCACCCCCCTTCCCCTCCCTTCCTCCCCCCCCTTTTCCCCCCCTTTCCTCCCCCCCTTCCCCCCCTTCCCCCCCCCCTTTCCCCCCCCCTCCTCCCCCCCCCCCTTCCCCCCCCTTCCTCCCCCCCCCTTCCCTCCCCCCTCCCCCCCCCATCCCTCCCTTTCCCCCCCCCCCCCTCCCTCCCCTCCTCACCCCCCTTCCCTCCCCTCCTCACCCCCCCTTCCCCCCCTTTTCCTCCCCCCTTCCCCTCCCCCCTCCTCACCCCCCTTCCCCCCCCCCCCCCCCCCTTCCCCCTTCCCCCCACCCCCCTTTCCCTCCCTCCTCCCCCCCCCCTTCCCCCCCCCTCACCCCCCTTCCCTCCCTTCCTCACCCCCCTTCCCTCCCCTCCTCACCCCCCTTCCCTCCCCTCCTCACCCCCCTCCCTCCCCTCCTCACCCCCCTTCCCTCCCCTCCTCACCCCCCTTCCCTCCCTTCCTCACCCCCCTTCCCTCCCCTCCTCACCCCCCCCTCCTCCCCACCGCTCATGCACACGTGCATTCTTCTCCCTGTGCATGTTTCTTGCATAGCAATCGTGCCTTTTCATTTTTAGCTGCATTTTTAAAAAGAGCTTTACCGACTACGTGTGTCAGGCATGTATTTTTTTCTTTATTGAATCGTAATATATCTCATGGTATTAAGGCTTTGTTTTCCACATACCAACAAAATATAATACACATACACTAACATACACATACACATCACATACCATACCATACAATACACAACAAAATATAATACACATAACATACACTCCATACACATACACATACACATACCAAAACACACACAAAAATTTAAAACAATACCATAAAAACCAAAATATAATGTTAAAAACATATCAATTAATAAAATAAAAAGGAAATATATATTAAAACCACTCCCATTTTTTTTAAAATTCCGCATACACACACTCTTCAACAGCTCCCTCTCCCCTTACCTCCCTCTCTCTCTCTCCCTCTCTCCTCCCTCCCCTCCCGTTCATTTTCACCTCCCTCTCTCCCTCCCTTCCTCCTCCCGATCTCCCTTCCTCCTCCCTCCCTCCCTCCCTCCCTTTCTCCCTCTTCCCTACCGTTCTTTTTCACCTCCCTCCCTCCCTTCCTCCCTCCATCTCCCCTTCCCTCCCTCCTCCCTCCCTCCCTCCCTCCCGTTCATTTTCACCTCCAAAATACCCCTAAACCAGTTCCTTAATCACGTGACCTCCGAGGGGGGGAGAGGGGAGGAAGTGATAGGCTATGCCGTAAGGACAGTCACTTCAGCGTCCTTGATCATTTCAACGTCCTCTAGTCATGTCAGCGACCCCAGTCTCTCCAGCGTCCTCAGTCACTTCAGTATTTTGCTCAGTCCTCCAAAACGTCGTGGCCTGTCAGCAAACTTCGCATCCTCCTTTTTTCGCGGCCACTGTCACCTCGTAAACTCAGTCACTTCAACCCCCTCTTAGACACCCCAGTGTCCTCAGTAACCTCAGTATCCTTCAGTCACTTCAGCGTCCTTTAGTAAGCTTTAAGAACTGGCTTCCTGACTAACCCAAGCCGTGCCAAGCCTCGCCTTACGTTCGCTATACAACTCTACAATTAGCATCTTAATTATATATAATATCTCACGCTGTAAAAAAAAAAAAAAAAAAAAAAAAAAAAAGGGGGAGGGGGGAGAGGAAGAAGGGAGGAGGGGAAGGGGGAGAAGAAGGAGAGGGAGGAGGTTAGCATGGAGAGGAAAGAGAGGGAGGAGGGGAAGGGGGGAAAAGGGAATGAGGGGGGGGAAGGGGGAAAGTCTTAAAATCGATGTACTTCCGCACAAGCACGTTTGCCTCCCGTGTGTGTCTCCTTGGCTCATTCTCCCTGCCTGGGCCGGGCGTGATGCGAAAGCCTGGTCACCTTGGCAGTACCGCTACTGTCTGCTGGGTCTCGGTTGTTTTCCGATTTATTCTTGGGGGGGAGTTTTACATGCTATTTTATGTTTCCTCTGCTACTATTACGTTAAAGGTATACTACGTACTCATAAAACTACATACAGAAGACAGAACACAGACAGACAGAAGCATTACACACACACTTAAAACCACCACAACACACACCACACACCACACACACACACAAACACACACACAACACACACACACACAAACACACATATATATATTTTATATAATATATTAATATAAGATTATTATATATAATATATATAATTAAAAATATATATTATTATTTTTTATATATTATATTATATAATATATATAATATATATATATATAATGATTATATATATATATTATATTACTACGTTATATATCATATACGTACATATATATATTATCTTATCTTTCATATATACTATACTATTCTATTTATATATATAATACTATTTATATATATTATTATTCTATATATATCATATACATACTTATACACATCCGCACCTATCAACATCTCAATACCATGAGTCACATCGCAAGGACAAAAGATTTCGATCATATATATAAGTTACGAAAACAAAACAAAACAAAACAGTTATTCCACTCTATCATAAATATTCAACAGCCACTGCCAACTGTCTTTGTTTTGAAACATTGAAAGAAGTTGCACCAACGACGATGCATGAAATTGTTGCAGATTTAATGACGGATGAACTGAGCCCCGACGCAAGACCCGTTAGATTCTGTTCTATCAATAACAGTTTGTTCTACTTATAACTGAACATTCTGGTGAGATAACATGATGGTGCGATTAGCGATAGCAAGGCGGAGGGATGGCGTGGGAGATGAAACAAGAAAATGAGAAAAGAAAATGTATTCATGGTTTAATTCACTGCATCTGTCATAATCTTTTTTTTTTTCTTTTCTTGGAATGTCATTATTATCGGTGTTATTTCTTCCTGGTCGTTCTCGTTGTCTCTTTTTCTCTCTCTCTTTATTTCTTTTCTTTCGCTTTTTCTTGTCTGTCTGTCTCTCTGTCAGTAAGCTAATTTGTCAGTCTCTCCTCTCTCCCCCTTTCCCTCTCTTCCTCCCTCTCTCCCCTTTCTCTCTCTTCCTCTCAACCTCTCTCCCTCCTTCTCTCCACCTCTCTCCCTCTTTCCCTCTCTTCCTCTCCATTTCTCTCCTCTTCCTGCCTCTCTCCCCCTTTCTCTCTCCCGGACATAGATGGCAGAGGTGCGCAAGGTAGCGGCAGTGGCTGCAGGTCGTGTATGGCTGCCTCGGGGTCGTTAAATACCTTGCTTCTCCGCCCACAACGACCCAGTTCGAGATCCTGATTCTTTCTTTCTCTGGCTCTCTGTTCTTCTTTCTCTCAGTTTCTTTTTTTTATTTCTCCTCTCTCTTTCTCTTTCTTTCTGTATCTCTCTCTCTCTCTCTCTCTCTCTCTCTCTCTCTCTCTCTCTCTCTCTCTCTCTCTCTCTCTCTCTCTCTCTCTCTCTCTCTCTCTCTCTCTCTCTCTCTCTCCACACACACACACACAGTGTACACACACACACACACACACACACACACACACACACACACACACACACACACACACACACACACACACACACACACACACACACACACACACACACACACACGCTCCCCCTCCCTCCCTCCCGATTCGCCAATGAATCGATCTGACCCATAGATCCCTTCCCCCCTCCCCCCTCCCCCCACCCTCGACCCGCCAGCTAATTTGCATATGGCAGGTGAGGGTGCCCGTTGATAGGCCGAGTCTCAGACATGGCTAAGTCACCGTTAGACCTTCAGAGGGGGGGGGGTGATTCCAGGCCGTCTAGGGTGCATGCAAGACTGTTCAATGTCTCATACTTGAGAGTTAAAAATGGTCATCACGGAATTTAACATACTATCGTTAACATCAAATTATCATTTTTTTTATCATCGAACGCGCTTCAGGGGGGATGATATAAGGTGCAAAAGGCGAGGTGATTCTACAACATCTCGCTTGCATAAAGAGTATTTAATATTTATTATAACATCTATTCATGATCGTCGGGGAATCCAACACCCTACGTGACTTCCGATCGATTTCTTTCCAATTAATAAGGGAATTTTATCCTATTTATCGTATTTTGAACCGTATTCGTGTTGACAAATAAAAGGTATGAATGAGAATGAATCTCTTCACAATACAAGAGAGTATTTGACCGGTTTCGATTATATCTTCGTCAGAAATATCATGTATCTCTGACGAAGATATTGAAACCGGTCAAATGCATCTCTTGTATTCACTCTCATTCATACCTTTTATCGTATTTTAATATCTTAAGGAAATAAATTCGATAACCGCGTGATTCGAAGATGTCTGAGTTGTGCGTTTAAAGGCAATTCATAAAAAATGACGTATTAGCAATTGAGATCATTGCATTTGATCGTATCAACTAAGGAAATTAATCTGCGATCGACCAGGAAATTTAATCTCCTATCTCAATACCTCGAGGAAAGATAGACAAATACCACGCAATGTTAGACCATCCATATATAACCGTATAAAAGCCTTAAAAGAAAAACAAGAGGGGCTTAGAAATATCGAGACATAGAAATAGCGAGACGGAGAAATAGCGAGACAGAGAAACAGCGAGACATAAAAATAGCGAGACATAGAAATAGCGAGACAGAAATAGCGGGACATAGAAATAGCGAGACATAGAAATAGCGAGACATAGAAATAGCGAGACAGAAATAGCGAGACAGAGAAAGGGTCACAGAAACAGCGAAATTTAATCCCTGCTAATTTGGGAAGTTAAAATCCCTCGGGAGCTTTTGGGGTAAAATGATACGAATTGCAGAACTGTGTGATTCCTTGAGCGTCTAGATTGCACATTATATAAAAACCGCATGAGGGCCACTGAGATTACGGGTATTGAATTATGCAAATCAGGGACATCCCGGAAGGTGTTTTCAAGTAACATTATTTTGGAAAGCTGTTGCGTGGCCAATCTTGCAACGATACATCTGCAGTCCGGAAATTTTGCAAACCTTTTATTTGTGCGTGCGTGTGTCAATTCGGAGATGACCTTCGGTGTCCAAGCGAAACCCCCGGGAACCCTAATTTCAGGGAAGCCCTTAATCGGACCTCTGTGCCTCGCCTCCTGCCCCCTTCGGCCGCCCCTCGATCCTTCCCTACCATGCCTGCAAGCACGCCGGACCTACCTGTCTCTTGCCCCCCTCCCCACTTTCCCTCCCCCTACCTTTACCCCTCACCCTTGCCCTTCTCCCTCCCTACTCCCTTACTCCTCCTCCTACCCCTCCTTTCTTCCTTCCCTACTCCTGCTGCTATTCCAACCCTCATCCCTCCTCTTCCTTCTCTCCCCTACGCCTCTCCTCCTCCTCCTCCTCCTCCCCTTTCTCCTGGCTTCCTTCCCTCCTGCCACTACCCCTTCCTCCCCCCCCCCTCCCCTGTCCCTCGCTCTTCTCCTTCTCCTTCCCAGTTATCCTAATTAGCCATCCTCCACGTCCTGAGAAGGTCAAGAGGAGGGTTCCTGGCCTTTCCGGACGTGGGCTTTCACGGACAGGCATACGCACGCATGTAGGCGAAAGGATGCGCTCTCTCTCTCTCTCCTCTCTCTCTCTCTCTCTCTCTCTCTCTCTCTCTCTCTCTCTCTCTCTCTCTCTCTCTCTCTCTCTCTCTCTCTCTCTCTCTCTCTCTTTCTTTCTTTCTCTCTCTCTCTCTCTCTCTCTCTCTCTCTTTCTGTGTGTGTGTGTGTGTGTGTGTGTGTGTGTGTCTGTCCGTCCGTCTGTTTGTGTAAATCTCCCTTCTTCTTTCCCTCTCTTTCTTTCTTTTTCTCGCCCTCTCCCCCCCCCCCCACATACATACACATAAAACACCCTTTCCCTCCCCCCTCCCAACCCTTCCCCTACCCCCGTCCCCTCCTTCCCCCTCCCCATCCCTACCCCATCCCCATCCCTTCCCCTCCCCTCCCCATCCCTCCCCCTCCCCCTCCCCTCCCCCGCCCTAAAACACCTAATTTGCAACGTCTCCACAACGGCCTTGACCGCAGCCTGCCGTTTCGCCCCTTCAGGAAGAGCTGTCGTGGGGAGGGGGTGGAGGGGAGGCGGAGAAGAGAAGAGAAAGGAAGAGAAGAGAAGAGAAGGGAAAAAAGAAGTGAAGTGAAGTGAAGTGAAGTGAGAAAGGAAGAGAATAAAAAGGAAGGATAAGAAAGGGAAGAGAGAAAAGAGAAGAGAAAAGAAGAAAGGACAAAAAAGGGGAGGGGGAGAAGAGGGAGGAGGGAAGGGAGGGGAAGGGAGGGGAGGGGAAAGAAGGGGAAGGGAGGGGGACGGGGGAGAAGAGGGAGGAGGGGGAAGGAGGGGGAAGGGAGGGGGAAGGGAGGGGAGAGGACGGGGGAGAGGGAGTAGGGGGAAGGGAGGGGGAGGAGAGAAGAGGGGAGGGGGAAGGGAGGGGGAGTGGGGAGAAGAGGGAGGAGGGGGAGAGGAAGGGGGGGAAGGGAGGGGGAGAGGAGGGGGAGGGGGAGGGGGGGGAGGGGGAGGGGGGGGACAGCAGGGCCGAGCCGCCAAGGGAGCTGACCAGGACACTTCTGGAAACCTCTTTCTCTGTTTTTCTTGGCTTCCATTTCCCCGTGTTATTTCTCTTTCATCATTATTTTCTTTCATCTTTTTTTCTTCCTCCTTTCCTGTTTTACTGCTCATTTTCCAATTACCTTCCCCCCCCCCCATTTTTCCATTTGGAATAACCTCCCTTTTCCTTAATTTTATCAAATTTCATTTCACGATTCTACACCCCCTCCCCCCTCCCCCTCCCCCTCCTAATTCTCCCTTTCCCCCTTCATAAACGAGGAGGGTTGGAGCACGTGGAGGGGGAGGGGGTGGAGGGGGAGGGGGAGGAGGAGGTGGGGGGGGAAGGGGATGAAGGTGGTGGGGAGATGGTGGAGGGGAGGGGGGAGGGGGTTGTGGTGTGTGAGGGAGGGGGTGTGGGGTGTGTGTGGGGGGTTAGGGGGAGGCTTCACCCCCATAATCCCGTCCAACGTAATTTACTGCCGTTTTAATTGCCTCGAAACGATATTAAGCTCTAAAGGGGGGTAAATTGCTGGCCACTCAACTGAAGTAACTAATGGAGGCTGAATTTTTTTTTTTTCCCTTTTTTGCCTCTCTCTCGTTCCTCTCGTTCCTCTCTCTCTCTCTTTTTCTCTTTTTCTCTCTTTCAGGTATCTTTATTGTTTTCGCGTTTTCGATGGGTGAGCTTCTCTCTCTTTCTCTTTTTTTTTTCTTAGTCTGTTTGTCTCTCTGTCTTCTCATTTCTTTCAATCTCTCTCTCTCTTTATTTTCTCTCTCTCTCTCTCTCTCCTCTCTCTCTCTCTTCTCTCTCTCTCCCTTCCCCCTCCCTCCCTCCTCCCTCCCTCCTCCCTACCCCCCTTCCTCCTCCTCCCTCCTTCCCTCCTCCCTCCCTCTCTCCCTCCCTCCCTCCCTCCCTTCCCTCCTTCCCCTTCCCTCCCTTCCCTCCCTTCCCTCCTCCCTCTCCCTCCCTCAATAGTAGCCTCCAAAGTTGGGTTATTTATCTACTTCAGATAAGGATGATACTTACAAACTCGAAGCTCAGAGAGGTATACACTTTTCTTTTACCTTAATTAATCTATTAATTAATGTTGTCCTTGAAAAGCAAATGGACCGCGAAAGATTCTCTCCAAGATTTAAAACGAAAAATATTTGCATTTAATAATATTTACTATTTATGAATAATGATAAGTGTATAATATTTACTATTTATGAATAATAATAAGTAGATGATAGTAAAGATATGAACAATAGAAATAATAAATAGTAAAACTATAAAATAAAACGTAATGATGAAGAAAAAACATGAGTAAATAATATTACCTATTTCCTATTCACTATTAAGTAACTGGATGACCCTTTTTTGAAATAAAGCAAAATACAAACTTATTTGGTGGTCTTTTCTGCAATTGAAAAAGAACTTGTTTGCTTCTATTTGCGAAGGAATTGTCCTGCAGATTCACTCATGTTGCAATGCGATGTCATGCTGATCATTTATAAGTGCGTGTAATTGTATGATACAAGAATGTATCTATTTATCTATTTATAGTTCGATAGATAGTTAGATAGATAGATAGATAGATATTTAGAGAGAGAGAGATAGAGAGAGAGAGAGAGATAGATAGATAGATAGATAGAGAGAGAGAGAGAGAGAGAGAGAGAGAGAGAGAGAGAGAGGAGAGAGAGAGAGAGAGAGAGAAACAGAGATAAGAGAAGGGAGATGAGAGAAATCAAGAAAAAAAATAAATATAAAGAAATCGAAAGAGAGCGAAAGAGAAAGAGAAAGAGAAAGCGAGCAGGTGAAAGAAAGTAAGGTCAAGACACACACATAAAAAAGACAGAAACACCCATACAAAAAAAAAAAAAAAAACTAATTTAAAAGAAAACAAAGAAAGCCCGGCCGAACCGAACCCACGAACCGAACCCACGGACCGAACCCACGAACCGAACCCACGGACCGAACCCACGAACCGAACCCACGAACCGAACCCACGGACCGAACCCACGAACCGAACCCACGGACCGAACCCACGAACCGAACCCACGGACCGAACCCACGGACCGAACCCACGAACCGAACCCACGAACCGAACCCACGGACCGAACCCACGAACCGAACCCACGAACCGAACCCACGAACCGAACCCACGGACCGAACCCACGAACCGAACCCACGAACCGAACCCACGAACCGAACCCACGAACCGAACCCACGGACCGAACCCACGAACCGAACCCACGAACCGAACCCACGAACCGAACCCACGAACCGAACCCACGAACCGAACCCACGAACCGAACCCACGGACCGAACCCACGAACCGAACCCACGGACCGAACCCACGAACCGAACCCACGGACCGAACCCACGAACCGAACCCTTACTGAACCACTGACCCACTGTGAACCGCTGACCCCCTCCCCCTCTCCCTCCCCCAACTCTCCCCCTATGAACCGGCTCGATCGTTGCAAAGGTGCGACTGGTGGGGAAAGGGGGGGGGGGGTTAATTAACGACAGGTTAATTAACGGTAAATCATTGTCTCTGAACACCTCCCCCCCCCTACTCTCACCCCCTCTTGCATTTCAAATTAGCGGGGGGGGGAGAGAAAGGGGGAAGGGAGAAAGAGAGGATAGGGAGAAAGGGAAAATGGGGAAAAAGAAAGAAAGAGGATAAAGAAAAAAATGGCGATTGTGAAAGGAGAAGAGAGAAGAAAGACGAAGGAGACGAAAGAGAGAAAGAGGAAGGAAGGAATAAACGAAGGATTAAGGAAAACAAACAAGGGAGAAGGAATGAAGAAAAAAGTAGAGAAAAAAAGGAGAAAAGGGGAAAAAGGGGAAAAGGAAGAAAAAAAGAAAGGAATAGCAGTTGCAAAAAATCTTATCAACTTTTTTGCAATTGAAAAAAGAAGAAAAAAGAAGAAAAAGAAGAAAAAACCAAAGAAGCAAAAAAAAAAAAAAAAAAAAGTGAGAAAAAGGGGAAAGAGAAGAGAAAGAAGAAAAAGAAAGGAGAAGCATTTGCAAAAAATCTTATCAACTTTTTTTGCAATTGCTAGTTGAGCTTGATAAATGGCACTAATAAACCATGATAACAACGAAGCAATGCAATGCCGTAATAACGATAATTATGCTAATGATGACAGCCTTCGTAATGATATAGTGAGGAAGGAATCCACAGCGAATATGGAAGAACAAAGGAAATATGATAATGATGGTAATAAATCCAGTTGTGATGATAATAATGATAGCAAATGGGAAATAAGTAATGATAGTAAATACGTAATAGATAAATAAATAAATAAATAAATAAATAAATAAATGCAATATATAAAAATAAATGCAATAATTAAATAAATATAAATAAATGCAATAGATAAATAAAAGTTAAATATCAATAAATGCAATAAATGAATAAATGGTAAGTAAATAATAGTAAGAAATGAGTAATAATGATAATAATGATAAAATGACGAAGGAGGCGATGATAAGAGGAAGGAGGAAAGAGAGAATAACAGAAAGTTAATAAAAAAAAACTAGATTTTTAAAAAGAAAACATATAAATTAATTAATACAAAGAAAAAGAAAAAGAATAAAAAATAAAGAAACAAAATAAAGAAAAAAATAACAAAATTCAAAAAGTGTTTGAGATAATGAAGGTAAAAGAAAGAAAGAAAAAAAAGAAAAAAAAAAAAACTATGATGATAAAACAATTAAGTAATGATAAAAAAAACTGTGATCATTATAATCATTATTATTACTATCATTATAATTTTTATTATCATTATTATCATCAGTATCACCATTATCAAAAACAGTAATAACCATAATAATAATGATAAGGATAACACAATTAATGATGGTGATATTAATAATACTTTTTTAATATCAATATTACTATTAAGATGATGATGATGATGATGATGATGATGATGATGATGATGATAACAATAATAACGATAATAACGATAATAACAATAATAATAACAATAATAGCAGCAACAACAACAACGAAACAATAATAATAACAACAAAAACAACAACAATAATGATGATGATAACAATAAAAACAATAATAAAAATAATAACAATAATAATAACAATAATAACAACAACAACAACAGCAACAAAGTCCCCCGAAGGAGAGAAAGCAAGAGGCAAAACCAAGGCGAGGAGCCAGCGAAAGAGAGGCATGGGAGAGACAGCGAAAGAGAGGCATGAGAGACACAGCGAAAGAGAGGCATGGGAGAGACAGCGAAAGAGAGGCATGAGAGAGACAGCGAAAGAGAGGCATGAGAGAGAGAGCGAAAGAGAGGCATGAGAGAGAGAGCGAAAGAGAGGCATGGGAGAGACAGCGAAAGAGAGGCATGAGAGAGACAGCGAAAGAGAGGCATGAGAGAGAGAGCGAAAGAGAGGCATGAGAGAGAGAGCGAAAGAGAGGCATGAGGAGAGAGAGCGAAAGAGAGGCATGGGAGAGACAGCGAAAGAGAGGCATGAGAGAGACAGCGAAAGAGGCATGGGAGAGAGAGACAGCAAAAGAAGAGGATGGGAGAGAGCGAAAGGGGGGCAGGGGAGAGACAGCGAAGAGAGGCATGGAGAGACGCGAAAGAGAGCATGGGAGAGCGAAAGGAGCATGGGAAAACAGCGAAAGAGAGGCATGGAGAGACAGCGAAAGAGGGGCTGAGAGAGAGCAAAAGAGGGGCATGAGAGAGACAGCGAAAGGATGCATGAGAGAGATGAGCGAAAGAGAGGCATGAGAGAGAGAGCGAAGAGAGGCATGAGAGAGAGCGAAAGAGAGGCATGAGAGAGACAGATGAAAGAGAGCATGAGAGAGAGCGAAAGAGAGGCATGAGAGAGAGAGCGAAAGAGAGGCGAGAGAGAGACAGCGAAAGAGAGGCATGAGAGAGGAGCGAAAGAGAGGCATGAGAGAGACAGCGAAAGGGAGGCATGAGAGAGAGAGCGAAAGAGAGGCATGGGAAGACAGCGAAAGAGAGGCATGAAGAGACAACGAAAGAGAGGCATGAGAGAGACAGCGAAAGAGAGGCATGGGAGAGACAGCGAAAGAGAGGCATGAGAGAGAGAGCGAAAGAGAGGCATGGGAGAGACAGCGAAAGAGAGGCATGAGAGAGACAGCGAAAGAGAGGCATGGGAGAGACAGCAAAGAGAGGCATGAGAGAGACAGCGAAAGAGAGGCATGGAGAGACAGCGAAAGAGAGGCATGGGAGAGAGCGAAAGGGAGGCATGGGAGAGACAGCGAAAGAGAGGCATGGGAGAGACAGCGAAAGAGAGGCATGAGAGAGACAGCGAAAGAGAGGCATGAGAGAGAGAGCGAAAGAGAGGCATGAGAGAGACAGCGAAAGGAGGCATGGGAGAGACAGCGAAAGGGAGGCATGGAAAGGGACAGCGAAAGAGAGGCATGAGAGAGACAGCGAAAGAGAGGCATGAGAGAGACAGCGAAAGAGAGGCATGAGAGAGACAGCGAAAGAGAGGCATGAGAGAGAGAGCGAAAGAGAGGCATGAGAGAGAGAGCGAAAGAGAGGCATGAGAGAGAGAGCGAAAGAGAGGCATGAGAGAGACAGCGAAAGAGAGGCATGAGAGAGACAGCGAAAGAGAGGCATGAGAGAGAAGCGAAAGAGAGGCATGATAGAGAGAGCGAAAGAGAGGCATGAGAGAGAGAGCGAAAGAGAGGCGTGAGAGAGAGAGCGAAAGAGAGGCATGAGAGAGACAGCGAAAGAGAGGCATGAGAGAGAGAGCGAGAGAAGTACGCCCACGCGACCCCGAGAATGAAGATGATATGTAAATTAATCTTATTTAAAGAGAGGGAGGAGAAGAATGGGGGGGAGGGGGGAGGGGGAGGAGAATGGGAGGAGGGGAGGGGGAGGAGAATGGGAGGAGGGGAGGGGGAGGAGAGGGGAGAATGGGGGAGAGGGGAGGAGAAGAATGGGGGGAGAGGGGAGGGGGAGAATGGCGGGAGGGGGATGGAGGGGAGAGGGGAAGAGAAGAATGGGGAGGAGAAGAATGGGGGGAGGGGAGGGGGAGAAGAATAGGGAGGGGGGAGAAGGGGGAAGGAAGGGGGAGTGAAGGAGGGAGGATGGGACAAGGAGAGGGAAGGTGAGAAGGAGACAGAGGAGGGGTGGATAAAGGTAAGGAGAGAGAGAGAGAGAGAAAGAAAGAGAGAGAGAAAGAGAGAGACAAAGAGGTAAAGAGGTGAGGATAGGGATAGAATAAACACCCAAACAAATATAAACAAATACACAGACGCAAAGAAAGAAAGAGAAAGGAGAGTGAAACAGACGAGAGAGAGAGAGAGAGAGAGAGAGAGAGAGAGAGAGAGAGAGAGAGAGAGAGAGAGAGAGAGAGAGAGAGAGAGAGAGAGAGAGAGAGAGAGAATGTGCATCGTCCTCTCCCCCCCATCCCCCCCCACTGATGCAGCTCCCCCATGAGACAAACCAGATATGAGACCCAGTCATGAGGGAGTGCTGGGCGGCCCCCCCTCCCCCCACCTCCGCTCCCCCCCTCCCCCCACCTCCTATCCAGGCCCCTAATCCCTCCTATCCTTTGTCCCGAATCATCGTACTTTCTCCTTCTCTTTTGCTTTCGTTCTTTCTTTCCCTTTCTCTTCTCTTCAATCTTTTTCGTATTTTCTATCTCTTTCTCGTATTTTCTATCTCTTTCTCGTATTTTTTTTCCTCTTTCTCTTCTTTTCATTCTCTCTTTCCCTTTCTCTTATTTTCTTTCTTTTCTTTCTCTTTCCTTTTTTCTTTCTTTTCCCTCTCTTTGTCTTTTCCTTTTTCTTCTTTTTTTCTGTATTTATTTTTCTTTCTGTCTCATTTTTCCTTCTTCCTCTTTTGTTTTTTATCTATATCTTCCCTTCTTTTCTCTGCTTCTTTTATTTTCTCTTTCATTATTTTCTTTTTCTTTCTTTCTCACACTTTCTCCTTCCCACTTTCTTTCTTCTCATTCACCTCCCCCACACCCTCTCACTTTCCTCCTCCTCCTCCTCTTTCTCCTTCTCCTTCTCCTCGTCCTCCTCCTCCTGCTTCTCCTCCTCCTTCTCCTTCTCCCTCTGCTCCTTCTCCTCTTCCTCCTTCTCCTCCTCCTCCTCCTTTTCTTCTTCTTCTTCTTCTTCCTCATCCTTCTCTTCTTCCTCTTCTTCTTCTTCCTCATCCTCTTCCTCTTCTTCTTCTTCCTCTTCCTCATCCTCTTCCTCTTCTTCCTCTTTCTCCTCCTCCTCCTCCTTCCTCGCTCCTTGCTCCATCCACCTTGCTCCCTTCTTGAACAAAACGATAATAAACCACGAAAAAAATACAGTCTAGCGCACAAAATAAGGAATAGACAAATCTGCAACAGAGAATCCACGTGGAAAGCCTCTGCTTCCCCTTCAATGTTCCCCTCTCTTTCCCCTCCCTCCCCCCCTTCCCTCATTCCGAATCCCATCTCTCTTGTTTCTCTCTCTTTTCTACCTCTCCTATCCTCTCCTTCTCTCCCCTCTGTTTCTTATCCACTTATCTTTCCCCTCTCTCATTTTCCCCTCTCTCCCTCCTCTCTGTATCCTTCTCTAATCTTTACTTTACCTTCTCTTCCTCTTCTCTCCCCGAATGTATCCTTCCCTCTCTCTTTCCCCCTTTTCACTCCCCTCCCTTTCTCCCACATTTCCTCCTCTCTGTATTTTTTCTCCAATCTCCTTTTCTCTCCCTCCCTCTCTCCCCTCTCCCCCTTCTTAATCTACTCCCCTCTCTCCCTTGCCTCTATCTCCTTCCCCCGCCTTCCCCTCTCCCCTCTCTCCCTTCCCCTCACACTCTCCCCTCTATTCTTTTTCTTATTCATTAATTGGTACTGAAATGTCTATTCCTAGTCATTGCTTGATATTGTTATCAGTATTATCCTCTTATCAAATATATATATATATATATATATATATATATATATATATATATATATATATATATATATATAATTTTTATAATCATTAGCTAATAATCTTCCTATTTATCAATTATATCTTGATTAGACCAACAGATTTTTAAACCTCTATATTTTTTCGAATATCAGAATCATTACTATCACTCTTATCAACATTATAAAAAAAAAAAAAAATACACTGGTTTCCTTTCTTCCTTTTTCATTTTTTTTTTTTTTTTTCTCTTCTTTTTTTCTTTTGCACATTTTCTCTTCCTTTTATTTTTTCACTGTTTTCCTCTCTTTTCTTTTTTCTTTTGTTCATTGATATCTTCTTCTTTTTTATTTTGCACATTGTTTTCCTCTTTCTTTTTCCTTTTTTTTCTTTCCTATCTTCTTTTTTTTTTTCTTTCACACTGATTTCCTCTCTTCCTTTCTCCCTTTTCTTAAATTCTCTTGACACCGATTTCCTCTCTTCCTTTCTCCCTTTTCTTAAATTCTCTTGACACCGATTTCCTCTCTTCCTTTTTCTTTTCCCTCTCTTTCTCTTGCACACTGATTTCCTCGAAGACCAAAAGCGTGCGAAGGAAACTCAAACAAACAGTTGCGTTCAATCAATGAGACGTCGACGTTGAATCAAGATATAAACGTGATATAAACACCAAAGATATAAACACCCCCTTTCATCCAGCTTTCCCTCCCCCTCTCCCTTCCCCCCTACCCTACGCCCACGTCCACGCCCCCCCCCTCCCCCAACCCGACAGGAAACCTCGGTTCGCGCGTCGCCTTCGGGTCAGGAAATTCCTTGGCGGAGGCGACCGTGGCGTTCGGGCGCTGGGTCAGGGCGCCCCCGCCGAGGGTCCGCCCGGACGCCCTCTCACGCGTGCTCGGCAGGGGGAGGAGGGGGAGGGGGAGGGGTTTGGGGTGGTGAGGGGGGGAAGGGTTTGGGGTGGTGAGGGGGGGGGGAAGGAGGAAGGGAGGAAGGGAAGGAGGAGGGGAGGGGTGGAAGTGAAAGAGGAGGGGGACGGGGAAGGGGAAGGGGTGGTGGGGGAGGGGGAAGGGGTGGTGGGGGAGGGGAGGGGAAGGGAAGGAGGAAGGAAAAGGGAGGAGGAGGAGGAGGAGGAGGAGGAGAGAGGAGGAGGGAGGAGGAAAGGAGGAAGGAGGAGGAAGAAGAGGAGGAGAAGAAGAAGAAGAGAGAGAAGAGGAGGATCAGAATCGAAAGACTGTTAACCTGATTGTCATCTGCCTACAGACAGACAAGTGAACACGAGGAGATACCAGACTGAATTTGACTGACTGGAGACAAAGCTGACAAACAAACTCACGGACAGACATACAGATAAACCTAACGTAACCTTAACCTTAACCTAACCCACCCCATCACAACCCAATTCAACCTAACTTAATCTACCACAACCTAAGACCCTCTTAGACTGACTGCTGACGAAGGGGGGAGGGGAAGGGTAGGGGGAGGGGGCTGTCAAGATATCAGGGCCATCTTAGAAAACAAACAGACTACACATAGGCAGATTTGCAAAGCACATAGCCTGACTGATTTATTAACCGGCCGACAGACAGACAAACACACAGAGTGAAACATTGCTACACGCACGGCGGAGAGAGTAATAGATACGTTAACAACCGGATTAACTGACAGACGGACAGACTAACAGGCCTTGTTAACAGAGACCACTAATTTGACGTCGAATACGGATAGAAAAAAGAAGATAATCAGTACTAGATTATATATTTTTTATTATTATTATTAAACTATTATAATTAAAAATCGATAACAGTGATAATATAAATAATAATATCAGCGACGAAGATTATTATTTACGCGCCAATTGTTATCACTAATGACAAAGAAAACGAAACAAAAGACCAATAAAAAAATAAACAAATAAACAAATAAGCGACAAAACTTAAATACACAAATAAAACTTAAATAAACAAATGAAACAAATAAACAACAAAACCTAAAACTTAAAACCGAACAAAAAGGCGCAAAGAAACTACAGGAAAACGAGACCAAACTAACGACACCAAAGCAAACGACAAAGAAAGTCAATATCCAAGAGGAAGCGATAACGGGCCTAAAAGGGGTATTGCAGCGACGGAAAATGCAACAGGCGGCGCGTAATTGCATTGTTGCAACGGAAACATCAAAGATACAACCCCGTCACTATGCAGGGGAGAGAGAGAGGGGGAGGGGGGGGGGAAAAGAGGAAGGAGGGGGGGGAGGGAGAGCGACGAAGGGAGTCTGCACACATGATCTCGTATGTACGTACGGACACGGACAGACAGAACCGAAGATTCACTCACAGAAATATAGGTATACACAAAAAATGTATATATATGCATATATATGTGTGTGTGGGTATATAGATGCATATATATATATATATATATATTATATATATAGATATATATATATATATATAATATATATACATATGAAAATACATATATATATATATATATATATATATATATATATATATATATATATATATATATATATATATATACATATATATATAAATAAATTATTACTTGAACGCTAACTGAATAATTCTCGTTGTCTTCGTGATGTCCGCCGTCAGTTCCCGGATTACGCTGAGATTAAATCGAGCAAATCCTGCTGTTGCAAAAAGCGCAGTAAATCACAAAAGAGTTTTAAACGAGAAGATTGCAAATCACGATGGAGAAAAAGAAAGGAGAGAGGAAGGGGAGGAGGAGGAGGAAAGGGGGAAGGTAGGGGGAGAGCGGGAGAGGGGGGAGGGTAAATAACACAGACATCAAATACACACTTATGCGTGTCTTAACCCTTCCTCCCCTTTTACAAACAAGGCATGCTCCTTCCTCTTTTCATCACCCTCACCCCTTTTCGCTATCCTGCTCCTCCTCCTCCTCCTCATCTTTCTCCTCCCTCCCTTCCCTCTTTTCCCCCTCCATTCTCTTTCACCTTTTCCTTCTTTCCCATCTTCCTCTCTCTTTTCTT
>NC_051402.1:2893354-2898354 GCF_015228065.2 Penaeus monodon
TACACTCTGCGAAGATATGTGTGTACAGAGTATGTACACACACACACACACACACACACACACACACACACACACACACACACACACACACACACACACACACGTTTACAGTGATTCACTCTTAATATTTTCACTACCATTATCATAATTATTACTCTCACTATCAATATAATTCATCGTTAGTATTATCAGCCCCGTCATCATCATAATAATCATTATCATCATCATTATCATCGATATATATATATATATATATATATATATATATATATATATATATATATATATATAATTCTCTCTCTCTCTCTCTCTCTCTCTCTCTCTCTCTCTCTCTCTTCTCTCTCTCTTCTCTCTCTCTCCTTCTCACTTTCCCCCTCTCTTGTTCTTTTTCTCTCTCTTTCTCTGTTGCTTCTCCCACTCCTTCTCCCTCTTCCTTTTTTCTGTCCTGTCTCTCTGTCTCCATAAGTCTTTCTCAGTGCAATCTACATGCAGCGGAATGTCAGAATATCTAATTTTATAACTTGATAAAGTGACATGTTAACAAGTTTAGCAATGCAATAAAAACAAGTAAAATATCAATGAAATCATAATAACGAGTGCAGTAAAAATTATTGTTATAGTTATATCAATTAATAATTAATAAAATAATCATTATTCAAAGATCTAACAAATTGAATAGTAACATCAGGTTACAGTAATTATTAAAAAATAAATAAATAAATAAATAAATACTATTGATAATAACATCACAACACAATTACAACAGGGACAAAAGCAACAAGAAAACAAGGAAGATAATAATAATAATAATAATAATAATAATAATAATAATAATAACAGTTATCATTATTATTTGTGGTATTATCATTATTAAAATTATCATTTTCATTATTATTAATATCATTATTTTTTATTATTATCATTATTAAAATTATTATTACTATTATGATCATCATCAATAATAATAATAATAATAATAATAATAATAATAATTAATAATAATGATAACAACAATAATAATGATAATAATAACAACAATAATAATAATAACAATTATTACTATTACTATTACCATTACCGTTATTATTACTACTATTAATATTATCGTAACTATAATCATGATAACCATCACTATAATCGTCATCATCATTATTATTACTAATATCATTGTTATTGCTACTATAATGACAACACCAACAATAACGACTGTTATAACATCATAAAATAAAAAAACACACCTCCCTTTTAATAATCACTTATGTTTCCTACAGACAATTGATAAAGGACCAGCCCCTTCTTGAAGAGACAATCTTTGGGCGTTTTGCAATTTGCCAATGATGAAGACGATGGTGAAAATGGTGGTGATGGTGAATGATGAGGATGAGGGATGAAGGATGCGGGTGAGGGAGAGGGAGATGAGGGAGAGGATGAGGGTGAGGGAGAGGATGAGGGAGAGGATGAGGATGAGGGTGAGGGTGAGGGCGACGAGGGAGAGGATGAGGGTGAGGGCGATGAGGGAGAGGATGAGGGTGAGGTGAGGGAGAGGATGAGGGTGAAGGAGAGGATGAGGGTGAGGATGATGAGGAAGAGGCTGAGGATGAGGATGAGTGGTGGCGAGGGTGGTGGAAATGGTTATAGTGAGGGTGATTCCTTCCCCCCCACCCCCCCCCTATCTTCCATCTCCCTTAACTCCCCTCCCCCAATCTCTCCGACCCCCCCACCGTCACCCCCACCCCCATTACTCGCCCCCACCTCCTCTTCCCCCTCCTCTTTATTTATCCTCGTTCACTCACCCTGACTCCCCCACCCCCACCCCCTCCTTTGTTCACCCCCTCGACGCTGATGGACGGGGAGAGGGGTAGAGGGGGAGAGGGGGAGGGGTGGTGGGCTGGAACGGGTCTGTAATTTGAATAATGGTCTCCCCCTCCCCCTCCCCCTCCCCCTCCCCTCCCCCTCCCCCTCCCCCTCCCTTTCCCCTCCCCCTCCCTTTCCCTTCCCCTCCCCTTTCCCCTTCCCCTTCCCAGGCCATGCCCTCGTTTCACTCGCTCGTTTCGGGAGTTTCGAGGTCGACCTTGTGGGGGGGGGGGCGAAGGGGGAGGAGAGGGAAAGGAGGAGGAGGGAGGAGAGGCGGAGGAGGAGGAGGAGGAGAGAGGAAAAGAGGGAAGACGAAAGGGGGGAAAGGAAAGGAGGGGAGGACGAGGGAGAGAAGGGAAAACGAAGAGGGGAGGGGAGAGATGAGAAGGGGAGATAGGATGGCATAGGAGGAGAGGGAAGGGGAAACGGGGGGAGGGGAGGAGAAGAAGGGAAGTAAAGGGAAGTATTGGGAAATACCAGAAGGGAAAGGAAAGATAGGGAGATGGAGTGGGCGAGAAGGAGTGAAGGAGGGAGGGAGGGAAATCAAGAAGGAGGGAAGAGAAGGAACTAAAAAAAGTTGGTAGGTAGGGAAGGAGGGAGAAAGGAAGGAAGGAAGTAAAGGAGAAAAATAGAGACAGAGAGAATGAGAGATAGGTAGATAGATAGATGGATAATAGATAGATAGATAGATAGAGAGAGAGAGAGAGGAAGGAGAGAGAGAGAGAGAGAGAGGGAGAGATAGAGAGACAGAGACAGAGAGAGAGAGGTGGGAGGGGGGGCGAGAGAGAGAGAGAGAAGAGAGAGAGAGAGAGAGAGAGGGGGGGGAGAGGAAGAGGGCGAGAGAGGGGGAGAGGAAGAGAGAGGGAGAAGAGAGAGAGAGAGAGAGAGAGAGAGAGAGAGAGAGAGAGAGGAGAGAGAGAGAGGGAGAGGGAGAGGAGAGAGAGAGAGAGAGAGAGAGAGAGAGAGAGAGAGCGAGAGAGAGAGAGAGAGAGAGAGAGAGAAAGGCAAAAGACAACCAGTCATGGTGAAAGGTGTCAAACCATACATGTCATGCCAACCTGCCATTACCCACACGCCTCCCCCCCACCCCTCCCACCCTCCCACTCCCTTTGACTTACCTCAACCTCCAACTTAAAAAAGAGGCAATACATGGATAACCGCAAAACCGCAAAGCTAAATACATGAATAAATAAGTAAGCAAGTTGGTAGATAAGTAAGTAGATAAACAAACACCACAAAGCAATCGTTACTATGAGCATGATCGACCCTCGGACCACGCCATCAAAATCTCCATCAAAGTCACCATCAAAGTCACCAACAAAGTCACCATCAAAGTCTCCATTAAAGTCACCATCAAAATCTCCATCAAAGTCTCCAACAAAGTCTCCATCAAAGTCACCATCAAAATCTCCATCAAAGTCTCCAACAAAGTCACCATCAAAATCTCCATCAAAATCTCCATCAAAGTCACCATCACAATCTCCATCAAAATCTCCATCAAAGTCTCCAACAAAGTCACCATCAAAATCTCCATCAAAATCTCCATCAAAGTCTCCAACAAAGTCACCATCAAAATCTCCATCAAAGTCTCCAACAAAGTCACCATCAAAATCTCCAACAAAGTCTCCATCAAAGTCACCATCAAAATCTCCATCAAAGTCTCCAACAAAGTCACCATCAAAATCTCCATCAAAGTCTCCAACAAAGTCACCATCAAAATCTCCATCAAAATCTCCATCAAAGTCTCCAACAAAGTCACCATCAAAATCTCCAACAAAGTCTCCATCAAAGTCACCATCAAAATCTCCATCAAAATCTCCATCAAAGTCACCATCAAAATCTCCATCAAAATGTCCATCAAAGTCTCCAACAAAGTCTCCATCAAAGTCACCATCAAAATCTCCATCAAAATCTCCATCAAAATGTCCATCAAAATCTCCATCAAAATCTCCATCAAAGTCTCCATCAAAGTCTCCATCAAAGTCACCATCAAAATCTCCATCAAAGTCTCCAACAAAGTCTCCATCAAAGTCACCATCAAAATCTCCATCAAAATGTCCATCAAAGTCTCCAACAAAGTCTCCATCAAAGTCACCATCAAAATCTCCATCAAAATGTCCATCAAAATCTCCATCAAAATCTCCATCAAAGTCTCCAACAAAGTCTCCATCAAATTGTAAGACAAAAAAAAAAATAATAATAATAAATAAATAAATAAAATGAAAAAAAAAGATATATGCATCCCATCATTTCCCCTTCCTTATTCCCCCCTTCCTTCCTCTGGTCCTTCCCCTCCCCTTCCCTATCCCTCTACCTCTCGTCCCCTCCCCCTCCCTCCCCTCCCCCTTTAACCCAATGACGTCACTCAGAAGCGTGGAAGGGAGACCACAGATCCTCCCCCTCCCTCCCCCTCCCCCTCCCTTTCCCTTTCCCTCCCCTCCCCCTCCCTTTCCCTTTCCCTCCCCCCTCCCCCTCCCTTTCCCTTTCCCTCCTCCTCCCCCTCCCTTTCCCTTTCCCTCCCCTCCCCCTCCCTTTCCCTTTCCTCCCCCTCCCACTCCCCCTCCCCCTCCCTTTCCCTCCGCCTCCCTTTTCCCTCCCCCTCCCCCCACCGAACGCTCCTCGACTGTCGCTAATTGTACGTTATTCTACGTCGTGGGGGGGGGGGGTGAAAGGGAGGGGGGAGAGTGAAGAGAGAGGAGAAAGGGGGAGGAGAGAAGAGAGAGAGAGAGTCAAGAGAGCGAGGAAAGGGGGAAATGAAGAAAGAGAGGAGGAGGAGGAAAATGAAGAGGAGGGGTGAAAGGAGGAGAATGGGAGAAGGAAGAAAGAGAGAGGAAAGGGGAGCGGAGAAAGGGGAGAATGAAGTGGGAAATAAAGAAAGAGGGGAAAGGAATAAAAACAAAAACAAAAATATATATGAAGAGATGGACGAGAAGGGGAAAATAACGAAGGGGAAAAGAGAGAAGGATGATGATGATGTGATAGTAATTAAGGATGACGTAACGGTGTTCTAGTCATCCTCCTCCCCCCCTCCCTCTATCTCCTCCCTCCCCCCCTCCCCTCTATCTCCTCCCTCCCCCCCTTCCCTCTATCTCCTCCCTCCCCTCCCCCCCCTCCCCTCTATCTCCTCCCTCCCCCCCTTCCCTCTA
>NC_051402.1:2903097-2905597 GCF_015228065.2 Penaeus monodon
ATTATCATTAGTAGTAGTAGTAGTAGTAGCAACAGTAGTAGTACTAGTAGGCTTGCTACTTACATAAACAGTAGTAGGAACACAAGCGGAATCATCTACTGACACTCTAAAAATTATTATCACCATTCCTGCTACCATCATCGCCATCATCGCCATCATTTCTTATCATAATTTATAATCACTGTTATTATTCTCATTCTCATTATTATTATTGTTGACGCTATTCTTGGTTTATTATTCTATTCTTTCTTCCTCATTATGCACTGCCTCGTGTTTCGCATACTATATAGCTTTCATTTATTCTCTCGGTCTATATATGTAGGTTCATGCATTCGTAAACAAAATAAACAGAGAGAGAGAGAGAGAGATAGAGAAACAGGCGCAGATGTTAAATGAGAGAGAGAGAGAGAGAGAGAGAGAGAGAGAGAGAGAGAGAGAGAGAGAGAAGAGAGAGAGAGAGGAGAGGAGAGAGAGAGAGAGAGAGAGAGAGAGAGAGAGAGAGAGAGAGAGAGAGAGAGAGAGAGAGAGAGAGAGAGAGAGAGAGAGAGAGAGAGAGAGAGAGAGCGCCCAGGCCTCGCTCCCCCGCCTGAAAAGCTGGAATTATTTGCACTGGAGGAATCTGTTCTCTTGTGTTATCATTTCTCCCGCCGGATCTGTTGTGTTTTCCTGGATTGCAAGTCATGATTAACCAACATTTGCTACTCTGGGATTCATCTCTTTGGATTCTCGTTCATTTCCTTTTTTTATAGCACACTTCATTTTCCTCTTCTTCTTTCTTTGTTTTCTAATCTCTCTCTCTCTCTCTCTCTCTCTCTCTCTCTCTCTCTCTCTCTCTCTCTCTCTCTCTCTCTCTCTCTCTCTCTCTCTCTCCTCCCCCTCCCCTCCCCCTCCCCTCCCCCTCCCTCTATATTCTCTTGTCTTCTACATTTCCTTCTCATTGCTTTTTTTTCTTTTCTCTCTCTCTTATTTCCTTCCTCTTAGCCATTTCTTTATCCTCCATCTCCGCCTCAGGCCTTTTCTTCAACCTCTGTTATTATTATCATTTTTAAACCATGACAGCACAAAGCACTTTAATATTATCACGTTTTGTAATATCGGTACAACTCATCATCATACATAAGTTCAATCAATTTGTTAATGTCATTTTACCCACAATTTCACATTATCATAAGTATCAATAATCATCAACATCAACATCATTATATTCATTATCATATCACCGTGGTTAATGATTCAGTTATTACCATCTTTCATAATAATCATAATTTATATATATATATATATATATATATTATATATATAATATATATATATATATATATATATATATATATATATATAAATACATATATATATATCACCGACCGCCGCGTTGTTTCCCTTGGGCAAGGAACTTCACCTCGATTGCCTACCTAGCCACTGGGTGGCCAAGCCAGCTCAAGTCAGTGCTGGTCCCAAGCCCGGATAAAAAAGAGAGAATGATTACCTAAAAAGGTACCACCGGCACTCTCCGTGGAAAGGAACTGGGGACCCTACCACGTACTCACTCCAAGAGCATCACAACGTGAAAACTGCAATTGAGTATCATGCTGTGACCACGGCGGCTCAGACATGAACCTACCGTTAAATGATGATGATATATATATATATATATATATATATATATATATATATATATATATATATATATATATATATATATATATATATATGTATTCTATATATATATATATATAATATATATATATATATATATATATATATATATATATATATATATATATATTATATAATATATATATATATATATATATATATATATATATATATAAGATCATTACCATCACTGTAAACCTCTTCTTGCAAGACCTCTTTGCAAATCAACTAAATAAAACTTTATAAACAGCTAAGAAGCGGCAGAAATTTTATCCATATATCCGTCGTCACCATCATCACCATTATCAACACCACCATCTTCATTATCCACCATCATAATCGTCACTATCAACACTACTTATACCCCTATTCGTATCACTACCAACACCAATTCCCCCATTATCATCACAACAAACACTATCACTATCAACACCATTTCCCCCATTATCATCACAACAAACACTATCACTATCAACACTATCAACACCACTTTCACCATTAGCAACACCACTTTTATCATTATCATCATTATCACTACGAAAACCAACGTCACCACTATCATCACTATCACTATCAAGACCATCATCACAACTATCAACACTATCATCACTATCAGCACTATCCACCATCACTACCAACACTATCAACACCACTTTCACCACTATCATCACCACATTTACCACTATCATCACCACCAACCCCACCATTCCACCACTGTCGCCGGCCTTTCCTTATCCGCCCGCCAGATCCACTTACAAATCCACCTTTCCCGGTCGGTTTTCAAGTGCACAGACAGCAAGGTTCAAGGTAAACAGGTTCACACACTTACTTACACATTTATTCA
>NC_051402.1:2908097-2913706 GCF_015228065.2 Penaeus monodon
GGAGGAGGGGGGGGGGAGCACGGCCTGTGACGGGGTGGGGGGGGACACGGCCTGTGACGGGGAGGGGGGGGAGCACGGCCTGTGACGGGGAGGAGGGGGGGGAGCAGGATCGGTGACGGGATCTACTTGTAAGCGATGATCCCGACAGAAGAGTGTGGGAAGTGTTCCGGCGGTGACATTCCTGCGGTCACGAGGCAGGGGGTGGGGAGTGGGGGTGGGGGTGATATCGGGGGGAGGGGGAGAGTGGGAGGAGAGGAGGGGAAGTGAAGAGGAGAGGGAGGGGTGAAGGGTAGGGGGGTGGAAGAAGGAAAGGGAGAGGGGGTGGAGAGGGGAGAGGGGAGGGGGGAGGAGAGAAGAAGGATAGAGAGAGAGTAGGGAGAGGCGAGTGGGTAGGGGGGATGGAGGAGGGAGAGGGGAGGGAGAGGCGAGTGGGTAGGGGGGATGGAGGAGGGAGAGGGGAGGAGAGGGGAGGGAGAGGCGAGGGGAGAAGGAAAAGGGAAGAGAGAGGAAGAAAAGGGAGAGGGGGAGGAGAGGGGAGGGAGAGGTGAAAGGAGGGGGAGATGGGACGAGAAGGAGGGGCAGGAGAGGAAGGGGAGGTGAAAAGAGGGGAAAGGAAGGGATGGAGAGGGGGGGAGGGGGAACGAGAAGGGGGAGGTGAAAGCGAAGGAAAGGGAGAGGTAGAGGACGTGAAGAAGTGAAAAATGAGTGAAAATGAAGGAAGGAGAAGAGAGGAAGGGGGGAAAAAGCAGGGCGAAAAAACGGGGAAGAGATGAGAGTATAAAAGGAAAAGGAAAAAGAATAAGAAAAATCGGGAAAACGTGGTAACTGAAAGAAAAACAGAGAAAAGGAAAGTACATATGAAAACGAAAAAATAAAAATAAAATAAAAATAAAGAATAGCATAAAATAAGAACAGAACTGGACCCCCCCCCCAAAAAAAAAAAAAAAAAAAATCTCAACGACAAAGGACCCACAAAAAACGAGAAAAAAATCAAAGAACAGAAATAGGAAAAAAGTACACACACGCAAGAATAATCTCTTGGTTGTTCAGCTCGCAAGATACACAGGTAACGAAAGACAAGAAAGGCAGAGAGGAAAAAAAAGTAAAGATAATAGAATTGGTGGAAACTGAAGATGAAGGTTAAAGGAGAGGAGGAGGAGGAGGAGGAGGAGGAGGAGGAGGAGGAGGAGGGGAGAAGGAAGAAGAGGAATAAAGAGGAGGAGGAGGAAGAGGGGTAGGAGGAAGAGGAATAAGGAGGAGGAGGAGGGAGGAGGGAGGAAGGAGGAAGAGGAGGAGGAGGGAGGAGGAGGAAGGGAAAGGGGGAAGCAGGAAGGGAGCAGGAGAGGGGGAAGGGCCGCGGAAAGGGGGAGGGGGAGTGTCCCAAACGGGAGCAGGAGGGGGGGGGCGGGGGGGGTGTGGGGGGGGGACCGGAAGGCAAAGGGCGAGAGAAGGTGACACGAGCGGATCCTGACATCACTTCGATCGTGAGAAAGATGACAAGAAAAGATGTCCTTAAAAAGGGGGGGGGGGACCTACACTTAAAAGCAAACCAAAAAGAGAGAGGAAGAGAAAAAGACACAATAAACAAAGTACAATGGAATAAGATGTAAAAGTTCAGGTGAATTCCAGTGGAAAATCGTGAACACAAAGGGACAAGAACAAACAATGATGAAGACTCTCTTTCTTCTCTTCTCTTCTCTTCTCTTCCTCTACTCCTCTCCCTCTATCCCTCTCCCTCTATCTCTCTCCCTCTCCTTCTCTCCCTTTCCCTCTCTCTCTCTCTCTCTGTCTCCCTCTCCTTCTCTCTCTCTCTCCTTCTCTCTCCTTCTCCCTCTCCCTCTTTCTTTCTCCCTCTATCCCCTTCCCCTCCTCCTCTCTCCCCTCTCCCTCTCTCCTACCTTCGTCACGAAGGGATTTCAACATACATCTTGGCTGCTCTCGTTTTCTCTTTCGCCGGGGATGCGAGGGGTAACTGTGTCAAAAAGGTCCATCGCTTCCCACGGCAACGTAATCGTGACCGGCTGATAACCTGAATAAGAAAGGCGCGAGCGGAGGTGAAGGAGAGGACACCCGTGGCTGCAGGAGGACCTCAGCCTCGCAGAGAATATGAAAGAGGGGGTTAGGAGGAGAAAGGGGGAAGGGAGGATGCGAGAGATCCTGCAGGACGTGGACAAAAGAATTCCGGGGGGGGAGAAAAGGAGACAATCGCATAACGCGATTCAAGAGGGTTGCTATTGAATCCTGTGAATCACCCCCTCGGAATGCTGACCTTGCGGCGGCGCGGGCTGGAATCCTAGCCATAAGGTGCACGCAGGACCGGGGCGCCGCAGGACTGCCTCGAATATGGTCAGCAGGATTCCCCGGACAAGGATCTCGGGGGTCAATTAGCCGGCCTCTCGGGCGCGTGCGGACGGCGAGGCAACGCGAGGATGAGATAACTGCTGATAAACGGAAGGAAAAGGGAAGGACGGAAGGGGACTGAGGGGAGGGAGGGGAGGCAGAGGGAAGGGTGTTGAATAGCAGGGACAAGGACGCGGAGGGTGAAGGGTGCAGGGTGGACAGTGTGGTGACGGCGGGCCCCCTGGATTGAGTTTCCCCGCAGGTTAAACAGGTTCCTTCGGTCACACCTCCGCAGCGGCTCCCACATTCCGCGTGTCCCCTCCGCCCCAGCCCCTCCGGCCCTCCTCCACACCCCCTTCCGTCCGTCCGTCCGTCCGTGCGTCCGCGGGGGGAGGGGGCTGCGGGGGGAGGGGGCTGCGGGCTCACGACGGCGGCGGGTCCCACACGCTTCGCCGCATTCCTTGGCTGTCCCGTCCGTCGGCTCACACGGACGAGAGCACTCGATCGCCCGCACTCGCTCATAAACGTACTCATTCATACAAAAGAACGCACACGAACACAAACATACGCACACACACACACACCACACACACACACACACACACACACACACACACACACACACACACACACACACACACACACACACACAAACATACGCACAAACACATACACAAATGTGCACACAAACACTCATCCGTGTTCATTCAGTGCTAGAACTTTTACAACACTTATCACTCCCACTTATCATTACTACTAATCCCACAGCTAAAGAAAAATAGATAGATAAAAGTAAATTAATAATTTAAAAAACTCATTCTGATGCCAATACCGTTACCAATCCATCTTATCCTTCAACATCTCTCTCCCCATCTTATCACCTTATCCCTTCCCCTCATTATCCTTGTCAATCCATCCTCCCCTTTGCCCTCCTCCTCCCTTTTCTATATCTCTCCCTTTCTCCTTCTCGCTCGCATACTCTCTCTCTCTCTCATCTTTCTATCTTTCTCTCTCTCTCTCTCATCTCTCTCTTTCTCTTTCTCTTTCTCTCTCTCTCTCTCTTTTCTCTCTCTCCCCTCTCTCTCTCTCTCTCTGTCTCTCGCTCTCTCGCTCTTCAATTTCTTCTCTTACTTCTCTCTCTCTCTCTCTCTCTCTCTCTCCCTCCCTCTCCCTCTCCCTCTCCCTTCCCTCCCCCTCTCCCTCCCTCTCCCTCTCCCTCTCCCTCTCCCTCTCCCTCTCCCCGATCAAAATAACCTTACACCTCACAACGATTACATAAAAAAGAGTAAGATAAAATAATAATAATGATTATAACAATAATAATAATAATAATAATAATAATAATAATAATAATAATAATAATAATAATAATAATAATAATGATAATAATAATAATAATAAAATAAAAAATCATTCAATAAAAAAGGAAAACGAAAAAGAACAAGAACGAGAAACGGACGGCATTCGTTCAACCATCTCTTCTGAATCGCGAGCCAATCCCTTTTCGTCATCCGCGTATTATCATCCTCCATTTCAACCGCATCTCGAGACTGATCACCAATACGGATGATATCTAGAGGCATGACTGATCTGCCAATCACGTGCTGACTGGTCCTCCACTGACTGACTGACTAAATGACTGACTGACTGACTGACTAAATGACTAACTAAATGACTGACTGATTAAATGACTGACTGAATGACTGATCCTCCACTGACTGACTGACTGGCTGAAGGATGCTCTGAAATGACATATGGGTGCTTGTCTGTCTGTCTGTCTGTCTTTCTCTCTATCTGTGTGTGTGTGTGTGTGTGCGTGTGTGTTTGCTTATACAAGCCATAAACACAGCTAATTCGCAAGATCAGCTAAAATTCGAAAATCTGAATATGAACAGATGTTTGCGTTTCAGGACCATGTTCTAATCGGCAAATAAGTCGCGAAAATCTACGGTCACTGAATGCCACTTTTTACTTACACACGTTTTTCCTAACCCTTTACGTTCAGTCTTACTCAACGCAAGATAATAAACTAAGCTTTCAATGAAAAAGACCGACAGACACAAACATCAAAACCAATTACGTAGCACACAAAAACAAAAGACAAATACATAGCATTCAATTCCTAGTTTTTTCGTTTGTTTTTTAAGAAATCTCAGATGCCCCCAAAAAACATACCTTCACTTTAACTGAAGATAAATGAGGAGAGAGGGGAGAGGAAAGAGGGGAGGGGGAGAGGGGAGGGAGGAGGAGGGGGGAAGGGAGTAGCACCTGTTCATCCGGTCAATTATCATTAATATCATTACGATAATCGAGGATGTTTGAATCTCTTCAATAATCCCTAATAGTATATCATAATCCAATCCTTTTGAAGTCATGATCATCATCATGTCCACCGCTTAAATAATCCTAAGCATCATCATTATACCAATCATCTTCATCGTCACTTTAATCATCATTTTCTTCTCCATCAAAGTGAGCCGCACACATACGCACACCAAAGCTTTGATATTCCGAAAGAATAATAAAAAAAATTCTTTCTTATCCAAAAAAAAAAGCTAAAAAACACAGAGAACTCGACGACTCTCGCCTTTTTCGACACGAGCGATGGGGATTTCAAAAAAGGATTTAGAGGATTTAAGAGGATTTAAAAGGATTTAGCGATGGGGATTTCAAAAAAGGATTTAGAGGCCAGGGATGCTGCCATGGATAAGAATGAACATCCGCCCCAGAGGACCAGGATATATCCAGAGCCAGCGGGAAGCGTGGCAGGGATGGGCTCCCCCTCAGGGTATTCCGTGGCACAGGGAGAGAGGGAGATGAAAAGGGGGGAGGGAAGGGGAAGAGAGGGAGATGAAAGGGGGGGGGAAGGGGATAAGGGGGAAGGGAAAGGGAAGGGGAAGAGAGTGGGGGAAAGGGGAGGAGAAAAGAGAGAGGGGGAAGGGAAGGGGATAAGGGGGAGGGGGAAGGGAAAGGAGGGGGAAAGGAAGAGGGTAAGGGGGGAGGGGAAGGGCAGGGAAGGGGGGAAGGGAAGGGGATAAGGAGGGAGGAGGAACGTGGAGAGGGAAGGGGGAAGGGGAAGGCGTGTGATGGAAGAAGGACGAGAGAAAGGACGAGAAAGGGGGAAGAAGAAGCAGAGGAGGAAGGAAGGAGAGTGAGAGAGGGAGAAGGAGGAGATAGGGAGAAGAGGGGTGGGATGGGGTGGAAGGAAGGAGGATGAGGAGTGAGGAGAGAGAAGGAAGGAGGAGAGAGGAGAAGGCGAGAGGAGAAGG
>NC_051402.1:2918806-2923806 GCF_015228065.2 Penaeus monodon
AAAAAAATCTTCATAAAAATGGAGAAAAAAAAACGAAAAAAAACCCACAAAAATGGAGAAAAAGGGCAAAAAAAAAAAGAAAAAGAAAAAAAAGAAAGAGAAAGAAAGAGGAAGGAAAAAAGAGGAAAATCCCAAACACCTCACCTGTATCATCCCGCGGCCCCTCCCGGCTGCCTCCCTGGTCCTCGGCCTCCGATTGGCCGCCGGAATCGACAGCGACGGCGATGATTGGCTCGGCTCTCACACTGCCATCTGTCGGCGATTCCTCCAACTCGCTCTCCGCCGTGTCCAGTTGCTCTGAAAAAAAAAAATAAATAAAATAAATAAAAAATAGTCATGAAAATGCATAATTATAGTCATTCCAGGGAGAAATACTCGAAGCGAAGGTTACGTAACAAAATCACTAACAAATAACAGCAGATCGGTAGTTATTAGAGGCGCAATCGCCATAAATGAAATTAATTTCCCTTGTCAAAGCATGGCACAGGATACAAGCGTGGTAATTAAGAGATAAACTGGTGTCATTAATTAGACAACAAAGCCAGTAATCAAAAGCCTTAATTAAAAATCTGCTTCGTAATTATGCTACCAGATTCTTCCCCAAATGCCAAAGCTGAGAGCAATATTTCTTACGTCTCGACACTGTAACAGCATCTCTGGTATGGGGAATGAAAAGATAACAATAAGATAACAATAACAGTAAAGTAAAATGAAATGAAATTATTAATAGTATTAATAAATTATATATAATAATAACAATAGTAATAATAGAAATAAAGATAATACTATAATGATGGTGATGATAAAAAAATAATAAAATGAAATAATAATAAAAATAATAACAATAATAATAATAATTACAATAACAACAATAATAACAATAACAATAATAATGACAATAATATTAATATTAAAAAGAGAGAGACAGAATTTAGAACTTCTAACTAAACTTTAGGCGAAAGTTATAGTACATCAAAGGCGCCATCAACAATAAAAATAATAATAATTACAAATATTAAAAAAAACGTAAATGAAAATAAAAAACAAACAAAAAACAAAGCAATAAAACAAGAAAAACAAGCAAATGAATAATCAGCATGGAGTAGAAAGAAAGAAAGAAAGACAAAAAAAAAAAATCGACTATTAGTAATAGTGAGGAACGGCCGGGAGGGGGGGGAGGAGGGGGGAGGGGGTCACAGAAGAGCAGTATATATCAAATCTTCAATGATAAAGATTAGCTAATACGTCTTCTCACTTGTTCGGATAATATCTAGAGCCACATTTCCCTGTCCGTAAGCGGCCATTTGGGAGGGGAAAGGACATGAGACGGGGGGGGGGGGGCGGAGTCAGCTGATAAGTGTGCGTACTGGAGGGCGGGCTGGGGTGGAGGGGGGGGGCTTTCTAAAAGCTCCCCTCTTTTCTCTGTCTCTGGCTCTCTGTCTCTCTTTTTCTGTCTCTCTCTCTCTCTTTTTGTCTCTCCCTCTTTCTTTCTACCCCTCTCTCTTTCTTTCTCCCTCTCTCTCTTTCTTTCTCCCTCTCTCTCTTTCTTTCTCCCTCCCTCTCTCTCTTTCTTTCTCCCTCTCCCCTTCGCCCCCACTCTCCCTCTCCCATCCCTCTCTCTCCATCTCCCTCTCCGCCCCCAGTCTTTCTCCCTCAACCCCCCTCACTTATCTCTGTCCAGATAAGCCATTCAGTCCTCGGGAGCAACATTAAGGCATCCTTGCAATACCAAGATAAAGAAAATTATATCAATTGTACAATTTCTGTTTCTTGTGGCTGGCATACGCACACACGTGGTTTGGAAAAATAGTAATAATAGTAATAACGATAATTTATACTACTACTACTAATAATAATAATCATAATAATGATGATGATAATAACAACAACAACAACGACAACAACAACAACAACAACAACAACAACAACAACAACAACCATCATCATCATCATCATCATCAAGATAATAATAATAATACAGATGATGATGATACTGATAATGATAATAATAATAATAATAATAATAATAATAATAATAATAATAATAATAATAATAATAATAATAGTAATAACAACAATAACAACAACAATAACAACAAAACAGAAAATAAAAATGATGAAAGAAATGAGTAAAAAACAAAAGAATCCTTCCGTCCGGCCGCTGACGTTCGGTTGAGAGCGGCCGACTTCGCGTCGCTTTCGGGCCGTGAATTATTCTCTTCCATTCTTCTGTTTTCTTCTTTTGTTGTTGTTGTTGTTATTATTATCATCATTACTCTTACTTCTTCTTCCTTTTCTTCCTCTTGCTCCTACTCCTCCTACTTCGTTTTCCTCATCATCCTCATTTTCTTTCTCTTCTTCTTCCTCCTTCTTCATCTTCCTCTTCTTCCTCCTCCTCCTCTTTGTCCTCCTCCTCCTCCTCCTCCTCCTCCTCTTCCTCCTCCTCCTCCTCCTCCTCTTCCTCTTCCTCCTCCTCTTCCTCTTCTTCTTTAAATCTTTCCTCCTTGCTGTTGCTGTGGTTGTTGTTTGTTTTTTTTCTCTCTCTCTGTGATTATTTCCATCCCGCGCAGATCCACAGATAACGTTCTCTCCCTCTTCCCATTTCGTCTTGTTCTTTTTCCTCTCGTCCTCTCTCACTTCCTTGCTCATCGTTCTTCCCTACTCTCTCTTCCTCTTCTCTCTCTCTCTCTCTCTCTCTCTCTCTCTCTCTGTATCTTTCTTTCTCTTTCTTTCTTTCTTTCTTTCTCTTTCCGCCTTTCCTTTCCGCCCTTTTTCTTTATCTCCTTCCGTCACCTTCCTCGCTTCACTTCTCTCCTCTTCTCTCATCTTCCCTTCCCTTCTCTTCTCACTTCTCCCTTTCCCTTCCCTTCTCTCTTCTTCCCTTCCCTTCTCTTCTCTCTTCTTCCCTTCCCTTCTCTTCTCTCTTCTTCCCTTCCCTTCTCTTCTCTCTTCTTCCCTTCCCTTCTCTTCTCACTTCTCCCTTTCCCTTCCCTTCTCTCTTCTTCCCTTCCCTTCTCTTCTCACTTCTTCCCTTCCCTTCTCTTCTCACTTCTCCCTTTCCCTTCCCTTCTCACTCTCCCTTCCCTTCTCTTCTCTCTTCTTCCTTCCCTTCTCTTCTCACTTCTCCCTTTCCTTCCCTTCCTCTTCTTCCCTTCCCTCCCCTTCTCTCTTCTTCCCTCCCCTTCTCTTCTCACTTCTCCCTTTCCCTTCCCTTCTCTCTTCTTCCCTTCCCTTCTCTTCTCTCTTCTTCCCTTCCCTTCTCTTCTCACTTCTCCCTTTCCCTTCCCTTCTCACTTCTTCCCTTCCCTTCCCTTCTCTCTTCTTCCCTTCCCTTCTTTCCTCTTCTCTTCCTTCCCCCTGCCTCCCATTCACTCCACGCCCACCTTGTCTTCCCCCTAATGTTTATTAATCCTCTAAGTCCCTCTATTGCCCCCGCATTGTGTTGTGTAGCTGCTCGCTTTGTCCCCGGCGCGTTGCATGCCCGGCCGCCTCTGCCATTCCTGCTTGCAATTCGCAGCGTTCTCTCCCCTGTATCTGCGCCCGGTCTTTGTTCCTGTCTCGCGGGGCGACATCCGAGCGCACTTCGGGGAGACAGCTTACGATGTTATTGGCCCCCGGGAGATCTTGATAACGCCCGCACAGCTCTTCGGTGGTCACACAGTCGACCTCGGATAATTGTCTTGTAATTACCTGCAAGCACGACCTAGCAGGACCCACACGCCCTGACCCCTGGCACCCCCCCCCCTCCTGACGCCCTGACTCCTTCCTCACTCCATCCTACAGATCCTCGCTCCCTCCCTCCTTCCTACAGATCCTCGCTCCTACCTCCTTATCTTCTTTTTTTTCTCCTCCTCTCCAGCCTTATTCCCTCTCCCACCTCCCCTTTTCCTCCAAACTCCCTTCCTCCACCTTTTTATCTTCTTTTCTCCTCCCCCTCCTCTCCTCTTTCTCCCCTCCTTCCTCCATCTTCCCTTCGTCTACTCCTCCCCTCCTTCCAATTCGTCTTTCCCATCGCCTCTTTCTCCTTCTCCATCTCTTTCTTCTTCTTCTCTTTCTGCTCCTCCTCCTCCTCCTTTTCTTTCTTCTCCTCCTCTTCCTCTTCCTCTTCCTCCTCGTCCTCCTCGTCCTCCTCCTCCTCCTCCTCCTCCTCCTCCTCCTCCTCCTCCTCCCTCCTCCTCCTCCTCCTCCTCCTCCTCCTCCTCCTCCTCCTCCTCCTCCTCCTCCTCCTCCGGAGGTGAGGTGACCCGCGACACTTCCCGTCACGTGACCCGAAGCGGAAGTGTTCGGATAGAGAGAGAAGGGGGAGGGAAGGAGGAAGGGGGAGGGGGAGGGGGGAGGGGGGAGGGAAGGAGGAAGTGGGAGGGGGAGGGGGGGGAGGGGGGCGATGACGTGACCAGGTGTGATTCTTCGGTTTCGTCTGCGTGACTCAGCACTTCGCAAGGGAACGAAATGGAAAGGGAGGAGAGAGAAGGGAAGAAAACAGAGGAGATGGGAGAAAATAGAAGGAATAGAAAGGAAGTAAAGAGAAGGAATGGGAGAAAACAAAAGGAATGGGTTGGAAGAGAAGAGAAGAAATGGAATGGGAAGGAAAGAGAAGGAATTAAAAGAAAGAGAAAGAATGAGAGGGAAAGAAAGAGAAGGAATGAGAGGGAAAGAAAGAGAAGGAATGAGAGAAAACTGAAAGAACAGAATGAAAAGAATAGAAGGGAAGGAAAGAATAATAAAAGGAGAAAACAGAAGGAACAAACCGGAGGAGGGAGAGAGGAGGGAGGAAGAAGAGGAGGAGGAGGAGGAGGAGGAGGAGGAGGAGGAGGAGGAGGAGGAGGAGGAGGAGGAGGAGGAGGAGGAGGAGGAGGAGGAGGAGGAGGAGGGAGGAGGAGGAGGAGGAGGAGGAAGAAGAGGAGGAGGAGGAGGAAGAGGAAGGAATGGGAAATAGAAGGTATGGAAAGAAAGTAAAGAGAGGGAATGAAAAGAAACAGAGAGAAAGAGAGGTGTGGGAG
>NC_051402.1:2931306-2934714 GCF_015228065.2 Penaeus monodon
AGGAGAGAGAGAGAAGAGGGGAGGAGAGAGGAGAGAGAGAGAGATGAGAAGAGAGAGAAGAAGAGAGAAGAGAGAGAAGAAGAAGAAGATAGAAGAGAGAGATGAAGAAAGAAAGAAGAAAGAGAGAGAGAGTAAAAACAAACAAACAAATAAAGAGAGACAAACAAAGGAAAGAGACAAGCAGTGCGAAAGATCAAACAAGGCAGAAATAAACGAACAAAAAAAGCGACAGTCGGCGCAAACCACCATTGCAAAAACCGAGAAAAAAAGCAAAAGCGTCAATTCCGAAGGAAGGAAAGAGCAAGGAAGAGGGGGAGAGGGGGAACGAGGAGGAGGAATAGGAACACGACGGGGCCAAAAGGACAGGAGGAGAAAAAAAGGAGGAGCAAAAGGGAAAGCAGGAGGGGGAAAAAGGGGAAGGGGGGGAGGAGGGGGAAAAGAGGAGGAGGAAAGGGGGAGGAGGGGGGAGGGGGGAGGAGGGGGAGGGGGAGGGGGAGGGGGAAAAGAAGAAGAAGACGAAGAAGAAAAAGAAGAAGAAAAAGAAGAAGAAGAAGACCCAAAAAGGAGAAGAAAAAGGGAAGGAGGAGGAGGAAGAAGCAGGAGCACGAGCAAGAGGAAGAAGGAGGGGGAGGAGTGGGAAACTGAGAAGATGGGGGTGGGGAGGGGGGGAGGGGAGACTGCGGCGGGTAGATGGAGGAGAAGAGATAGAAGGTGCGAAGATAGTGGGGCAAGGGAGGAATGGGGGAGAGGAACAGAGAATGGGGAGATAGGGAATTGGGGAATGAAGGGCAGGGAGATGGTTGATGGGGAATTGGGGATGAGGAGGCGGTGAGGAGGAAAGGGGATTGGGGAAGACAAAGACGGGCGGACAGAAGAGATCTTTTTTTTTTAAAGCTGTGTCCTGCTCTGGGTCACCTTAACTCCATCAACTCTATATCTACTCCCATTTTTAACCCCCCCCCCTTCCCCCCTCCCCTTTTTAAACCTCATTCTCCAAATCTCTCCCTCTTCATTTCCACTCACTTCCCTCGCCCCCTCTGCTCGATTTTATTTCGTCCCAAAACCGCATTCACGATCGTTTATCCCCCCTTTGTCTGGGTTTTTCTCGCCCCAGGGAATTTTGTCCCCCCGCGAAGTCCGTGTTTGGCCTGAGGGGCCCATGGGCGTCACGTGTTTTGGAAAATTTCCGGGGCGCACTCTCGAGTGTTTGGCGGCGTCGAGAAGCACGGGAGCCGCACTTCGGCCGCCGGTCGCGCTCGGGAGAAACAGCCATTTCCAAAAACACAACACATACACACACCCCACACACACACACAAACACATATAATATAAAATTTAAATAAAATATATATATATATTATATATATAATATATTATATATATATAACAGATTAAAATTTTTTATTTTAAAATAAAAAATAAATATATATAAAAAATATATATATATACATATACACAAGAGTGCGATACATGCACGTGTGTGTGTGGGGGTTGTGGGTGTGTGTGTGTGTTGTGTGTGTGTTTTGTGTGTGGTGTGTGGGTTTTGTGTGGGTGTGTTGGTGTGTGTGTGTGTGTGGTGCGTTTTCGTGTGCGGGGCGTGTGCGCGTGGTGTGGTGTTTCGTGTGCCCTGTGCGGTGCGTGTGCCCTGGGGTGGGGTGTGGTGTTGTGTGTTTTGTGGCAAAGGAAAACATATAGAATGTTTGCACGGGTTTTTTGTATAAAAAATGAGTGAAAATTTTACGGGGCAGTACAAACGAATTTAAAATAAGGCTGCGTATAAAGGCAAAGGGGCACTGTATGTTACTGAAAAAAAAAACATCGAACAAGATTCCCGAAAACTGACATTCCAGGCAGAAAGGAAAAGGAAAATAGATTCAGACCACATAACGGGCTCACACACGAACACACGCACACACACAATATATCGCCTGCAACAACAAAATACTAATCTCTATAAAGTTTTCATCTTACAGCACGTCAGCTGTCGCCTAAGAACAAATGACACCAACCAGTAACGTCAACTTAAAAAACCTTTGACGAATCATAAAGTTATGCGCATGAAGTCAAGTTTACAGCTTGGCAAATAACACACCGAAGTATGACGTCACCTCATAACGAAGCAAACAAACAAGCAAGTAAGAAAAATATATAACGAATTATGAAAAACTGACGCCATCTTTTACCTCGGACGAATCACAACAAAGGGCTTGTTTCGTTATAGTTTCGGCTAATCACACCAAAGGCAGTGCTCCCACGGACGTGGTATAACGAACTGGCACTCCTTGGCACCTTGAGCTCAGACGCACGGGCGAGCTGGCCTCTCTCTCTCTCTCTCTCTCTCTCTCTCTCTCTCTCTCTCTCTCTCTCTCTCTCTCTCTCCTTCTCCCCCTCTCTCTCTCTCTCTCTCTCTCTCTCTCGTCCCCCTCACTCTCTCTCCCCTCTCTCGCTCTCTCCGCTCTCCTCTCTCTCTCCCTCTTCTCCGCTTTCTCCTCCCGCTCTCTCTCTCTCTCTCTTTTCTCTCTTCTCTCTCCTCCTCTTCTCTCTTCCCCCCTTCCTTCCCCCTTTTCCCTCCTTTTCCCCTTCACTTCCCTTCCCACTCCCCCTCCCTCCCCTTCCCTCTTCCTCCTCTTCCTTCCCCCTCCTTTCCCCTCATTTCCCCTCCCCTCCTCCCCTCCCCCCTTCCCCCCTCCTTTTCCCCCCTTCTCCCTTTCCTTCCCTCCCACTCTCCCCCTCCCTCTTCCCTCCCCCCTTTCCCACTCTTTCCTTCCCTCCCTCCCTCCCTCCCCCTCCTTCCCTCTCACTAACGAATGTAAACAAGTCATGACGTCAGCAAAACAAAACAAAACTCTTACAAATACTTTCGCACGCTGGCATCCCGACTATTGTTTATTTTTATAATCAACTGGAATTGCTTTTGAATAAAACTGCAGTCTTGTTTCTTTTTTCTTCTTATTTATTGATTTATTTATCCTTATTTATTTGTTTGTTTATTTATATATTTATCTAATTTTTTTGATTATCTGGGATCGTTCTTTAATCCACTACATTATTTTTTAAGTCATTTTTAGTTACAAAAACTATAATTTATTTAAGAAAATTGGTTACGTACTTATCTCAAGAAATAACAACAGCCTTGTAATGCAAAACCAGATCAGGTTTAAACTAGGTTACTGTTTTTTTTTTTTTTTTTGCCGATCACAAAATATTTTTTTTTCTTCATCTGTCCCTAAAACCAGGACTTAAAAATATATATAAATAAATAAGAAACAAATAAAAAATGGTAATTTTTCACCAAGCAAGAACGAGTATTCCTTCTTCTTCTTCTTCTTTTTCTTTTTCTCTTTTTCCTTTTCTTTTTCTTTTCTTTTCTTTTTCTTTTTCTTTTAACTTTTTATTTTTCTCCCTTCA
>NC_051402.1:2934814-2946052 GCF_015228065.2 Penaeus monodon
TGTGTGTGTGTGGTGGTTTGCGTGTCCCGTGGCGTGTCGGTGCGTGTGCGTGTGCGTGTGCGTGTGCGTGTGCGTGTGTGTGTGTGTGTGTGTGTGTGTGTGTGTGCACGGACACATATATGCATATGTTTGCACGTTTGTATGTATAACAATGAGTGCAAAAGTCTACGGACACGTACAAACGAATTCAAAATAAGGCTGCTGTATAAAGGCAAAGGGACACCTGATATGTTACTGAAAAAAAAACATCGAACAAGATTCCCGAAAACTGACATTCCAGGCAGAAAGGAAAAAGAAAATAGATTCAGACCACATAACGGGCTCACACACAAACACACGCACACACACAATATATCGCCTGCGACAACAAAATACTTATCTCTATAGTTTCCATCTTACAACACGTCAGCTGTCGCCTAAGAACAAATGACACCAACCAGTAACGTCAACTTAAAAACCTTTGACGAATCATAAAGTTATGCGCATGAAGTCAAGTTTACAGCTTGGCAAATAACACACTGAAGTATGACGTCACCTCATAACGAAGCAAACACAAGCAAGTAAGAAAAATATATAACGAATTATGAAAAACTGACGCCATCTTTTACCTCGGACGAATCACAACAAAGGGCTGTGTTTCGTTATAGTTTCGGCTAATCACACCAAAGGCAGTGCTCCCACGGACGTGGTATAACGAACTGGCACTCCTTGGCACCTTGAGCTCAGACGCACGGGCGAGCTGGCCTCTCTCTCTCTCTCTCTCTCTCTCTCTCTCTTCTCTTCCTCTCTCTCTCTCTCCCCTCTCTCTCTCCCTCCCCTCTCTTCTCTCTCTCTCTCTCTCTCTCTCTCTCTCGCTCTCGCTCTCCCTCTCTCTCTCTCTCTCTCTCTCTCTCTCTCTCTCTCTCTCTCCTTTTTTCTTCCTCTCTGTCTCTCTCTCTTTCTCTCTCCTTCCTTCCTTTCCTACTTCCCTCCGTCTCTCTCCTTCCCTCCTTTCCTCTCCTTCCACTCATCTTCCCTCAATTCCACTCACCCTCCCTCCCTCCTTTCCCTCTTTCCTTCCTTCCTCCTTCTCTCCCTTCCTCCTTCCTTCCCTCCCACTCTCTCCCTCCTTCTTCTCCCTCCTTCCCTCCCACTCTTTCCTTCTCCCTCCCTCCCTCCCTCCCTCCTTCCCTCTCACTAACGAATGTAAACAAGTCATGACGTCAGCAAAACAAAACAAAGCTCTTACAAATACTTTCGCACGCTGGCATCCCGACTATTGTTTATTTTTATAATCAACTGGAATTGCTTTTGAATCAACTGCAGTCTTGTTTCTTTTTTCTTTTTATTTATTGATTTATTTATCCTTATTTATTTGTTTGTTTATTTATATATTTATCTATTTTTTTTATTATCTGGGATCGTTCTTTAATCCACTACATTATTTTTTAAGTCATTTTTAGTTACAAAAACTATAATTTATTTAAGAAAATTGGTTACGTACTTATCTCAAGAAATAACAACAGCCTTGTAATGCAAAACCAGATCAGGTTTAAACTAGGTTACTGTTTTTTTTTTTTTTTACCGATCACAAAATATAATTTTTTTCTTCATCTGTCCCTAAAACCAGGACTTAAAAATATATAAAAATAAGAACAATAAAAATGGTAATTTTTACCAAGCAAAAACGAGTATTCCTTCTTCTTCTTCTTCTTCTTCTTCTTCTTCTTCTTCTTCTTCTTCTTCTTCGTCTCGCCCCGTACGTGATAAAATGTCATTTGCAAAAAGGAAAAAAGAAAGAAAATTAATTATGTCCGACTAAGAGCTGATCAATAAAGAGATACAACCTTTGTCATCATTTTTCTCCAAGACTTCAAAAGAAGATGTGTATTGAAACTAATTAACTCAAACATACGAAAAACAAAAAAAAAAGTCTTGTACATCGCTTACCGAACGACATCTGTTGCCATGGTAACAAGCGAGTGACAAACTGCCAGACGTAATGACCGACCTTCCATCAACAACCTCCCCCCCCCCCAAAAAAAAAAAAAAAAAAAAAACTGTACTCAGCAGATGGCATCTCCGAGCAATTACTTCGGCGCGAGTCTTGCATAAGAAATGAACCCATGGCAAATATTAGCCTTTTTTTTTAAGACGATTCACTGCGACTGCGTTGGTTAAGGTGGGGGGGGGGGGGGGGGGCGGGTGGAAGGAATAGCTTCGAGGAAATGGCGTTCGTGCGTGCGTGAAAAGCAAGCAAGGAAATCGGTTCCGAAAATGAGAGATCATCGCGAGCATCCACGTGATCAACGAAGCAAACAAACAAGTAAGCAAGCAAGCAAGCACATTCCTTTCACGGTCGGTTGGAGAAATGTCAAGCGCCATGATTGGTCCCCGAGATGTAAGCAAAGGCGCGTTTATTTTCTCATACCAGACAACCCTTATAAAAAAGAAAGAAAAAAAAAGAAAAAGAAAAAAATAAAAAATATATACATTATATATATAATATTTTATATATATATAATATAAAATTATATATATATATATATATATATATCGCTTCTGATAATTTTTCCCCGCTAACTCCTCTCACAAGATACAATAAATCGAATTAAAATCTGCGTGACAATAAAAAAGATAAAAAAATATCGAACTTCTCGGAAAGTCGGCGAGATTCACTTCAAAGCCTGACGGCTGATTGGTGGAAAGGACGTTTCCCCCCTTCGTTTGCCGAAAAAAGCGAGCTCGCTGATTGGCTGACGGGGGTTCAAAAAGCGCCGGTATAACGATCTCTGCTCTTCAAGGCGTGTCCGTTATGGCGGCCGCGTCAAAGGAGCCTCGATAACACCTGTCATTAACGATTAAGGACCCGGGTTTGGGGGGCCCCGGGGGGGGGGGAAAAAAAAAGAAAAAAAGAAAACAAAAATATATATTCAAATTTTGTCATTTTTCGAAAGGGCGGCGAAATCTTCGAGAGGAGGGCCCCCCCCCCCCCTTTTTTTTTTTTTTTTTTTTTCTTCCCCCCCCCCCCCCCCCCCCCCCCCCTCCCCCCCCTTTTTTTTTTTTCCCCCCCCCCCTTTTTTTTTTTTTTTTTCCCCCCCCCCCCCACCCCCCCTTTTTTTTTTTTTCCCCTTTTTTTTTTAAAACCCTCCCCCCCCCCCCCCCAAAAATTCCCCCCCCCCCTTTTTTCCCCCCCCCCCTTTTTTTTTTTTTTTTTTTTTTTTTTCCCCCCCCCCCCTTTTTTTTCCCCCCTTCCTTTTCTCTTTTTTTTTTTTCCCCCTCTTCCCCCTTTCCCTTCCCCTTCCCCCTTTTTCCCCCTTTCCTCTTTTTTTTTTTCTCTTTTCTTCTTTTTCCCCCCCCTCCTCCTCCTCCCCCCTTTCTCCCTCCTTCTCCTTCTTCCCTCCCCCCCCTCCTCCTCCTCCCCCCGCCCCCCCCTCCCCCTCATCATCATATCATCAAAAAAAAAATCAACAACCCCACTTAAAATTTTTCCTTTTTACTGCTCCCATCATGAAATCCCCCCCCCCCCCCCCCCCTTCCCCTCCCCCCTTCCCTCCCCCCCCCCCCCCCCTCATTTAAAAATCCCCTTATTTTTTTTTTTTTTACCCCTTTTTAACCCGGTAATTTGTCACGAAGAGGAGATTAATCATTACAAAGTCAAATATATTTCAATTTTTAATATCAAAATCATGATCCCATTTTCTCTTAATGGTTGTTATTAGCATCTAAATTACAACCATCAATATACACGTCACAGATATTGCAATTTGTGATTTACAGCAATTATCTCTTTAAATGCACGAAGGCAAAATAAAAAGAATGCGAATTAACAACAACAACAACAAAAAAAAAAAAACACATCGAATGTACGAAGACGCCGTACTTTTTGAGAAAAAAAAAAACGCCTACAAAAACATTTAAATAAATAGATAGAAATATGCACGTAAACCAAACAAATAAGGTAACTGAATAACAATAATAACAAACACAAAAACAATTATACGAACGATGGAGGGGGGATAAATACACACACACAAATTAATAATAACATAATAATAATAATAATAATAATAATAATAATAATAATAATAATAATAATACCGATAATAATGATAATAATAATAATAAAAATAATAATAATAATAATAATAATAATAATCTAATAGATAATAATAAATAATAATAATAATAATAATAATAATAACAATAATAATAACAATAATAATAATAATACAACCTCGTCAATAACATAAAAAAACAGAGAGAGAGAGAGAGAGAGAGAGAGAGAGAGAGAGAGAGAGAGAGAGAGAGAGAGAGAGAGAGAGAGAGAGAGAGAGAGAGAGAGAGAGAGAGAAGAGAGTAAGAAAGAAAGGAGAGAAAGAGAGTAACTACTTGTCTGTCCATCATTAAGACCGCCTGTCGATATGCTATGAGCTTTGCCACCAACAGCTTCGTCTTTCGACATTCCTTTCCGCTTACCTGCTTTGTTGCTGACCCGCCTGCATGGTCCCTTGCATAGAACCCCCCCCCCCTTTTACTCCAACACACAATTTCCAGATCGTTGCAAATTCATCAAACTTCTTACTTGCATACATACGTGCGCACATATGCAAACGCAAACACAAACAAACATATATACGCGCACACATACACACACACATCCGTCCCCCCTTCTCCAACACTGAACATCCTTTTACGCCCACTTTTTCCTCCCTCACGCCCCCTCCCCTCTTCCCTATCTCTCTCTCCCTCCCTCTTCTCCCTCAATCTTCCCTATCTCCTCACCCTCTCACCCCCTCCCTCTTCCCCAATCCCCACGCCCTCCCTCTTTTCTATTCCTCCTCCCATCTCTTCCTCCCCCCATCTCCTCCTCCTCCCTCTTCTCCCTCTCTCTTCCCCATCTCTTCTCCCTCCCCTTTCCCCCTCCCTCTTCCCCAACCTCTCGCCCTCTCACTCCCTTCCTTCCCCGCGCCACTTGCCTCCCTAACTCAAGTGTTCCGGTCGCTTAAGTGCCAACAGAGCGGAGGACCCCCCCCCCCCGGGCGACGCGCGAGCGACCGCCCTGGCACCCACAGTGCCGCTGGAGAGGTAAAGAGGTTACGGGCGGGACTCCTGAGGCCGCGCTGGAGAGAACCTGAAGCGTCGTTATCTGGAGGCTTCGGTGAATGATGCGGGGGGGGGGAGGAGGGATGGGAGGAGGAGGAGGTGGGCAGTGGAGGGAGGGGGAGGAGGTGGGAAGTGGAGGGAGGGGGAAAGGGGAGAGCGGTGGGAAAGGAGAGGGGGGGATGGGAGGAGGGAGGGATGGGGGCACAGAAGGGGGAGAAAAGACGGAGTAGGAGAAGGAGGAAAATGGAGAGAGCAAGGAAAGGACGGAAAATGTAAGGGAGAAAGGGAGAAGGAAAAGAATGATAGCGTGGGAGAAATGGAGAAAAAGGAGAGAGGAGGAGTAGGGAGAAGGAGAGAAAATGGAAGGGGGAATGAAAGAGCGAAAGAAGGGGACGTGGAAGAGAGGAAGGAGATGAAATAAGAGAAAAGGGAAGAAGGAGATGAGAAGGACGCAAGGCAAGTCAGAGAACGACCGAAACCACCTTCGCCTACCCAACGCGCACGCACACACCCAAACTTAAAGAAAAACAAAACAAAACAAACACAAGCAAAACAACATCCGCAAAGACAAAAGAAGCGCAAAAGAAATCCAGCAAAGACAATACCCACAGTTAGTCCAAACAAAACCCAAACAGACTTAAACGGCCACAGATTAAAACGGCGCATACCATTCCCCTTATCGAGAGCATATCACTCAACTTGCGTCATAAGTTTAGCTGTAATCTGAACAATACTCATTAGAGGCGGGCGAGTCCCTGGTGAGTATAAGAGGATATATCAGCATACTTGCATACACAATGCGCTCTCGGGGGGAAGGGGGGGAGGGAGCGGGGGAGTATGAGGAAGATACGATATAAGGAGGGAGATACGGCATGCATTTACTCGAGTATACTGAGCTGCAGCTGAAATAAGGAGGGAAAGAGGGGGGGGGGGGTAAGAGGAAGATGTAGCATACACTTACTCGAGTACACTGAGCAACAGCTGAAACCAGGAGGTGTTTCGTTGACGCTCGGGCAGTGTAGAGCATATGGCGTTATGCTGATATCGTGTTGGAATGCGACCCTGAATCTGCGGTTGTGTCTGCGGTGCGAGCGGTCTTGTCCGCCAGTCGGATTGTGTGTCTTGCGTTTCAGGATCCGTGTCGCGTCTAATCAAATCCGCTCTCGTTTAGATCTCTCGCGCCGCAGGGATGATGGGCCACGCCGTGAGCTCCCTGTGAGCTTTCTACGTACGGGAGGGACGTTTTGTGGGACGAGAGATGCAGTGCGGCTATGGCGTTGCAGCCAGATCCCGGCCGAGACAAAGGACCAAACCGCAAAGGACAAAACCACAAGCCATTAACCTGTAATGCAAGAGCAAGGTGCGACAGACCGCATAACTAGGCTCAACCTAGGCGCAGATTGCAAGCAACAAGTGCATGCAACAACCCCTGGGCTCAAGCTTGCAAGCAGGATCCTCTACCCGACCCCCCCCAACGGCCTCTCTCCGGAGTGCCCCGGGCGGGCGCCCTCTCCCGCGGCAAGCAACGCGGACCTCAAGCGATCCCTTTTATCATACTCCGCCTGCCATTTATTTTGGCAATCACTCCCCGCTGCCATTTTAATCGCCTCGTTGCCCTTCGCTCGGAATTCGCTCCATTAGTCCCGGCGAGGCTCCCCCCCCCCCCTTCTCCAGCCGCCAGTTCCCCTCCCCCCGCCCACCCCACCCCCGCCAGTGATTGAAAAGTCTCGATGCGTCCGAAAGCCAATCCTCTTTCCCCTTAATGACTTTCTCCATCCGCTCGCCGCAAGAAGCCTCCTCCTTCTTCCCGGATCGACGTCCGAATCGGCCTTTTTCTTCCTCGGGTGTTTGTTCAACTGCATGAACATCTTAGGGTCATCTGGCTCCCTATCCCCCCCCCCCCGCCCCTTCCAGCTTCCAGCCATCTCGCCATCTCTCTCAGGGGCAAGTTAAGTGACCTTTGCCTCGCTCTCGCTCTCGCTCTCTCTCTCTCTCTCTCTCTCTCTCTCTCTCTCTCTCTCTCTCTCTCTCTCTCTCTCTCTCTCTCTCTCTCTCTTTATCTCTCTCACTCTCTTTCTTTCTCTCTCACTCCATTTCTCTTTCTCTCACTTTTACCCTCCCTTCTCATCTCACCTCACCCATCCTTCCCTTCCATCCTCCTTTCTTCCCCTCCCTCCCTCCCTCTCTCTCCCTCCCTTCCTCCTTCCATCCTTCCCTCTCTCCTCTCCTCCCTCTTCCTCATCCTCCCTCTCCTCCTCCTTCCATCCTCCCTCTCCCCCCTCCCTCCCCCCTCCCCACCCTCCCTCCCTCCCTCCCTCCCGCCCTTCGTCCCAGTAATTGAGTTCCTCCCCCGTCACCTGGGGAGGGGGAGGGACGTGGGGGGAGAGGGAATGAGAGCGAGAGGAGAGGGGGGAAGGGGGTGGGAGGAGGGGGAAGGGGGGAGGGAAAAGCTGTCATTACTGCGCGTGTTATGTACCCTCGAGCCGTAGATGGTCGCCTTTGCAACATTTTATTTTTTAGAGAGAATTACAAGTCTCGTTATGAATATTTACGGCGGGACCGAACACTCCCTTGAGGTGGGAGGGAGAGGGGGGGGTGAGGGTTGGGAGGGAGGGAAGACGGGAGGGAGGGAGGGAGGATAAGAGGGAGGGGAAAGGGAAGGGAAGGGAAGGGGAGTGGAGGGAAGAGAAGAGAAGAGAAGAGAAGAGAAGAGAAGAGAAGAGAAGAGAAGAGAAGAGAAGAGAAGAGAAGGGAAAAGAAGGCAAGGAAAGGGGAGTGGAGAGAAGGGAAAGGAAGAGAAGAGAAGAGAAGGGAAGGAAGGGAAGGAGAGAGGAAAATCCGAACAAGACCCAGAAGACTAAGAGTAGAGAGCAAGAGGCAGCGAGCGTGACTCCCTTTCGGACACGCCTCAGCCGCGTGTCACAGGCGGCGCCAGCCATAACGTCATCCGCGCCGACGCCAGTGTCAGCGGGGGACAGTGGCCCCGGTGACACTATCGCCGAGAGGGCCACGACGGCGCGGGCGATGGCGAAGGCAGATTGCCCGACGTCGGCGATGCCTGGTCGTCGGCGATGCCCGGGTCGTCGGCAGGAGTCGGGCGAGAGCGTCAGAATGCCAAGTGCGATGCCAGGCGTGATCGCCATGACGACCCAGCCCCGCGCGGGCGGCAGGACGGTCGACGCTCCCTCCTTCCTTCCAGCGGAGGCCCGACCTTCTCGCCGGCCAGCAGCAGCCAGGTCCTCCCTCGGCGACGCCAGTCCGCCTCCATCGCCGATCGCCGAGAAGCCGGCAACCGTGCCAAATACAGGACCCGATTTATCAGCGGCCGATCTCCCACCGCGCCGCGCAACACCATATGCAACACCGGGCAACATTGAAGAGCAACAGGAGCGGCCGTAACAATGGGTTGCACCTCGCGCCCGCCACCTAACAAGCGACGCTGCTGTATAAACACGCCTCGGACAAGGCGAGCCAAACATTGTGCAAATGACAGTTCATTAGAGCTCTCGCTGGAGAATAAAAACAAGAAAAAAAAGGGCCAGGACGCCCAAAAAAGAAGTCGATATCTTGAGCCATTGACCGGAATGTCTCGAAGGAGCAGCATCCATCAGCGACGGGGAGAGGCCGGCGTCTCTTCTCCAAGAAGGAACTCGATGCACTTCATGATGCTCTGTACGACGCAGCTCCATTTTTTTCTTTCTTTTTTTTCATTATCGCTTGCTCTCTTTCGCTCTTTGTTCTGCTTTTTATTCTGTCTTTCTTTTATTCACTTGATTTTTTTTCTCTCTCTCTTTCTTCTCATATTGGTCTATTCGACTGCTAGTTTGTATTTGCTTTGTTCTATCTCTCATTCTCCTTTCCTTTTCTTCGCTTGTCATTTCTTCCATTCTCCTCTTCCTTCATTCGCTTGCGTCTTCCTTGTATTATTTCATTCTTATTAGTTCTCTTTCATTCTCCTTTCCCTTAATTCGCTAACTTTTTCGCCATTCTCGCTTTCTCTCACTCGCTCCTTAACACACATCAGATTGTCGCAAGTCACCTCCAAAAATACTTTATATTTAATGTTCTTTTCTCTCTCTTAAACTCTCCGTAACCTCACATGACCCCGTTAATGGTTTGCAATAAGGTGATTCTTGCAACTGCATGACCTTGACCACTTGACCACCATGACCTTTGTACCCAGCAACACCACAAACCAACCGACCTTGCCCCTGCGTATTTAGAAAAAAAAATACATTGACCTTTTGGCAGGATACGAACTTAAAATAAAGTGAATTATCTTCCACGCAAACGTCGATCTTTTCACAGACAAACGACACAGAAACACAACACAATAAAACGAGGAGACGAGTCAATAAATCTGATTAAACAGAACGAAAGCCAGAAAACCACAAGAGCCAGTAAATTTGTATAATTAGACTGAGATTAATGATGCTTCTCTCAGTCGCGTATAAATGCATATATAAATATCACCTCACAAATGACCCAAAACAAAATAAAAATTGACCTTTACAGGGTTAGAGACCTCAGTTCAAGGTAAGTTTACTTTTCAAATTGGAAAGGTAAATGACGAAGGGAGGAACGAAGGTAAACATAAATAGTGGACGAGAGGGGAACCAGAAGGGAGGGAAAGATATAAATAGGAAATGAAAGAGATACGGCAAAATAGATAAAGGAGTAAAAGAAGGAAGGGGGCAAAAAATGGATGAAAAAAAGACGGATAAAAGGACACAGAAAGAATGCCAACAAAGAAAAGAAAAAAGAGAGAAAGGAATAAAGAAGAGAACAAAAGAAAGAAGAAAAAAAAAGAAAAAAAAGAAAAGAAAAAAAAATATACATATAAACAAACAAACTCGACCTACCTTATATAAAAATGAGAGAATGAGAAATGGATGAATCCTAAATGAAATATATAAAATAACTACGCGAATATGTTAAAACAGATTAATGAAAAGATGCAGCGGCGGTGTGAAAACCTTTTCCTGAATGGCTGAAGGGAAATGAGAGATGCCAGGGCAGGGAAATGCAAAAGGAGTTTGTTTTAATGAAAGGAAATTTTGCTTCAATTTAACCCCCCCAAAATTAATAATTTATGAGCGATAAAGATGAAAAAGCTATATGTGTATGTTTGTGTGTCTGCATACATACACACACACAAACAAACAAACAAACAAAGGCACAGATACACCGACAGACAGACAGACAGATAGAGAGGGAATAAACGAAAGACGAATTACGACAAAGAATAGCAAAAGAGAAAACAAGGTTGTGATGATGGTTCCGCCCATACACTCCCACCCCCTCCCCCACCCCCACCACACCCTACCAGGATACCGGCGCCCCATCATTGCGGACGACAGACAACAAAGCGAGATTCGTACGCTGTGTGTGTGTGTGTGTGTGTGTGTGTGTGTGTGTGTGTGTGTGTGTGTGTGTGTGTGTGTGTGTGTGTGTGTGTTGTGTGTGTGTGTGTGTGTGTGTGTGTGTGTGTGTGTATAAAATGATAATAAACCCAAACTATGACCCCCACATTACCCTACCCCTCAAAAAAAAAAAAATAAAAATAACAATACCGATAATTTTAACCCCAAACCAACCATGGAAAGACGGTCACGTCCTCCGCCCATCCTCCCCACTCCCCCAAAAATAATAAAATAGTAATAAAAATAACAAAATAAAAACTAAAAACTCTGATCTCATCCGACCTTCAGCAGCCACGCTCCCGCCGGCGACGCGCGGCGCAGAACGACCTGTTACACATTAATGAACGCCAACAAAACACGTTAATGAGAATCTGCCAATACCTGCCATCCAGGGCGGGGGGGGGGGGGGGGGCAGAAGGAGCGAGGAACACCATTTAGACGACAAAATGGCTTGTTTCTCTCGCTCTCTCTCTCTCCGTTGTCCCGTCTACCCTCTCGCTCTCCTCTCTCCCGTTCCGTTCTCCCCTCTCTCTCTCATGTTCGTTCTCTCGCTCTCTTCTCTCCGTTGTCCGTCTCTCGCCTGCCCCGGGGGGGGGGGGCCCCCCCGTTTCTTTTCGCCCCCTTAAAATTTTTCCAATTTTTTTTTTCCCTCCCCCCTCAAAAAACCCCTTCACTCTTTTTCTTCCCCTCCTCTCTCTCCGTTTCCCTTTTCTCGCTCTTCTCCCCTTTT
>NC_051402.1:2946152-2953652 GCF_015228065.2 Penaeus monodon
GAAGAGTAGGGACAAGAAAAGAAGAAAATGAAACAAGAGAGAAAAGAAGGGATGAAAAGACAAACAAAGAAAAGAAGAAAAACGAATACACGAAAAGGGAAAACTAAAATAAAATCAAATGAAAGAAAAGAAACCCACAGACAGAGGGGAAAAAAAATGGGAAAAAAAAGGGGAAAAGGGGGAAAAAAGGGGGGGAAGGGGGAGAGGGGAGGAAGGAGGAGAAGAGGAGGAGGAGGGGGAGGGGGGGAAGGGGGGAGGGGGAAAGGGGGGAGGGAAGGGGGAAGGGGAAAAGGGGAGGAGGGAAGGGGAAGAGGAGGGAGGGGAGGAGGAGGGGAAAAGGAGGAGGAACGGGGGGGGGAAAGAGGGAAAGGGGAGGGGGAAAGGGGGAGGAAGGAGGAGAGGAAGGAGGAAATGGGGGAAAGGAAGGAGGAAAAAGGAAAAAAAGGGGGGTTTTAAAAAGGGGGGGAAAAAAAAAGGGGGGGGGGGGGGGGGTTTTTTAGGGGGAGGAGGAGGAGGGGGGAGGACGGAGGAGGAGGAGGCCGAAGGGAGGGGGGCAAGGAGTGGGGGACGGGGAAGGAGAAAGGGAGGAGGGGGAAAAGAAAAGAAGGAAGAAGTTAAAAAGAGGAAGAAAGAAAGTTAAAGAAGAAAGAAGAAAAGAAAAGAAAAGAAGAAAGGCCGAAAAGAGCCAGGGAAAACCCCAAAAAAACAAAACGAAATTTGAACCCTCATCCGCCGCCACCCCCCCTCCCCCCTCCCTCACCCCCCTTTACCTCAGCAGAGGAGACTCGGTTGTCTTAGCGTCTTGGGTTGTCTCTGCTAGCTGTTTTAAAGACTTATTCTAATGTTTTTTTTATTTCTATTTTCTCTTCTTTCTTTCTATCTTTCTTTCCATCTTTCTCTCTTTCCATCTTTTTTAATTTCTTTCTACCTCTCTCTCTCTAGTTTTTCTTTCTTTCTATCTCTCTCTCTCTCTCTTCCCCCCCCCCCCCCCTTTTCCCCTCTCTCTCTCTCCTCTCCCTCTTCTCTCTCTCTCTCTCTCTCTCTCTCTCTCTTCTCTCTCTCTCTCTCTCTCTCTCTCTCTCTCCCTCACCCCTTTTTTATTAGCTCGCTCTCTTTCATTCCTCTTCCTTTTCCTATTTTTACCCATTCCCTCGTTCCATCTCCCACGCCAGTATCTTTTTCCTCTTCCTACACGTCTTCCTTCCTTCCTCCTCCTCCTCCTCCTCCTCTTCTTCCTCCTCCCTCCTCCTCCTCCTCCTCCTCCCCCCCCTCCTCCTTCTTCTTCCCCTTCTCTCTTGCCCTCTTTCTCAACTCGCCTCTCCCCCCCCTCCTCCTCCCACCCCTGAGGCAACTCCAACAACAACCGCTTGACCTCGAGCACAATGGCAGGTCATCCTTGAGCGATTGCAGAGCGTCGAGAGGGAGTGGGTCGAGGGTGAGGTCAAGGGTGAGGTCGAGGGTGAGGTCAAGGGCGAGGTCGAGGATGAGGTCGAGGATGAGGTCGAGGGCGAGGTCGAGGGCGAGGTCGAGGATGAGGTCGAGGTCGTGTTGGTGAGATCACTCTCAAATTGAGATGGAAGAGGGAGGGGGGGGGGTAAGGGAGGGACGAGGAGGGAAAGGGAAAGGTATTTGCATGAGTGGGGGGGGGGGAGGGAGGGGCAAAAGGGGGGAGAGAAAAGGGAAAGGGAAGAAAGGGGGGGGGAAGGGGGGGAAGAAGAAAAGGGGGGAAAAAGGGAGAAGGACAGAAAGAGAGAAGGAGGGGAGGGAATGAGAGAAAGAGAGAAGGAGGGAGGGAAAAGGGAGAGAGATGGGGTGGAGGGAAAAAGAAGAGGGGGGGGTGAAAGAAGGAATGAAAAGGGGGAGAGGAAGAGGGATGGAGGAAAAAGAGAAGGAGGAGAGGTGAGTAAAGGAGGTAAGACAGGAAGAGGAAGAGGAGGAGGGGAAGAGGGAGAGGGAGATAAGACACGGAGGAAGGAGAGAGAATGAGGGAGAAAGAGGGAGAGGGAGGGTACAGGGGGGCATAGGGTTGATAACTGCGGGAGGCCTGAAAAAGCGACTATAAAGAGACCCAACAGCAACTCAATTATAGCAAGACGCGCATGTTTGCTCATTCAGGGAGAGAGGAAGAGGGAGAAGAAGGAGAAGAAGAAGAAAAGACAAGATGAAGACTTATACAGCGAACCTTTGGGGAAAAATATAAGGAAAAAATACTTGTAGAATATATATAAAGTATTATTATTTTATTTTATATTCCCTTTTACCTTATTTTTCCTCTATTCTCTCTTTTTCATCCCTTCCCCCCCCCCCCCCCCCCCCCCTCCCACTTCTCGTACTGCCTCCTCCCTCCCCCCTCCTCCTCCTTCTCCTTGCATTCCTTACTCCCCCTTCCACCACCCCCTCTTCCCCACCCCCTTCCTCCATCACTTACTCCTTCCCCCTCCCCCTCCCTCAAATAACCGAATCGTTAATTGGCGCAAGAGTTCGGAATCTGGCCCCCCCCCCCCCCGCCCTTTGTTCCGAGCCGCAGCGGACGATTTTTATTGGCCGTCCGCCCGTGTTTTGTCCGCAGCTATGATTTATTTAACAAGGCGAGTTCCCCCGGATCCTCCTCCTCCTCTCCTCCTCCTCCTCCTCCTCCCTCCTCCTTCTCCTCCTCCTCCCTCCTCCTCCTCCTCCTCCCCTCCTCCTCCTTATCTTCTCCCTCCTCCTCCTCCTCCTCGTTCTCCTCCTCCTCCCCACTCCTCCCATCCCCCTCCTCCTCCTCCCCCTCCTCCTCCTCCCTCCTCCCCCTCCTCCTCCTCCCCTCCTCCTCCCCCTCCTCCTCCTCCTCCGCCCCCTCCTCCTTCCCCCTCCTCCTCCTCCTCCTCTCCTCCTCCTCTCCCCCCCTCCTCCTCCTCCTCCCCTCCTCCTCCTCCTCCCCCTCCTCCTCCCCCTCCCCCTCCTCCTCCTCCTCCTCCTCGTGGCGGCGGCGGATTCGGGACGCGTGGCACTCGCGCAATGTGGCTCATCTGGGAGTGCCACTGAGACGGCGTCGGGCTTTTGGGATTTTTTTTTCTTTTTTGCGATATATATATATATATGTATATATATATATATATATATATATATATATATATTATATATAATATTAATATTTTTTTTTTTTTTTTTTTTTTTTTTTTTTTTTTTTTTTTTTGGGGGGGGGGGGTCTTATCGAATGGGTGTTTGTTTTTCTTCTTCTCCTTCTTCTCGTTCTTCTTCTTCGTTCTTTATTTATCTTATACTTTTCTTTCTTTTTTCCTTCTCCTTTTTCTTTCCTTTCTATTTTCCATTTTTTTCTTCCTCTTCTTTTTTCTTTTTCTTCTTTTTTCCTCCTTTTTTTCCTTTTTTTGGACAGACATTCATTCTTCCATTTTTATTACGCTGTTTTGTCTCTTCCTATCATTTCATTTCGTGGTATCATATACATTCTAGTTTTCGTTTTGTACCCTCTGTTTATCATATTTTCTTCTCTTCTTCATGTTCTACGTTTTTTTTTACTATCATTTCAACTTCTCTCCCTCCTTTTTATTTCTCTCTCTTTCTCTTTCTTTCTTTCTTTCTTACCCTCTCTCTCTCTCTCTCTCTCTCTCTCTCTCTCTCTCTCTCTCTCTCTCTCTCTCTCTCTCTCTCTCTCTCTCCTCTCTCTCTCTCTCTCTCTCTCCTATTTTCTTCTCTGTCTCCTTCCCTTTCCCTCTCTCTCCTCCCTCTCTGCTACTCCCCACCTTTATTTCCTATTCCTCTTCTCTTCCCTCCCTCACCCCCCCTCCCTCCCTCCCCGGAAAAAAATAAACAAAGAAAATGAAAAAAAAAAAAAATCGAAAGACAAAAAATAAAAATAAACAAATAAATAAATAAAATAAAATAAAATAATTAAAAAAAGAATAAAGAATAAAAAAAAAATAAACACAAAAAAAAATAATAAAAATAAATAATAATGATAAAAAAAGATCGCCATCGCCTCGCTTCGCCAACCACAAAAATGCTCAGAATCAGTCGGCTCATCTGCGACGCCGCCGTAATAAGCTCCTGGTTTGGGGTGGGGGGTTGGGGGTAGGGGTAGGGGAGGGGTGAGGAAGGGGTGGGGATAGGGGTAGGGGTCTGGAAGGCGTGGGGGTAGGGGTAGAGGTTTGGAAGGGGGTGGGGGTAGGGGTAGGGGTCTGGGTAGGGGTAGGGGTCTGAAAGGGGCTGGGGTAGGAGTAGAAGTAGGGGTAGGGGTAGGGGTGGGGGTCGGGTAGGGGATAGGGGTTGGGGTTAGTGGTAGGGATGAAGGTAGGGGTCGGAATAAGGGTCGGGTGGGGGAGGGGGTCCTTTTAGGGGTCCTGTTTGGGGTTCTAGTGGGGTAGTGCCGGGGGGAGGGGGATACTGAGGGAGAGAGGGAGAGGGGTTGTGGAGGTAGAAGGAGGAGGGGGAGGTTGAGAGAAAGGGAGGGGAGGGATAGTGGGGGGAGGTGGGGGAAAAGAGGGAGGGGATAATGAATGTAGAGAAGGGAGGAACTAAAAGGAAAGGCGAAGAAGAGGAAATGGATAATCGGAGGAGGATAAAGATGGAAAAAAGAGGAAGGACGCCGAAAGAAGGAGGAGGGAGAGAGGAAGAGAAGAGAGAGAGGAAGAGGACGAGAAAGGGACAACGTGAAAGGTGATAAAAGAGATTAAGAAAAGGGAGTAAAAAAAAAAACGAATTTAGAGAGACAATAAGAAGAAGAGGGAAAAGCAGAGAAGAGAAAAACAAAGAGGAGAGAGACCAGATGATAAAGAAGGGAAGAAGGAGAGAAGAGAAGATAAAGGAGCCAATGACGTCACCTTGTTTATCTTGACCCCATCATCACATTAACGACAGCGATCTCTACAACAACCCCGTGACCTTTGACCTTTCGGAGGGGGGGGGGAGAAAGAGGCAAGAGGTCATTCGGTCTCTTCTCGGGAATTGCCATAAATATACGAAAGATTGGACTTGGCGAAGACGGAGATGGGGGGGGGGAGGTGGGAGGGGAGGGAGGGGGAGGGGAGAGGGAGAAGGGAGGGGAGGGGAAGGGAAGGGGAGGGGTGACGTAGGGGGAGGGGAGAGAGAGAGAGGGAGAAGGGAGAAGAAGGGGAAGGGGAGGGGAGGGGGACGCAGGGGGAGGGGAGGTAGAGGGAGAGGGTGAAGGGAACAAGGGTGAGGGGAGGGGAGGGGGAAGAAGAGAGAGACGGAGGAGGGAAGGGGCGAGGGGAGGGGAGGGAAGGGAAGGGGGGGAAACAGAAACATGGCTTCACCATCATCACCTGTCATGGTTTGCTGATATCGCGCATCTGTGCTGATGTAACTGCGTGTCACTCAGCGCTTTAATATCTCCTTTTTTTCTCTCTCTCTGTTACATTTTCTCTGTCTCTCTCCCTCTTTCCTTCTTCTCCTTGTTCTTCTTGTTCTCCTTCTTCTTCTTCTCGCTCTATCGCTCTTGCTCTTGTTCTCGACCTCGCTCTCGCTCTCTCTCTCTCTCTCTCGCTCTCTCTCTCTCTCTCTCTCTCTCTCTCTCTCTCTCTCTCTCTCTCCCTCTCCCCCCTCGTCTCTCTCCCTCTCCCTCCCTCTCTCCCTCTCCTCTCTCCTCTCTCCTCTCTCCTCTCTCCCTCTCTCCCTCTCCCGATCTCTCTCCCTATCTCTCTCCCTCTCTCTCTCTCCTCTCTCTACTCTCTCCCTCTCACTCTCTCCCCTCTCTACTCTCTCCCTCTCACTCTCTCCCTCTATCTATCTCTCTCCCTCTCACTCTCTCCCTCTCACTCTCTCTCTCCCTCTCACTCTCTCTCTCCCTCCACTCTCTTCTCCCTTCACTCTCTCCCCCTCTCTTTCCCTCTCGGAAAAATGACCACCCACGCCCTTTTTCTCGGCTGAACGAAAAAAAATCTTTGAAATGCATATAACAAATACAAGAAAAAAAAACGCGTCAATGAAAAAACACTCGGAAAAGGGGAATTTGTATATTTACTTCATATGTCTTCATTACTGTAACATTACTGAGTCCGGTTAAACAGAATCAAGGCAAGAACAAATAATTTGGGAGAGGGTGAGAGAGAGGGTGAGAGAGAGGGAGAGGGAGAGGGAGAGGGAGAGGGAGAGGGAGAGAGAGAGAGAGAGACAGAGAGAGAGAGAGAGAGAGAGAGAGAGAGAGAGAGAAGAGAGAGAGAGAGAGAGAAACAGAGAGACAGACAGACAGACAGACAGAGAGGGAGACAAACAGACACACAAAAAGCGCAAAGAAGCACCATCGAATCAGAACAGAAAGACCTGATCCGCACAGACTCTTCTTAAAACCTTCTTTCTAATCGAACTTCAATAAAATCTTCGCCTCTGCCTTCAATTAACAACAAAAGAAGAATAAAACAAAAACAGAAAGGGAGTAAATGCAAAGGACAAGTACAAAGCAAGAGACACAAGAGCGCCTTTGTTTCCCGAAGACGCGAGACACCTTTCTTCGGGGAGGAATCTCGTCAGGAAATGCTGATGGCGGCCGCTTGCTCGTTCTCCCGGCGCTGGTTCGACGTCGTTTCTCTGTCTCTCGTTCTGTCTCTCTCTCTCTCTCTCTCTCTCTCTCTGCCTCTGTCTCTATCTCTATCTCTTTCTATATCTCTATCTCTCTCTCTCCCTCTCTCTCTCTCGGTCTCTCTCTCTCTCTCTCTCTCTCTCTCTCTCTCTCTCTCTCCTTCCGCAAACCTTCCATCCCCCCTTCTCCTCCTCAGAAAAAAGTTAAAACAATGGCATCTTCGTGAGAGGAAACCGATGGACAATAGGACAGTTCCGTTGCGCCAAAGTTAACGAAGATTCTTTTCCTCGAGATCGGGAGGAGAGGGAGGAAGAAGGGGAGGAGGAGAGGGAACGGAGGAAAGAAGTAAGAGAGGATAAAAGGAAGGGGGGGAGAGAAGAGGGGTGGGAAGGGAGAGAGAAAGAAGAGAGAGAAAAGGAGAGAGAGGAAGAGAGGGAGAGAAAAAAGGAGAGAGAGGAAGAAAAGCAGGAGCGAAGAGAGATGGAGAGAGAGAAAAGAAGAAACAACGGAAAGAGAGACAGCAAGAATCTCAAATTAAAAGCACAAGGAAAAAATATCTGATTATCTTAATTTACTGACTCCCACCTTCGTTCCTGCCAGTCTCGCTTTCTGAAGATCCGCCCGAACACCTCTCTGGCAAAGGCTGGCGTCAGAGAAAATTATCTCCTTCCCTCTCCTTCTCCTTCCTTTCTCTCTCTCTCTCATCCCTTCCTCTCCCTCTCCCTTTCCCTCACCTCCCTCACCCCCACCCTCACCCCACCTCCCCCATCCCCTCCCCCTCACCCCACCTCCCCCACCCTCTCACCCTTCCCCCCACTCCCTCCCTCTCACACCCAAACACGATTCCGCCGATTCCGAGAACCCCCCCCCCCCCCCCCGAGTCTAAGTTTAGACGTCGGTGCATCTGCCTTCCCCGGAGAGCGCCTTCTGCTTAGGGGCGGAGCTGGTCTTCCGAGTTCTATAAG
>NC_051402.1:2958064-2968032 GCF_015228065.2 Penaeus monodon
AAAAATAACCCTATTATCAAAGCCTTTTTTTTCTTTTATAAAACCAAATGCCAACGAGATTATCACATTAAGAATAGAATCATTGGGTATAAACAAAGAACATGTAAATTGACAAATAAAGGCAAGCCGCAAAGGGGAAAATAGATCGAGTTTTCGAGAAAGAGACACATACAGGGAGGAGAGAGAGAGAGAGAGAGAGAGAGAGAGAGAGAGAGAGAGAGAGAGAGAGAGAGAGAGAGAGAGAGAGAGAGAGAGAGAGAGAGAGAGAGAAAGAGCAAAGGATAAGAGAAGAACAAAGAAGAGATAAGAGAAGAAGAAGAACAGAAGAGAAAGGAGAAAAGAAGAGTACAGAAGAGACGATAAAGAGAAGAGAAGAAGGAAAGAAGGAAAAGAAAATAAGATAATAAGACAGAGAAAGAAGAGATGAAAATAAAGAAAAGAAAAGAAAGAGAAGCAGAAGTGTGGAGAATACAGAGTGAAGAGCCAGAGAAGTTGGAAGAAAAATAGAAAAAGAAAGTAATCCAGAGACCGAGAACGAGAAAGAGATAAAGATTAAGAGTACAACCTCACCCATCTCAAAAAAAAAAAAAAAAAAAATCTTAGACTCGCCGGGCATATCCACACAATGCCCAAGCCGACGATACCCACCTTATCCGATCTCACACACAGACTCCACCGGGCATATCCACACAATACCCAGGCCGAAGATACCCACTTTATCCTGCATGTGATACCGACAGCGCATAAATCGTTCGGATCTTCGGAATTTATCACGCAATAAAACGACGGACGGAATCGTAGCAGGTCGACGGGTGAAGTGAGGTCGGTTTACCAAGATAATTCTCTATTTTTTTCTCTCATTTTTTGTGTTAAAAGCCTTCATTGTAGCATTTTTTTCCTGCGGGAGTCGAAAGTTCTTGATAACCGAGGTTCGGTCGGGTGCTATTTTCGGAACATCTGTCAGATCTGGGCTGTTTTCGTTATCTTTTCCTTTTCCCTTTTCCTTCTTTCTCTTTCCGATTCTCCCCACTCTTAAATTCTTTTAAATTCCTTTTATTTTCTTTCCTACTTCTGCCTTCTGACTTCATCTGAATTTTTCTTGACTTATTTGCCTTCCAACCACCTTCCTTCTCTCTGCCTCTTCTCTTGTTTAACATATAAATCCTCCCTCCTCTTTATCAATCATTCACGTCATCTGCATCTCATCACAGATTCAACACCACCGGAGTAATATCAAAAGGGCTCCACACTCCTGACCTGCTGGAGTGAAGATATGACCCTATATTACTGACTGACCAGGATATAGTAAGCAAAAGGCAGCGAAGTTGAGTTACTGGGGCAAATATATATATTCTAGTACTGTTGACTCGCTCGGGTAAATAAATGTACTTGTACTGCTGTGCCTGTTGAGATAATGTAAATAAATGGCTTGTTAACAGGGCAACCACTGGCCCTGTATCTTAAGTTTCCCTGGGAGAGGTATATAACTAGTACTGTACTGCTGACTTGCTAGGCTAAGCCAAACAAAAATTGACGCTGCAGTTGCTGACTTGCCAGGGTAAATCAGACCCTATATATATATATATATATATATATATATATATATATATATATATATATATATATATATATATATCACTACAAAAGATAAACAAACAATTCTACATCGTTGACCCACAGGGATACAACAAACAAACAAATAAATGAATAAATAAAAGATTAAAAAAAGAGAATGGTACCATTTGCAAGCGGACGAAGGGAAGCTCAGGAGGCAACCGCACTCGAGATGCCAGGCGGTTGTGGCTTTTTTGACAGATCGCTTTTGAATATAGTTAATGACCTTTGCTGTTTGGTTGCTTTTGTTTTTGTTTTGCTTGTGTCGTTGTCGAATGAGTCTCTGAGAGGGTTTCCTTGTTTGGAATTAGAGAAGGAGAGATGAGGGTGGAGGATGCGGGGAGACGATGAGGGAGGAGAGGAAAGTTGGAGGAGAGGCAGTGTGATGATGGGGATAAAGAAGGTGGGGGAGGAGAAAAAGGGAGGGAGAAAAAAGAAGGTTAACCGGGTAAGACCAAAGGAAGTAAAAAAAAAAAATCCACAAAACTGAGAAAGGAGAGATATAGATAGATAGATAAATAGATAGATAGAGCGAGATAGAGACAAAGAGAGAGGGAGAGAGAGAGAGAGAGAGAGAGAATCAGACAGAGAAAACCAAAGAAATATTGAAAAAGGAAGAGAGAGAGAGAAAAACAGAAGAAAAGCAACAGAAAGAAAAAATAACGTAGTGAAGAAGGAGAAATTTGAGAAGACTCGTGAGGCAGAGAGGAATAGCGTGAATTCCACTTCTCCAAAATAACAAACAGACCAACAAATCCTCCCTCGGAATTCAGGGCCAAACCTTTGCAATCCGAACTGACCTTCCCTCAAAATCCTCGCTGAAGCAATATGAGCTAATTCAAAATATAATCATTTAAGCGTCTATGGCCATAATTCAAAACCCAACAGCAGTTACGTCAATTCGGGCCATCCTCGAAGGAGAATATACGACGAACCTGCAGTTATGAATTATAACAAAGAAAGACTCTGGGGTATAATTATTAGTGAACGGTCTAATTCACCTGCGAGATCCATGGCTGCTTCGAAGACGGGTCGAGCCATGCGAACCTACTGACTGGGCCGTGTGAACCATCCATGTATTTTTTATTATTATTATTTTTTTCTAACGACAACAGTATTTTCTATTACTAACACTTTTTTTTTCTAAAGGACCGAGCCGTGTAAACCTTTTTTTCTTTTTTTTTTGATACTTTTTCCGAAAAAAAAATCTGACACAAACACTATTTTCTAGTACTATTTTTTTTTCTAACACGAACACTTCTTTCTACCACCAACACTTTTTTTCTAAAACTAATGATTTTCTATCTTTCATTCTAACAATAACACCTACTTTTTCTCACCAGCACTTTTTTCTAACACTAACTTATATTTCTAACACTAAAACTTTTTCTCTAACGCAAATACTTTTTCTTCTCGAACGCAAAAATTTTTTTTCTAAGACTCAAGACCTATTGACCTCTAAGTCGCTTGTCTCCTCCTCCCGCTCGACTCTTATCTAATCTCTTTCTCTACCGCATCTTCAATAATAACAACCATGGCCTTCCCCATTTTTTCACGATCGTTCAAACATTTCTTTGTATTTGTAACCTCTACCTTTTCTCTCTCTCTCTCTCTCTCTCTCTCTCTCTCTCTCTCTCTCCTCTCTCTCTCTCTCTCTCTCTCTCTCTCTCTCTCTCTCTCTCTCTCTCTCTCTCTCTCTCTCTCTCTCTCTCTCTCTCTCTCTTTCTCTCTCTCTCTCTCGTCGTTTTGTTTCTCTCCTTCTCTCCTCCCTCTCTCTCTCTCTCTCTCTCTCTCTCTCTCTCTCTCTCTCTCTCTCTCTCTCTCTCTCTCTATCTCTCTCTCTCTCTCTTCCTTTACCCTCGGCTACATTTTTTCTGTCATTTTTTGTCACCCACCTTTATTTTTTTTATCGTGTGCTCTCACCTGTCTAACTCCATAGGCCTACATTCACGTCAGACCGAGATTCGTAACCTGTTTGAGTTACATTCCCTTTTTTTTTTAATTTCTATCCTTTTTCTAATCTCTGGCTTTCTCTCTATCTAGCACGCTATCTCTGCTTATCTCTCCATCTATCTTTTTTCTGAATCTGGTCCTCTCTCTGTCTAATAAGCTGTTTCTGCTAAATCTGTCTACCTGTATATATATATATTTTTTTACATATAGAGATCTCAGGTAGATATTACAAAGAAGCAAAAATGGTGTACACACAAGATATACATACACACGAACGCGCGCGCACGCACACACACACTCATATACGCGCGCGCGCGCGCACACACATACGCAAACGCACACACATACACACACATCCAATCCCCCCCCCCCCCACCACACACGCAACCACAACCACACATACTCCTCCACCCGCACCCCAATGCACACACATGCATAAATACGCAACAATGATTGCCCCATTGCAACTGCAAGGATTGGCATGCAAGAAGTAAGCAATAGCTACGAAGGCAAGTCTAGGACAGGAAGCAGAAAATGACAGGGAAAGGAGAGATAGGAAGAGAGAGGAGGAAGTAGAGGGAGGGAGAGGAGAAGAAGGAGGGAGAAGGGGAGAGGGAGGGAGAAGTAGGAAAGGGGGGAAGAGAGGGGAGGGAGAAGGAGAGAGAGAGAGAGAGAGAGAGAGAGAGAGAGAGAGAGACAGAGAAAAACAGAGAAAGACAGAGAGTGACCGAGGGAGAAGGAGAAGGAAGGAAAGGGTAGGGGATGGCAAAGGTCAAAACGGGGTCATCCGCGGTCACAAGAAGTCAAAGCCCGGTTCGTTTCGACCATTGTGCTCGGAACCGCTTAAAGGAAAAAAGAAAACAAGAAGAAAAAAGAAGAAAAAAAAGCAATCGACCCTTAAGGACCGTGAATTCAAGACATTCGAACACGCATACGAGAGGAAGGGGGGGTGTATAGCGAAGAGGGGGAGGGGTGGAGGAAGAAGAAAGCAGATGTTTCGAGGTTTTGATAAAAAAGAAGAAAAAAAAAGAGACGCACTGGCATCTCCTGGATTCCGTTCACCTCACACCTAAAATCACTCTTTAATATACCGATTATTTGTAGAATGACACTAATTCCTTGTAGAACGGAACAGCAACAGATCGCAGATACAGTGATGAGTTGTGCAAAAAAAAAAAAAGAAGGAAGGAGAAAAAAAGTTAATATATAATCATCCATATCAATAATGACTCGCCAAGTCGCCGGTAGAGGATTCGACACTGTTTTGTTTCGAGGATTCGGACGAAGCGTGTAATTTCGCGGGAGAAAAATGGCGCCGTAAAATGCATAACCAATATGATCTCTTTTGTGAAAAATAACCCCAACGCAAGGGATGTTATTACGATTATAAACTACTTTTGCAGTGTCACCATCACCCGAGTAGTTACGATGTCAAATTCGTAATAAGGCTGCATCATCGTCATCACAAATCTATTCCGTAATAAAGCAAAGCCCGGAATTTCATGTTGCATCCGTATCCCCTCCGAAATTTTAACAAAAACTCCAAAACATACACCAGAGTTATATGAAAAAAAAATCCTTAACAATTCAGAATTATTAACACAAATTCCAGTTCATTATTATCCCCACAACATTATAAAGACGACCTCCAATATATTCGTATCCCTCCGGAATTATCTTCTCAGATTTATACACCGAAAAACTTTTAAAAAATGCATTAATAATTCTGGATTACTACCGTATCTAAAGCCAAAATCAACACAAATTAAAAATAATCCGACACTGTTATCAATTTCACGTTAAAATAATGACCGTGACTCCTCGCCCAGTACAGTGAAGTTAGAAATTCCAATATTTCCAGCCATTAAACACAAGACACAAGAAAAGACAATATCAATTCACCTTCAAAAAGAAAGAAAGAAAGAAAAAAAATCCAACAGGAACCAAAAGAAAGGGAAGAAGGAAAGAAAAAAACATTAAAAAATAATTATACCTGATAACCAACTCCGTGACTTTTAGACTCCGCCCCTTTTTCCCTCCCCCCCCTCCCCCACCCAACCCCCACAATTCCCCAGACCCTCCCCCGACACCTCCCTCACCTCATCCCCACAGCCACCCCCTCACCTCCCCTCACCCCCCCCCCCCCTCGAACACCAAAACACACGCAAATCATTTTTATGATTTTTCGCTTTAATGACCAGACTTTTCTCCCGACGCCAAAACACTATTAACTCCCATTGTTTCATTTTTTAAAAAATCCTGTCTCTCCCCCCCCCCTCCACCTCTCTTCTTTTTTTTTCTCTGAATCTGTAATACTTTAAGAAGATGACTATGTGGACTTTTTCCTATTTTCTTTTTTATATAAATATATCTGAGCACTTTCTCTGTCTCGTGTCCGACTATTAAAACCAGTGACATGGAAGAACCATTTCCAGGCTCCCTCCTCCCTCCCCTTCCCCCTCCCCCTCCCCCTCCTCCTTCTCCTTCTTCTTCTCCTTCTTCTCCTCCTCCTCCTCCTCCTTCTCCTCCTCCTCCTCCTCCTCCTCCTCCTCCTCCTCCTCCTCCTCCTCCTCCTCCTCCTCCTCCTCCTCCTCCTCCTCCTCCTCCTCCCCATCCCCCTCCTCTTCCTCCTCCTCCTCTCCTCCCCCCTCTCTTCCTCCTCCCCTCCTCCACCTCCTCCTCTCCTCCACCTCCTCCTCACCTCCACCTCCTCCTCCACCTCCACCTCCTCCTCCACCTCCTCCTCCTCCTCCTCCTCCTCCTCCTCCTCCTCCTCCTCCTCCACCCTCCTCCTCCTCCTTCCTCCTCCTCCTCCTCCTCCCTCCTCCTCCCCCCTCCTCCTCCTCCTCCTCCTTCCTCCTCCTTCCTCCCCTCCCCCTCCTCCTCCCCTCCTCCTCCACCTCCACTCCTCCTCCTCCTCCTCCTCCTCTTCCTGCTCCTCCCCACTTTTCCCTCCTATTTTATACGTCTCTTCCGCCATTCCTCTCCTCTTCTTGCTCCTTCCTCTTTCCTCTTTCCCTTTTCCGTTCTCTTTCTCTTCTCCTCTCCTCTTATTTAACCTTTTTCTTCTCCTCTTCTTATCATTTTTCTCTCTCCATCCTTTTTCTTTCTCCTTTACGTCTCTCTCCCCTTCCCCCTTTCCCCAGTCGTCCTCCCTAACCTTTCCCCATACTTCATCCCCTTCCCCCTCCTCCCCCTCCTCTTAGCTCTCCCCTCCTCATCCCCCAACTCCTTACCCCCCCCCCCCCAGCTCTTAGTCCAAAGAGAGAGAGAGAAAAACTGGAGTTCTCCTTCCCCTCCTCCCCCCTCCTCTTTAGTCTTCACCTCCCGATTCCCCACCACGTCCCTACCCCTTACTCCCCCTCCCTCTCCCTCCCCCCTTTCCCCTTCCACCTCCCTCCCCCCTTTCCCCTCCCTCCCCCCTCCCCCTCCCTCCCCCTTTCCCCCTCCCCCTCCCTCCCCCCTTTCCCCCTCCCCCTCCCTCCCCCCTTTCCCCAATAACCTCCCTCTCCCCTCCCCCCCAAGAGCGAGCGAAAGAAAAAGCCTCCGGTCGCGAGCCGAGGCTTCCGGCGCCGCGACCCGTCTCATCCTGATTCGTTTTCTTCCCTCGCGATGAAGCTGACGCTCGCGCTCTCCTTTTCCTGGTCGTTATTAGCGTCTGCTGCTCTGTCGTTCTTCCTGATTCCTGTCTTCTGTGGTGCTTCGCGCTGAGACATTTTTTTGTTTTGTTTTTATGTTGTGTATTTGTTGTGATATCGAAAGGCCTGTACGCGTATGTATATACATACAGGTTAACACTCGCACGCACTCACGCACGCACACACATTCATACACACACACACAGACACAGACACACACACACACACACACATACACACACACACAACACACACACGCACACACACACACACGCACACACTGACACATTCACACACACACCCCGTCCCCCTAAACACACTAACCCCAACACCCCCTTCCCCCCCTCAAGCACCTTCCAGCGGGGGCACAGGCGCCTGGGAACCTCGGCCATCAGAATACGTGTACTCGTGTCAAACAAAATGACCGACATCCATTTAGCTCCAGTAGGGTACAGCGGCCACGTCGACTGCTTTGGCCATCTTGTATACATAAAATACGTCGAATATGGAAGAACGACACTAAAAGATACGAACGAGGGTGGTAAGGGAGAATAGAGAATGAGAGAGAGAGAGAGAGAGAGAGAGAGAGAGAGAGAGAGAGAGAGAGAGAGAGAGAGAGAGAGAGAGAGAGAGAGAGAGAGAGGGTAAAGGAAGAGGGAGAGAGAAAGAGAAAGAGAGAGGGTAAAGGAAAAGGGAGAGAGAAAGAGAAAGAGAGAGAGGGTGGATGCGAGAGGAATCCTCGTGGTATCATGCTTCCTTGAATGGACAAAGTCGTCATAGCAGCTTTACCAATGGGCCTGTACCCCGGGGGACCAGGGGGGAGGGGGTGGGGCTCTGGTATCGAGGGGTCTAACACTCCCGCCGCCGCTGACGCTACGCCCTGACGCTCACTACAGGACGTACTTGGGTGGGAGAGAGGGAGGGAGGGAAGGAGAGAGAGAGAGAGATAAAGAGAGAAAGATAGAGAGAAAGAGAGAGAGAGAGAGAGAGAGAGAGAGAGAGAGAGAGAGAGAGAGAGAGAGGGGGGCGGTAGGAGAGGAGAGGAGAGGAGAGGAGAAGAGAGAAGAGAAAAGAAGAGAAGAGAAGAGAAGAGAAGAAAAAAGAAGAGAAGAGAAGAAGAGAGAACAGAAGAGAAGAGAAGGGAAGAGTAGAGTAGAATAGAGAAGAGAAGAGAACAGAACAGAAATGACGAGAGAGAAGAGAAGAGAGACAGACATAGACAGAGACAGACAGACACAGAGAGAAAGAGAGAGAGAGAGTAGAGAAAAGAAAAGTGAGATATCTTCCCAAGAGTGACCAGCGTTACCCCGAGCCAGAGAGCTCGCGCGCCCGCACACTTCAATCCACTCACCAAAATCCCAAAGACCTATTGTTTACACCTCGACACCTGCTCTGCTGTCGACCTTTGTTTACACCCATTATAAAGATGCTTCTCTTGATAAAGACATTTTGCTTGGCCACTAATGACCCCGGGGACAATAGCAGCGGCCTTGTGATAGAGACGAGGCCTCGCACAATGCCAGCATGACAGGACGGTTTCTAAAGGCATCACTAATTGCGGTTGACCTCGACCCTAATGGCACACGCGCTGGGTCGTCAGCGCCACGGGGTTAAGTGGGGGAGGGGAGGAGGGGGAGATCGGGAGAATGTTAGATGTCATAATAACAATTACTATTTTTATCTTTATTTTTTTTTCATCATTATTATTATTTTTTTTCTCATTGAGTTGGTTCAATAATGGATGATCTCTGATTCCTTTTCCTCCCCCCCCCCCCTCTCTCTCTCTCTCTCTCTCTCTCTCTCTCTCTCTCTCTCCCCCCATCTCTCTCTCTCTCTCTCTCTCTCTCTCTCCTCTCTCTCTCTCTCTCTTTCACCCTCTTTCTCATTCCTCTCTCTTCTCTCTCTCTCTCTCTCTCTCCCTCTCTCTCTCTCATCTCTCTCTCTCTTGACACAGAAGAATGAACAAGTGGGTGACAGATGGATGAAAAACCCGGGTAACACAGGTGAATGAAAGGGCTAGGTGACACAGGAGTACGAATCGGTCGGTGACAGATGGATGAAGAGTGACACAGGTGGATGAGAAGCACGGGTGACACAGGCGGATGAAAGGGCCGGGTGACACAGGCAAAGGAAGGGACCAGGTGACACAGGTGGATGAAAAGCCGGTTGACATGAGTGGATGAAAGGGCCGGGCCGGCGAGTGCAATGCAAGAGCCGCGAGGAGGCAACCGCCACGTCGGATGATTTACGGCAACTCTGCAACATGTAAATGGACGTGATCAACTGGATGCCGCGGAGGTTGCAACAGGGACGTATATTCCTGCATAAATTAACCTCTCCTTCCCCTCATCCCCCCTCCTGCCTCTCCCCTCTGCGCTTCCCACCCCCTCCCACTCTCCTCCCTTCTCTCCTTCCCCTCCCCACCTCTCTGTCTTCTCCTCTCTCCCTTCCTCCCTTCCTTCCCCTCTCTCCCTTCCTCCCTTCCTTCCCCTCCCTCCGTCGCACCTTCATTTCCTCCCTCTCTCCTCTTGCCTTCCCCTCCCTCTCTCCACTTTCCTTTCCCTCCCTCTCTCTACTCTCCTTCCCGTCCCTCCCCCCCCTTTCCCCCCACCCTTCCCCTTACCACCTATCCGAACCCCCTCCCCTCCCCCCTCCCCCACCCTCCCTCCCCTCCCCCTACTGGCCCACCGTCCAAGGAATGTTTCCTAAGGAAGGGCGTCGAGAGACAAGCAGTATTGTCGACAACATGATCTAGGATCACAC
>NC_051402.1:2968132-2978132 GCF_015228065.2 Penaeus monodon
ATCTATCTACTATCTATTTATCTCTATCTATCTATCTATCTATCTATCTATCTCTATCTCTATCTCTATCTCTATTTCTATCTCTATCTCTCTCTCCTTCTTTCTTCCTCTTCCCCTTTCTTTTTTTTTCTTTCCTTTCCTCCCCCCACCTTTCCCTCTCTCTCACTGACTTTGCAATTTTCTTTATGCAAATATCCCTCCTAATATTATTTTGCACACCGTGACATGAACAAGTGGAGGAGAAGGCGAAGGAGTAGGAGGAGGTGGAAGAGGAAGAGGAGAGAAGGGAGCAGAAGGAAGGAGTGAAGGGTGATGATGATGATGATGATGATGATGAGATGATGATGATGATGATGATGATGATGATGATGATGATGATGATGATGATGATGATGATGATGATGAGGAGGAGGAGGAGGAGGAGGAGGAAAGAGATGAAGAGGAAATGGGGAGGAAGGAGGGGAAAAAGAGGGAAAAACAGAGGGAGGGGTTGCGTGCAAGAGTTGCTTGAAACTGCTGATGGAGGTTGCAAAGGGTAAGTGAGAGTGCAAGACGAAGACAGGAGGGGGGGGGGGGGGGGAGGCGGTAAATAGACATGGCAAAGGAAAAGACTGGAAAGGAGAGGGAGAGAGAGAGAGAGAGAGAGAGAGAGAGAGAGAGAGAGAGAGAGAGAGAGAGAGAGAGAGAGAGAGAGAGAGAGAGAGAGAGAGAGAGTCAGACAGAAAAAAAAAAGAAAGAGAGAGAGAGAAAAAGAAACAAAACCAAAACAAAAGCAAAAGAGACAGAGAATAAAAACAAAACAACAGAAACGCATCAAGCAAACGCCACAATAAACAAACAAACAAAAACAAAAGGGCATATACAATAATTCAACCGTTTACTATCATCGTGCATCACCAAGGTTGCAACATCACATTATGCAGATCGCTTATGGAGGATCCTATTTAAAAGTTGGGTCGGGAGGAAATTCAAGAAAATGGGGGAAGAGGAAAGGGGAAAGAAAAGAAAGAAGAGATTGAAAGAGAGAGAAAAATAAGATAATGATGTAATGGGAGAATAAGATGATGATGTGGAATAATAAGAAAGGTATATATCGAGGGGAAAAAATAATAAAGGAAAATACATACAAGCATAAAAGGAAAAAGATGAAAGAAAAAGAAAACAAAAGAAAACAATGTTCTCTCTCTCTTTTGCATTTCATTCCCTCTCTCCACCCCTCTCCCTCTCTTCTTCCCTCCCTCCCTCCACCCCTCTCTTTCTTCCTCTCTCCCTCTCTTCTTCCCTCCCTCCCTCTCCCTCTATCTCATCCCTCCCTCCCTTCTTCCCTCCTACCCTTCCCCCCCCCTCCGTCTCTCTGTCTCTTCCTCCATGCCTCTCTCTCTCTCCCTCTCTCTCTCTCTCCCTCTCTCTCTCTCTCTCTCCATCCCACCCTCCCTCCTTCCACCCTCCCACCCACCCACCCCACCTTCTCTCCCTCCCCCCTCCCTCCCTCCCTCCTTCCCTCCCCCACAAAAAATCTCTCAAGTTGCCGTGACTGCTCGAGTGATCATTAAATCGCAACAAAAAATTACTTAAGAGTAAGAACTTCACGCACGTGGGTTCACACCTGGAGGGGGAGGAGGGGAGGGGGAGGGGGAGGGGGAGGGGGGAGGGGAGGGAGAGGGTAGGGGAAGGAGGGAAGGGAGAGGAGGGAGGGGGAGGGTAGGAGAAGGAGAGAGAGGGAGAGAGGAGAGGGGGAGGAGAAGAGAGAGAGGGGGAGAGGAGAAGGAGAGGGGAGGAGAAGAGAGAGAGAAGGGAGAGAGAGAGGGAGGAAGAGAATAGAGAGATAGGAGGGAGACGATAATACGGGCAAAGAAGACAGAGCCCGACCGTGCAGGTGAGGCGGAAGAGACGCCGCCATGACAGTTTGCGCATCTCCAGCTTCATGTGTTTCGTTTCCGGTCCCTCGACGAACCACACAGGAAAAAACACACGCACACACAAAAAAACAGAAAGGGAAAGAAAAAAGTGAGTGCTTACGTGCGTTCCATCGTTCATACGCGGCGGAGATGACACAGAGGAAGGTTTGGCGTGAAATAGGAAGTCCCGGAAACGGCGAGAGCATCAGACGTTACGCGCACGCGCACGGAGGCATAGAGAGAGAGAGAGAAAAAGAGAAGAGAGGCAGGAGAGGAGAGAGAGAGAGAGAGAGAGGGAGAGAGAGAGAGAGAGAGAGAGGTCTTTTACTTCTTTTTTCTCTACTTCCGGTATCTCCCCTTTCTCTTTCTCTTTCTCTCTCTCTCTCTCTCTCTCTCTCTCTCTCTCTCTCTCTCTCTCTCTCTCTATATATATATATATATATATATATATATATATATATATATATATATATACATGCATATACATACATATATATACATATATACAGACACATCCCTCTCTCCCTCTCTCCTTTCCCCCGTTTTCCCCTTCCCTTCTCTCTCCCCCTTCCTCTCCCTTTCTCCCTCCGCCTCCCTCTCCCTCTCCCCTCCCCCCACATCCGCCTTCCTACCCCCCCCCCTTGCCCCTCCTCCCCATAAAAGTCTACCAGGAATAGTCATATTACACAACCCCAACACAATCGCCTCAGCGTGCGTAACAAAGTGTTTTTAGACCTATGGCCCTTGCGCAGACTTGAAAAGCGAGTGCCACGGGTCGGGTTCGGGTTTCGTCGAGTGCCACGGGTCGGTTTGGAGTTGGAGGCGAGTGCCACGGGTCGGGTTCGGGTTCCGTCGAGTGCCACGCCTACTGATGGGGGCCTGCTTATAAGGGAAAAGGTAAGGTGCTCGTTTCTTCCTTATTCCCGTTTACCCTTGCTTTATTTGCGTTTTTTTTCCTACTTTATTTCTCTTTCTTACTTTTTAACCCTCTTTTCAACTTTATATTTAATGGAATTACTAATCATGGCCTCTGCTGTTGTGATTTGAATTAGCAACTTTTGGGAGCAGAATTCCATTTTATTTCATATGCCACCCAAAAATGACACACTGAAGACTCTAAACACTTAATTACCATCTTGCAATAACCCCTAAATACTCTTCCCTAAATCTTGCAATATCTTGTCAATAATCTTCCTTCCATCTTGCAACATCTAAGTAATTTCCCTTCGATCTTAAAACTTCCTCCGAATAATTCCTCTTCATCTTGCAACATTCCACTGAATAACTTTCCTTCAAGCTAGCAATATCCTCTGAATAACCTCTTTACCATCGAACAATTTTCTCATCCTCTAACTCGTCCAAATAAAAAATACTCACGAATTATTATCAACTAAAAGGTTATCTGAATTTTTCAAAGGCAACAGGCACAGCTCTCCCTCAGCTCAGGCTCAAAATTGAGCTTTTTCTTGTTAACGAATTCTTGATATTGGCCAGATGTCTTAACAGCCTACCCCGGCTTTGTTGTTGTTGTTGTTGCTTTTTTTATGACATGTGTTGGTAAATCACTCAGACAATTGTAGATTCAGTAACAAGTACATATAGACATTGACATATAGACAAGTTAACATGCAAACACACAGAGATACACATATAAACATACCTACATAACCTTTCTCTCTCTGTCTCTCTCTCTCTCTCTCTCTCTCTCTCTCTCTCTCTCTCTCTCTCTCTCTCTCTCTCTCTCTCTCTCTCTCTCTCTCTCTCTTTATCTGTCCATCTATCTATATATCTATCTATCTCTCTCTCTCTCTCACACACACACATTCACACACACACACACACACACACACACACATTCAAGCAGAGACAGCCCCCCCCCCATCTCCAAATAACCAATCACGCAAACAGCCAATCACTCACCGAACCAATAACATCAACGGCCCGAACCCCCCCCCCCCCCCCCTGGTCACATCAACCCCCATCAAGCTCTGCCATTTAGCAAGCACGTCGTACACGGAGCATCTCCATCACAAACCGCATCGCCCGCAAGCATTGTCCGCAAGCACTACCCCACGCCCGAAAACACTACCCACGCCCGCAAGCCGCCCACGACCAACTCAGTTCTTGTGGGTACATGGGCATCGCTTGACCCCTCGCTTGACCTCGCTCTGTTCTCCTGCTAACTCGTCTGCCCCCTCGCCCTGCTTGTCTGCTTGCCTGCTTGCGCCCCTTTAACACTCTGCTTGCATCCTCTGTGCTTCTTTGGGATCTGGCTTCTGCTTGAAACCTGAAGTCACAGTCACGTCATATAATCGCCGGCAAGTTATGCTCTTGATTGTACAATATTCATTATAAATTCATCTGTCTGATCGTGTTAATTAAAATCACCATCGATATCTTCATTATTGTTATCATTTCTCTCTCTCCCTCTCTTTCTCTTTCTCTTTCTTTCTTTCTCTCTCTCATTCTCTCTCTCTCTCTCTCTCTCTCTATCTATCTATCTATCTATCTATCTATCATCTATTTCTCTATCTCTCTCTCTCTCTCTTTCTCTCTCTTTATCTTTCCCTCTTTCTCTCTCTCTCTCTCTCTCTCTCTCTCTCTCTCTCTCTCTCTCTCTCTCCTATCTTACATACATATAATATATATATATATATATATATATATATATATATATATATATATATATATATATATATACTTACATATAAGTATATAGACCCCCACAAAGACCCCCCACGCCCTCAGAAGTTCCCTCGAAGTTCCGCCTCGCCGCCCGAACACCCACGGCCTCCCCCCTCCCTTCCATCACTCCCCCTCCCTCCCCTCCTCCCTCCCCTCCTGGGCCTCCCGTGTCCCGAATCCCGTCGGCCACGCGCCCACCGGTCCTGCGGAGGATCCGGCCACTGACCAGAAGCGCCCAGGGAGTGATCAAAGCCGCTCCCCCCTCCCCCTCCCCCTCCCAGCGCCTCCTTCCTTCGCGACAACCAAACCCAATCCCCCTCCCCCCCCCTCCCCTCCCTTACCAATCCTAATATCCTCCTCCTCGAATCGTCCGTCGGGATTCGCGGTGGGATTGTCGGGCCGACATACCGACAGGATTGCGTACGCGGACCGACTACGATTTCCCGAAGGACGTTTGGTTGGAGGACGTTCGGGCTGCGTCCTGTGGAAGGTACTCATTAACACGGACACCGGGCACGTACTTGAGATGTACCGTTACGTTCTGGCGATGGACCGGAGATGTACCTCCGAGGTACCTAAGCTGTCCTTGCGACGTACCGGGGACGATGGACCGGAGATTTAGCGAGGACGTGCCGGGGGTGTACCGGGGACATTCTGGCTATGTGCCGTAGATGTTCTGCCGATGTACCGGGTACGTACCGGGGTTTTGCCACGATTGCACCGAGCTCTGTGGCACTCGGGGGAGAGCGTACCAAGCGAGGCCATTCCGAAGCCACCTCGGCACAGGATCTGAAGCTTCGGGCGCGAGACGGAACAGGAAAATGCGATTGATAGAAAGGGAGAGACGGAGGTGAGGAGAGAGGGAGGAGGGAGGGAGGGGGGGAGGGGGGGAGGGAGGAAAGGGGGGGAGGGAGGGAGAATGAAAGGAAAGGATGGAGGGAGGGTGGGTGGCAAGGAAGACGGAGGGAGGAAAGGAGAGGAAGAGAGGAAAGGAGGGACACCCCCCTTACCCCCACCCTACCCCGCATAGAATCAACAAGCAGCCACAGCCTCCGCAGCAGCGCCCCCACCTCCCCCTCCCACCGACCCCTCCCACCCCTTCCACTCCACCCAGCCACCCGCCCACTCCACCCACCCTTTCAACCCACCCGCCCACCCACCCGCAACAGAGTACCCTCTCCGCAGTCTCCGGGGCCGCGCTGACCCCTCCTCCTCCCAGGCTGGACCAGAGACAACTTGGACGCGGAGTCTGGGTTATAAAAATTTTACTGTTCAGGTTGCGTGCACGAGCGAGCGAGCGAGCGAGCGAGGCGGCCAGCACGATCCCGGGGGTTGCCGGCGAGTGTTATGACGCGCCGCCACGTTATCTTTCGACGTAATGGAGAGGAAGGGTATGAAAAAAAAGAAAAAAAAAGAAAAAAGAAAAAAATATATATATAATAAACAAAAAAAATATATATACTCCCCTGCTCCGGGAAGGAAGGATGAATGAAGAAGATGGTGATGGTGTGATGATGTGAGGTGATGGTGGATGATGATGATAATAGTAATAATAATAGTAGTAGTAATAGTTGTAGTAGTAGTAGTAATGATGATGATGATGATGATGATGATGATGATGATGATGATGATGATGATGATGATGATGATGATGATGATGATGATGATGATGATGATGATGATGATAAAGATGATGATAATGATGATAATGATGATGATGATACAGTAATAACAATAACAACAACAACAAAAAATAATAATAATAATAATAACAATAACAACAATAATGATAAAAGAGAAGAAGAAAAGAGAAAACAGAGGAGGACTCCCTCGTCCCGGCGCCGCGTTGCAAAGGAAGCTCTGCAACATTACCCACTGATGCTTAAAACGACCAATTTAACACAGTCAGCTTGGCTTGACCGCAGCATCTTCATCCCCGGAGAACCATTGGTCGAGACTTTTAAGACTTTTCCCAAGACCTTTCCTCGAGTTAAATCGACAAATGACCACGACATTACGCAAGAGCATTGTTGCCCAAAGGGAACGAGGTGACGTGCAAGCAACAGCATGCAAGGGTGAAGGCGCAGGCACTTCGGGAAGGCGTCCGTGTTCATTGGCGGCGAGGGAGTCCTGTGCTGTCGCTGGTGATGATGATGATGATGAGGCGATGATGATGATGATGATGACGATGATGATGATGATGATGATGATGATGATGATAGGAACTTGTGAGAATAAGGTCTAAAATATCGATAAGGGTTATAATAGTGATGATGATGATGATGATTATAATAATGGTGATAATGATGATGCTTGTATTGATGGTGATACTGATGATGATTATAATATTGGTGATGATGATGATGATTATAATATTTGTGATAATGATAATGATTGCAATGATAGTGATGATGATGATGGTTGTAATATTGATGATGATAATGATAAAAGATAATGAAAACGATGATGATGAGAAATAAATATGATAAATATGGTAAGAAGGATACAGATGCAGAAGCTACAGCTGAAGATAAGGGAGAAGACGAAGATGAGTAAGATTATGATATGATGACGAGGATGACGATGACGATGAAGACGCCATTAAACGGGCGGACCTAAACCAAAGAGGAAGGTGAAGGCGGAAAGATAGAGACAAAAAATCAACATCATTAACAACAACATCAATAAAAACAACATCAACAACAACAATGAAAAACATTAACAACACCAAGAAAATCTACAACAACAACAAAATCAACATAACAACAGCAACAAGAAAAACAACAACAACAAAAAAAAAAAAAACATAAAACAACAACATACAACAAAATCAAAAAAAACAGAAAAAAACAACAAAAAAAAAAACAACAAAAAAACCGAAAGGGGGGATACGCCAGAAAAAAAAACAAAAAACGACGACTGAGGTAGAGGAGGCAAAACAGAGGAATGGGGGGGGGGGGGGTAGGAGAGGAGGAGGGGAGGTGGTAAAAAATGGGGGGGGAGGGGGAGGGAGGAGGGAAGGGGAAAGGGGGGGGGGAGGGGGGGGAGGGGGAAGGGGGAAAAGGGGGGGAGGGAGGGAGAAGGGAAAAAGGGAAAAGAGGGGGGAGGGAGAAGGGAAAAGGGGGGGAGGGAGGGAGAAGGGAAGGGGGGGAGGGGGGAGAAGGGAAAGGGGGGGAGGGAGAAAAAGGGAAAGGGGGGAGGGGGGGAAGGGAAAGGGGGGAGGGAGGGGGGGGGAAGAGAAAGGGAGGGAGGGGGGGGAGGAAAGGGAAAAGGGGGGAGAGGGAGGGAGGGAAAGGGAAAGGGAAGGGGGGGGAGGGGAGAAGGGAAAAGGGCGGGGGGGGAGGGAAAAAGGGGAAAAGGGGGGGGGGAAAGAAAAGGGGAAAGGGGGGGGGGGGGGGGAGGAAAAAAAAAAAGGGAAAAAAAAGGGAAAAAAAGGAAAGGGAGGGAAAAAAGGGGAGAAAAGGGGAGGGGGGGAGAAGAGAGAAAAAGGAAAAAAGGGTTTATGTCATAAAAAAAAAGTAAAATGATGGGTGGGGGTTGGGAGAAACAGGGTTGGGGGGGAAGGAAGGGGAAGGAAAAAGGAGAAGAGGGGGTGAAAAGGAAAAGCTAGAGAAAAGAGGGGAAAAAGGGGGGTAAAAAGGGGGGCGGGGGTAAATTTAAAGGGGTAAGAGGGAGAGGGAAAGGGGGGAGGGGGAGGAGGGGAGGGGGAGGGAGGGAGTGAAAGGGGGTTTTGTACGAGAGTGAAAAAGGGGGGAGAGCGTTCTGTTTTTAGAAAAAATTTCAAGAAAAAAGGGGGAAAAGAAAAAGGGGGTTTTGAAAAAGGGGGAGGGTTTGTGCTGGAGTAAAAGAAATAAAACGAAATCGTGAAAAGGAGGAGAAACCCGAGTAAGGAAAGGGGTACAAAAAAAGAAAAACGGAAAAACGGGGGAAAATCAACCCCCAAAAAAAAGGCCCCCACAAAAGGGGGAACCCCCCCCCGAGCAGCAACAGCAACAGCAACAGCAAAAAAAAGAAAAAAGCAAAGACCCAAAGCAAAAAAAGGGGGGCGGGGGCAGAGAAGGGACGAGGCAGGGGGGGTCGTGGGGGCGGAGGGGTAGGGGGGTCGTTCCCTTTGGGGCCCCCTTTTGGGTCGTCCTCACGGCCTTTTTCTCCATTTTAGAGGGGGGAAAAAATGAGGGAAAAAAAGGGTGGGTAAAGGGAAAAAAGTAAATAGATAAAAAAAAGAGAATGAGGAAAAAAAAAAAAATAAAAAAAAAAAAGATGAATGAATAAATAGATAAAAAAAAAGAGTTTAATAAAAAAAAAAAAAAAAGGGAAAAAAATAAATAGATGAATAAATCAATGAATAAGTCGATAAACAAATAGATAAACAATTAAAAAAAAAAAAAAAAGTGTAAAAAAAATAAAAAAAAAACAAAAAAACAAAAAAAAAAAAACAAACCCGATTTTTTTTTTTTTTTTTAAAGCAAAAAAAAAAACAAAAAAAAAATGAAAAAAACAAAAAGAAATTAAAAAAAAAAAGATAAAAAGTACAAAAAAAAACAAAATAAAAAAAATAAAAAATTCCCGAAAAAAGAAAAACAAAAAAAAAAAAAAAGGGCGGGTAAAAAAAAAAAAAGGGGGCAAAAAACCCAAACCCCGTAAAAAAAAGAAGGAATAAAAAAATAAAAAAAATAAAAGAAAAGAAAAAGAGGAAAATAAAAAAAAAAATAAAGAAAAAAATAAAGAAAAAAAAAAAACAAGGGAAAAAAAAAAAAAAAAAGGAAAAAAAAGATAAAAAAAAAAAAAAAAAAAAGGGAAAAAAAAAATAAACAAGGAAAAAAAAAAAAAAAAGGGAAAAAGCAAGAAAAAAAAAAAAAAAAAACAAAATAAAAAAAACAAAAAGGGAAAAAAAAAAAAAAAAAAAAAAAAGGAAAAAACGATAAAAAAAAGAAAAAAAAAAAAGAGAAAAAAAAACCCAAAAAAAAAAAAAAGAAAGAAAAAAAAGAAAAAAAAACAGAGAGGAAAAAAAACAAGGGAAAAAAAAAAAAAAAAAAAAAAAAAAAAAAGGAAAAAGAAAAAAAAAAAAAAAACAAAAAGGGAAAAAAATAAAAAAAAAAAAAAAAAAAAAACAGATTAAAAAAAGAAAAGTAAAAATATAAAAAAAAAAAGGAAAAAAAGATTAAGGAAACATAGAAAAAAGAAAAAAAAAAAAAGGAAAAAAGATAAAAAACAAAAAAAAAAAAAAAAAAGGAAACAGAAAAAACAGAAAAAAAAAAAAAAAAAAGGAAAAAAAAGAAAAAAGGGGGGAAAAAAAAAAAAAAAAAAAAAAAAAGGAAAAAAAGATAAAAAAAAGGAAAAAAAAAAAAAAAAAGGAAAAAAAGATATAAACAAGAAAAAAAAAAAAAAAAAAAGGAAAAAAGAAAAAACAAAAAAAA
>NC_051402.1:2985632-2993898 GCF_015228065.2 Penaeus monodon
TCCTCCTCCTCCTCCTCCTCCTTCTCCTCCTCCTCCTCCCCCTCCTCCTCCTCCGCCCCTCCTTCTCCTCCTCCTCCTTCCCTCTCCTTTCCCCTCCCCTTCTTCCCTCCTCTTTTTCTTCCTCCTCCTCTTTATTATCATCAACCCAATCATCATCACCATCCTCCCCATTCCTCTCCTTCCCTCCTCCTCCTCCTCCTCCTTCTAATCCTCCTCTATTCCTCCTTATTATCATCCTCTCCTTTCCTCCTCCTCCTTCTAATCCTCCTCCTATATTCCTCCTTTGATTCATCCTCTCCTTTCCTCCTCTTTCCTTCCTCCTCCTTCTATCCTTCTCCTATTCCTCCTTTTTATCATCCTCTCCTTTCCTCCTCCTCCTTCTAATCCTCCTCCTATTCCTCCTTATTATCATCCTCTCCTTTCCTCCTCCTCCTTCTAATCCTCCTCCTATTCCTCCTTTTGATCATCCTCTCCTTTCCTCCTCCTCCTCCTCCTCCTCTTCTTTCCTCCCTTATCCCGAGGGATTACGCAATCGGCGCACACGCAAAGAGCGATCGTCCTCCCGTCCTTGCTTGCTTGCTTGCTTGCGCGATCGACCGCTCGATAAGCAAGCGTTCGCCTGAGCAAGCAAACAAAACCCTTTTGAGAGAGATTGATTTCCCTTCTGTTTCTTATTTTTGGAAGGTGATGAGGATAGGTTGCTTTTACGGTGAAGGAAGGAGAAGCGAGAAGGGAGAAGGAAAAAGGGGGAAGGGAGAAGGGAGAAGGAAAAAGGGGGAAGGGAGAAGGGAGAAGGAAAAAGATGAAGAAGATCATAGTTTTTTTTCGGTAATGGAAGAAGAAATAAGAAGGAAGAAGAAGGAAGAAGAAGAGGAAGAAGAAGAAGAAATGAAGAAGAGGAAGAAGAAATGGAGAAGAAGGGAAAAAAATCGTAGTCTGATAAACTTGGAAAGATAATTCCAAGAAGAAAAAAAACATGACACCTTCCAGGGAAATTCTAAAGAAACATCTCAAAAAAGGTGTTACCAAAAAGAAAAGAAAAGAAAAGAAAAAATAATAATAAATAATAATTATAATCATAAAAAAATAATAATGAAACCTCTAGTCTGACATGACCCCCCCCCCCTCCTCCCTTACCCCGAGTGTCCTTACCTTTCACTTCCCCTTTTCCACGTGTCCTAATACGTGGGAAAAGGGTAACTGCCTCTCTTCCTAACAGCCTTAACCCATTTTGCTCCCTTGAACACGATTATAAGAAAATGAATGAAAGAAAGTAAGAAAAAAAAAAAAAAAAAAAAAGAAAAAAAAAAAATTTAAGAAAAAAAAGGGGAGTGGTTTTTCATCTGTTTCAAACATGTTTCGATCCCACTGTCATGAACCGTGTCATGTCATTACCCTTGCCATCGGTGCAGTTACAAGAGTGATTCAGTTATCCGGGTCTTCGTTCTCCCAACCCCCATAGTGTTCCCAAAAAATGGGATCCTTGTCCTCCGGTCCTTTAAAAATTCCCTTTTAAGACCCATACTGCCTTCTACACTCTTTAAACCCCCTGCCCCCCCCCTTCCCCAGCTTCTGGACAAATATTTTCCTGATATTTCGGAAAACCTTTCCCCCTCCTCTTTTACTTCCTGATCCTAACCCTCTCTTAACCCTATTCCCCCCCCTCATTTCCCAATCCCCCTTTCCCCCATTAAACCCCCTTCCCCCCACCCTCTCCACCCTTTCCCCCCCCCTTCCCCCCTCCCCCCTCCTCACTCCCTATTCCAAAACCCCCATCACTCCACACACCCCTCCCTAAACCCTACTTTATTTCCTCTTCCCACACCCCCCTCATCCCCCTTCCCCCTCCCCTAAAACCCCCCCCACGGTTCCCCTTAACCCCCCCGGACCCCCTTCCCCCCCACCCCCCACCCCCAAAACCCCCCCTAAACTTAACCTCCGCTCCCCTTTTACCCAAAACCAAAACCCCAAATCAAAAACGCCAAGAAAAAATTTCTTGCGGCCCCCCCGGGGTTCGTCGGGGCTGAGGGGGGATGATGGCTGGAAAAGGCGGGGAAAAGGGAAGGGGGGGGGGGGAAGGGGGGGGGGGGGGAGGGGGGGGGAGGGGGGGGGGGGGAGGGGGGGAGGGGAAAGGGGGGGGGGAAGGGGGGGGGAAGGGGGGAGGGGGAAGGGGGAAGGGGGGGAGGGGAGGAAGGGGAAATCATAAACTGTCACTCAGTTATGTGATCCAAAAGCCCCGCCGAAAACAGGGGGGTTTTTTTTTCGTCTTTTTGTTTTTAAATTTTGGGGGGGGAAAGGGGGGGGAGGGGGGGGGGATCATTGCCCGTGCTTTTTTGGGTGGGGCTTTTCTTGGGGTTGGAATCCTCGGTTTTTTGAACCCCTTTTTTTTCCTCCCCCTTTTGTTTTAGGGTTTTTGTTTTTTTTCTGGCGTTTTTTAATTTTTGTGTGTAAAAATGCAAAAGAGATAGAGGAGAAATTAGTAGAGAGATCGGGTTTTTTTTAAGGGTGTTTGTGGTCGTTTTTTTCCCCTTTTTGAAAGGTTTAGATTTAGAGAGAAATGATAGATTAGAGGATTGATGTTTTTTTAAACTGTTTTGGGAATTTTTTATAATTTGTTTGGGCCCCGAAAAGGGGGGAGAGATAGAAGAAAGGGAAAAAAAGAAATTTAAATTTTTAATTTAAAAAATATTATTATATATTATATATTTTTGAAAATTTTTTATTTTAGGAAAAGGGAAAAATATTTCATTTTATATATATATATATATATATAATAATATAATAAAATATTATTTATATAGAAAAATTTTTAAAAAATTTTTTATATAATATATAAAATGTTTTTTTAGATATATAATATATTTAAAATTAAAATATTTAATTTTATATATTTTTAAAACTTTTTTTTAAAATATAATATATTTATATTTTATTATAAAATTTTAAAAATATAATTTTTACCCATTAGTATTTTAAGTAGGTACGTCTCCCGGGGGGAAAGTTTTTTCTTCCTCTGTCTTCCTTTCCCTTTCTTCCTCTCTTCCTCCCCCCTTCCCTTTCCCCCCCTTCCCCTTTTTCTTTCCATTCTACCGATCGCCCTCAAAATCCCGAACTCTCATTTCTTGCACTTCCCCGCTTCTTTTTTCCCATTCCTCTTCTTCCTCTTCCTCTTCCTCCTCCTCCTCCTACCTCTCCCTTCCTCCTTTTCCTCCTCCTCCTTCCCCTCTTCCTCCTCTTCTTCCTTTTTCCTCCCTTTTATTTCCCCCCCCATCTCCCCCTTTTCCCCCCCCTCCCCCTCCATTTTCCCCCCCACCCCCCCCCTTTTCTTTTTTCCCGCCCCCTCACGACCCCAAAGCCCCCTGCAATCCAGAGGTTCCCCTTTGGGGAAAAAATTTTTGTCAAAAGGGTTTTTAAACGAGAGGGTTCGGGCCAAGATCAATTTAAGAAGTTTTAATCTAGGGGTTCTGTCGAGAGGTTCAAATGAGAAGTTCAATCGAGAGGTTCACCGTCCCTACCAGGGTTCTTTCGGCCTTGGGTTCACGTATTCTCTTCCTCAGCGAGGTCGAAGAACACAATGATAAGAAACTGAACGAAAATAAAAACGAAAAGAAAAAAGCGAAAAGAAAAGAAAAGAAAAAAAAAAAAAAAAAAGAAGAACGAGTGTTTTACATCCTGTTTCAAACATGTTTCGATCCCACTGTCATGAGCCGTGTCATGTCATTACCCTTGCCATCGGTGCGGGGGCAAAGGGATTTAATTCTGCCCTTGTAAAACCCATACAACAACTTTGTTTCGAATGAAATTTTTTGGATCGCTCCCCCTGCATTAAGATTTAACTTTTTTTTAAAGGGGGATTATCCAAAAAGGGGGGTTTCTTTTTTTTATTTTCCGGGGACAAAAAAACCCTAAAATTAAAGAGTTTTGGGTATGTATTTTTCTTGCCCCGTTTTTTCTTTCCCTTTTTGTCTGTTTTTTCCCTTTTTCTGTTTTTCCCCTCTTCTCCTCTCGCTTTTCTCTCTTTTCTCTCCCCTTCTTCTCTCTCCCTCTCCCCTCTCTCTCTCTCCCCAAAAACCACACCCCAAAAAAACACACACCCCACCCCACACACACACAACACACCACCACAAACTTCATATGCGTAAATAGACAACATTATCATTTTTCTTATTATCCCTTATCCATTTTTTTTTATTATTAGATCATTTTTACTGATGTCCCCTAAAAAAAAAAAAAAAAAAAGGGGAAAAAAAGGGAAAAAAAGAAAAAAAAAATTTTAAAAAATAATCAAAAACACTAATTAGATAAATTTCCCTTGGCCCTGTGGGGGAAAAAAGGGCCCTGTACATAAAAACTTAAAAAACCCTTTTTCACTTTCCCCCGTCAAACTCTCCCTTTCCATTAAGGGTGAAAATCCCATCAAAGATCGAAAGCGAAACGACCATGTCAGCTGCGTCTGTCGTAATCAGCAACATAACATCTTTTTCTCCTTTTTTTATCTTAAAAGGGCCCTCGGGCGAAAAACAAAAGTAAAAATTTCAATAAATCTAATATGGGTTTGTAAAAACGACGGGGCTAAAAATAAAAAAACAAAATGGCATAAACATTTCATCAGATGTTCCCCCCTTGGGTGAGTACATTAAAGAAGGAAAAAATTTACCACGGGTTTTAAATTTTTTTTTCAGGGGCATTGTCACTCACGTTTGCAATTTTTAGTCCTTTATCATTTTCCACGGGCAAATATAATATAATTTCTTCGGTAAAATAATAGAAAAGCCCCCTCCCCCCCCACCCCTTTCGCCATCCTCAAAAATAAATAGATGAATAAATAAATAAATAAAAAATTCTCGGACCTCTATCTCCATCGTCGCTAATGACACGAATTCTCGAAATATCGAAATAAACCTCTTTACGGCGGTTTTAAAGTCGTGTCGGACAGCGCGCCGACCCTCGTTTCGCCCCGGCCTAAAAAAAAAAAAAAAAAAAAAAAAAAAAAAAAGTTAAAGAATATATATATATAACGAGATTTTAAAACGAACCTCCGCGCCTTCGCAAGCGCCGGTCGGAGCTCTCTGCTTGTCGTACCACCGCCCGGCCATAAAACGAAAGAAAAAAAAGACAGAGAAAATAGATAAAAAAAGACAGAGAAAAAGGAGAAAAAAAGACAGAGAGAAAAAAATAAAAAAGACAGAAAGAAGAGATAAAAACTTTAAAACCACTCTTTACTGTCCTTATGTAAATACGGTTCCTGGCGATGTGCTCGGCCGCTTTCCTCTGAAACGGAGATTCGTTTCGTTGCAAGGCTCCGCGCGGTCGTCCGGAGAAAGGAGGGAGGGAGGGAGGGAGGGAGGGGAGGAGAGAGAGAGAGAGAGAGAGAGTGGAGGGGGGGGGGAGGAGAGAAGGGAGAGAGGGTGAGAGAGAGAGAGAAAGAAAAGAGAGGGAGGGAGGGAGGGAGGGGGGAGGGGGGAGAGGATGAGGGAGGGGAGGGAGAAAGAGGAGAGAGAGAGAGAGAGAGGAGAGAGAGAGAGAGAGAGAGAGGAGTGGGGGGGAGGGGAAAAGAAGGGGAAAAGAGGGTGAGAGAGAAGAGGGGGAGGAAGGGGGAAAGGGAGGGGGGGAGGAGGGAGGGAGGGAGGAGGGAGGTGAGGGAGGGAGAGGAGGGGAGGAAGGGAGGAGGAGAGAGAGGAAGGGGGGAGAGTGAGAGGGGGGGGAGAGAGAGAGGAGAGAGAGAGAGAGAGGAGAGAGAGAGAGAGAGAGAGAGAGGGAGCTAGGGAGAGAGGGAGGGAGGGAGGGAGGGAGGGGAGGGTTCTAAATATATCCACGCCGTCACTCTATTCCATAAAAGAAGAGGTGACGTCACCCTCATCCATTCAATCCCCTGATATGAAGAGCACCCCCCCCCCCTCCAACCCACAACCACCACCCTTCCTTTTCCTTATGTCTCACCCAGTCCATCGTCCAATTTTCGCATTATTATTATCTTTTCCTCTCTCTCTCTTTCCTCGCTCCTCCTCCTTTGTCACAGCGGCCGCGTGACAAAGGCAGCCCGCTGACGACGCCCCGACGCCTCTGCCCCTCCGGCGGGCGGCGCGGGGGAGCGGCCGCGGCGAATGCCCGCTTCCCGCACCCGCGCCACGCCGGCCGGGGCGCGACTGACGGCCTCTGACGTAAACGGAGGGGGGGCGTTCGTCCTCGTCCTCATCCTCCTCTTTCTTTCTTTCTTTCTTCTTCTTCTTCTTCTTCTTGTCCCTCTACTTCTTCTTTTTCTTCTTCTTCTTCTTCTTCTTCTTCTTCTTCTTCCTCTTCCTCTTCCTCTTCTTCTCCTCCTCCTCCTCCTTCTCCTCTTCCTCCTCCTCCTTCTCCTCCTCCTCTTCCTCCTCATCATCATCACCATCAAGGCCAGCAACGCGAAGGAAAGCACTCGAAGCTCTTCCTCCTCCTCGATCTCCCCTTTCTCCCTCACTTCCCTCCACCTCCCCTTTCTCCCTCACTTCCCTCCACCTCCCCTTTCTCCCTCACTTCCCTCCCCTTCCCCTCTCTTCCGTGCTTTGCTTTCCCGCCTAATGACGGGACGATGACGAAAGGGTCGTCTGGCCAATAGCTATCTCCCCCCCCCCCCGCGATGGACGGTAAAGGTCGTCCCAGGTTCAAGCAGCGGCGGACGACCCCCTGTTGCACGCGGGGCCGGAGACCGAGTCGTCCGAGGAAGCTCGAAGCGCTTATCCGAACCCCGAGGGTAAGAGTGGTATCATTATTATTGTTGTTGTTGTTGTTGTTGTTGTTGTTGTTGTTGTTGTTGTTGTTGTTGTTGTTGTTGTTGTTGTTGTTGTTGTTGTTATTATTACTATTATTATTATTACTATTATTATTATTATTATTATTATTATTATCATTATCATTATCATTATCATTATCATTATCATTATCATTATCATTATCATTATCATTATCATTATCATTATCATTATTATTATTATTATTATTATTATTATTATTATTATTATCATTATTATTATTATTATTATTTCTTTTTTTTAAGATCACGTGTCTTTTTTTCTGGAAGTGGGTGAAAATCAGCCACGAACGCTCGTATCTCGTATCGGGGAAAGAAAAACGAAAACACACAATAACCGCCGATGTGCAAGGTTTGTGATTTTTCTTTAAACCTGATTTACGAAGCGCGTTGAGGAGAGAGACATGACGCAGCTGTCTTGCTCTTTATCTCCTTCGCTCCGACACGAGACGCAAGCACAAGCACTGATCAATCCCACTCCATCGGTTTCGAATCCGAATCTCCGCGGCGCTACATTTCCCTTAGCGTTTCTACAAACAGCTCGAAGAACTTAACTTTAAGCAAGATAGTACCAATAAAAAAAAAAAAAAAAAAAAAAAAAAAAAAACCAATCCCCCCCTAAAAAGAAAGCAAAATCGAACAAAAAAAATCCAAAATAGCAACAACAACTGCAAACACACCAATCTTGTCTCTGCAGCGGAGCAAGCTTATTGAAATGTCACAGGGCCTCTCCACGCAGCAACATAAAGTGACACTCAATAGGCTAATCACGGACGCGGAGATAAGGCATCCAAGAGGGCATTGTGGCCGCTCAAAAGGGCCAACTCAGATATTCGGGGAAATATTTACACGTACGGACTTTGATAATCGTTTAATCGTGCAGAGAATGGACCTCTCGGGAAGGAATAAGGAGGGAGTTGGGAGGGAGGGGGAAGGAGGGAGAGGGTGAGGGAGGGAGGGAAGGTGGGAAGGAGGGAGGGAGGAAGGGAGGGAGAGGGAGAGGGAGAGGTAGGGAGGGAGGGAGGGAGGGAGGGAGGGAGGGAGGGAGGGAGGGAGGGGAGAGAGAGAGAGAGAGAGAGAGAGAGAGAGATACAGATAGAAAGAGAGAAAGATAGAGAGAGTGAGAAAGAGATTAAGTAAAAGTGAATATGTGTGTATGTGTGAGTCCGTGTGTTTGTGTGGGTACTTGCGTGCGTCCGTCCGCCCGTCCATCCGTCTGAGCACGCATGTGTCCGTCCGTCCGTGCGTATGTCAGCAAATACCCCTCCCTTGGGCATCACACAAGCGCCGACCTTCCCCCCCCCCCCTCTCGCGAGACGAGACGCAAGGCAGCGCTCAAGGAAACAGCCTAACCTTGCAGAGTTCTCGCCTTGGAATTAAACCCCATTTAAATCCTCCATTTAAAATCCCCCATTTAAATCCCCCATTTAAAATCTCCCATTTAAAATCCCCCCATTTAAATCGCCCCCATTTAAATCG
>NC_051402.1:2993998-3001498 GCF_015228065.2 Penaeus monodon
TCATTTTGCTTGTCGTACCACCGCCCGGGGCCATAAAAAGAAAAAAAAAAAAAGAAGGAAAATAGATAAAAAAAGACAGAAAAAAAGAGAAAAAAAGACAGAGAGAAAAAGAAAAAAAGAAAAAAGAAGAGATAAAAACTTTAAAACCACTCTTTACTGTCCTTATGAAAAATACGGTTCTGGCGGTGCTGGGCCCCGTTTTCCTCTGAAACGGAGATTCTTTTCTTTTGAAAGGGCTCCGCGCGGTTCCGGAGAAAGGGGGAGGGAGGGAGGGAGGGAGAAAGGGGGGAGGGGGGGGGGAAAGTAAAGGGGGGAGGGGGGGAGGGAGGGAGGGGGAAAAGGGAAGAGAGAGAGAGAGGGGGAGGGGGGGGGGGGGAGGGAGAGAAGGGAGGGGTGAGAGAGAGAGAGAAAAAAAAGAGAGGGAGGGAGGGGGAGGGAGGGAGGGGAAGAGAGGAGAGGAGGAGAGAGGAGAAGAGAGAGAAAAGAGAAGAGGAGAAGAGAGAGAGAAGAGAGAGAGGGTGGGGGGGGGGGAAAAAAGAAGGAGAGAGGGGAGAGAGAGAGAGAAAGAAAGAGAGGGAGGGAGGGGGGGGGAGGGGGGGAGGGAGGGGGGGGGAGAGAGGAGAGAGGGGGAGAGAGAGAAGAGAGAGAGAGAGAGAGAAGAGAGAGAGAGAGAGGAGGAAGAGAGGGGCTGGGGAGAGGGGGAGGGAGGGGGGGAGGGGGGGGAGGGTTCTAATAATCCCGCCGCCCCTTTTTCCATAAAAAAGAGGTGACGCCCCTCTCCATTCAATCCCCTGATATGAGAGCCCCCCCCCCCCTCCAACCCAAAACCCACCCCCCTTTCCCTTTTCCTATGTCTCACCAAGCCATCGCCCAAATTTTCGCATATTAACTTTCCTCTTCTCTCTTTCCTCGCTCCTCCTCCTTTGTCACAGGGGCCGCGTGACAAAGGCAGCCCGTGACGACGGCCCCGGGCCCCTCTGCCCCCCCGGGCGGGGCGGGGGGGACGGCCGCGGCGAAGCCCGCCCCCGCACCCGCGCCAGCCGGGGGGCGGACGGCGGCCCTAAAGAAAACGGGGGGGGGGGCGTCGCCCGCCCTATCCCTTTTTTTTTTTCTTTCTTTTTCTTTTTCTTCTGCCCTCTACTTTTTCTTTTCTTCTTTTCTTCTTTTTCTTTTTTCTTCTTCCTCTTCCTTTTCCTCTCCTTTCCCTTTCCCCTTTTCTTTTTCCCTTCCTCTTCCTCTTCCTCTTTTCTTCCTCTTTTTTCCTCCTCCCCCCTTTTCCCTCTTCCCCTCCCCTCCTTTCCTCCCCCTTCCCCTCATCACACCCATCAAGGCCAGAAACGCAAAAGGAAAGCACCAAAGGGCTCTTCCTCCCCCTATCCCCCTTTCCCCCTCATTCCTCACTTCCCTTTCCCCCATTTCCCCTCCCCCCCCCCTTTCTTCCTCCTCATTCCCCCCCCTTTCCCCCTCTTCCGGCTTTTGCTTTCCCGCCTAATGAGGGACGATGCAAAAGGGTCTTTGGGCCCAAAGGGGATCGCCCCCCCCCCCGCGAGGAGGAAAAGGTCGTCCCGGGTTAAAAGCAGCGGGGGACGACCCCCTTTGCCCCGGGGGGCCGGAGACCGAGTCGCCCGGGAATCTCGAAGCGTTTCCGAACCCCGAGGGAAAAGGTGATCTTTTATTGTTGTTTGTTGTTGTTGTTTTTGTTGTTGTTGTTGTTTTTTTTTGTTTTTGGTTTTTGTTGTTTTTTGGTTTTTTGTTTTTTTATATTATTATTATTATTTATTTTTATATTTTGGGGTGTTTTTTTTTGTTGTTGTTTTATTATTTTTACATTATTATTATTATATTATTATTATTATTATTATTATTATCATTATCAATATCATTATCATTTCTTTATCATTATCATTATCTTTACTTTATCATTATCATTATATTATCATTACATTATCTTTTCTTTTTCATTTCTTTCATTATCATTTTTATTATTATTTTTTATTATTATTATTATTATATTTTTAATTTAAATTTTATTATATTTTTTTTTTTTTAAGATCCCGGTTTTTTTTTTGGAAGTGGGTGAAAATCGCCACGAACGCTGTATCTCTATCGGGGGAAAAAAAAACGAAAACACAAAAAACCCCCCGAGGGTGAAAGGTTTGTGATTTTTTTTTAAAAAACCGATTTACAAGCGCTTTTGGGGAGAGGGGACAGACGCAGCGTCTTGCCTTTTTTCCCTTCGCTCGACCGAGACGCAACCCAAAAGCATGATAAATCCCACCCCATGGTTTCAATCCGAATCTCCGGGCGCTACATTTCCTTTAGCGTTTCTAAAAAACGTCAAAAAAACTTAACTTTAAGCAAGATGTACCAATAAAAAAAAAAAAAAAAAAAAAAAAAAAAAAAACAATCCCCCCCCAAAAAAAAAGCAAAATCAACAAAAAAAAAACCAAAATAGCAAAACAACCAAACAACCAACTTGTCCTGCGCGGAGCAAGCTTATTTAAATGTCACAGGGCCTCTCCACGCAGCAAAAAAGTACACCCATAGGCTAAAACACGGGGCGCGGAGATAAGGGATCCAAAAGGGGATTGTGGCCGCTCAAAAAAGGGGCCCAAATCGAATTCGGGGAAAATTTACACGTACGGACTTGATAATCGTTTAATCTGCAGAGAATGGACCCCTCGGGAAGGAAAAAGGGGGAGTTGGGAGGGGAGGGGAAGGAGGGAGAGGGGGAGGGAGGAAGGGGAAAAGGGGGGAAGGAGGGAGGGGGAAAGGGGGGGAGAGGGGAGAGGGAGAGGGAGGGAGGGGGGAGGGAGGAGGGAGGGAGGGGGGGAGGGAGGGGGGGGGGAGGGAAGGAGAGAGAGAGAGAGAGAGAGAAGATACAGATAGAAAAAAGAGAAAAATAGAGAGAGTGAGGGAAAGAGATTTTAAGTAAAATGAAAATGTGTGATGTGTGAGTCCGTGGTTTTTGTGGGTACTTGCGTGCGTCCGTCGCCCCTCCATCCGTTGGGGCAGAGTGTCCCGTCCGTCCGTCGTATGTCACAAATACCCTCCTTTGGGGATCACACAACGCCGACCTTCCCCCCCCCCCTCTCGCGAGGGGAGACGCAAAGGGAGCGCTCAAGGAAACAGCCTAACCTTTCAGAGTTCCGCCCCGGAATTAAACCCCCTTTAAATCCTCCCTTTTAAAAACCCCCATTTAAATCCCCCATTTAAAATCTCCCATTTAAAATCCCCCCATTTAAATCGCCCATTTAAATCGCCGCTCAAGTCGCCTGCGATCAGGGCGCCCGACCTACCCTGCGCGAACTGGTCCTCAGATGAAGGCGGAAGCAAAATGTTAAAAAAGGGGAAATAAAAATTTTAAAAAGGCAGAATAATGAAAACTTTCGACCTCCCCCCCTCCTCATTTTGTCATAGTCACTCAACTTCATCTCATAATCATTATTATTTTTATACATCATTATCATATTTTTTTCATCATAAATCATCTGCATCCATTACATCTCATATTAAAAAGCGTCTCACCAATCATGTTTATCATATACCATTACCCTCATCTTCTCACCAGAATCCTACCCCCTCCTTTTCTTCTCATCCACCATCAAAATCATCATCACCATCATCTTCACCATCATTATTATTACACTCACTCCATTCGTCTTATCTTCTTATCCACTCGTTTTATCATACTTTCCTTCTTCCACTCTGGATGAAGCAGAACCATGAGTGCCAGACAGTGCCAGTGCCAAAACCAGACTGGATATGAATCTAGAAGACGGCGAATAAGAGGAAAGTGAATAATAACAACAGAATAATAATAATGATAATCATCCAAAGAAAGAAAATATGATAATGATAACAATGATAACAAAATTAGATTAACAGGAATACGATAAAATGAGTAAAGATGAAAATACGAATATGAACGAAAAATATCCTTCAATTAAAAGATAGAAATAATATATATAATATATTATATTTATATATAATATATATATATATACACCGCGCGCCGAACAACACAAAACACACACACACACAACCCACACACACCAACAACACCACACACAACACCACACAAACACACAAAATATATAATATAATAAAACCAAACATGATAACAAAAAATAATAATAATAATAACAATCAGCTATCAGGTGACCCCTGACAACCCCCCCCCCTCTCCCTCCCAATGGAAAAAGTAAAACGAAAATAAGTGCATAAAAATACCCATTAAAATAAAGCCCAGTTCGTGAACATGTTTTTCCCCTCAGATGCAAATGTCCTTGTTCTCTCCTCGGCATCGTAACACCGTTTAAATATACTTGTAATACGTGTTAGGTCATGCGTGAGGTCATGCGTGTTATTCGTGCCCCGGGGATCGTCTTTAAGTGGTGGGGAGGGGGGGGGCTGTGGGATTGGGGGAGGAGGAGGGTCCTTAGTGGGGGAGAGGGGAGGGGGTTCAAGAGATGGAGAGAATTTAGTTTGTTTTTACGTATTTTTATCATCTTCCTAGCATGATCTTATCAAATATCACTTCCGCCATTATTATCTTCATATTTTCCCTTTCATCATTAGTGTCAGCATTAGCAATAACATTAACAATTTCGGTGATCATCATTACCTATTTTTGTTATTAAAGTTGTTGTTAATGTTGTCTTTCTCTCTCCACAACACTCATCACCATCTTCATCTTCGTCATCATCACTAGCGCCACTTATCGCTAATTTCACAATCGTCATCATCAACATTATATTCTAAATCATCACTGCCATTATCATTAACATCAAAAGCATAATTAACATCGCCATTGTAATTAACATCAGCATTAACATCACCATCATCATTAACATCATCATCATCATCATCACAATAAATTCAAGATTATCATCACATCAAACCACAATCAACATCATCGTCATTAACATCAACATCGACATCCCCCAATCTACCGTGATTGCAGTGGTGGCTATATTTCTCAATGAAACGTACCAACCTCCACATCTTTCTCTCTCTCTCTCTCTCTCTCCTCTCTCTCTCTCTCTCTCTCTCTCTCTCTCTATCTCTCTATCTCTCTCTCTCTCTCTCTCTCTCTCTCTCTCTCTCTCTCTCTCTCTCTCTCTTTCTATCATTCTCATTCTCATTCTCACTCTCACTCTTACTCCTCCCTTTCTCCTTCTCTCCTTCTGTCCCTCTGTCCCTCTCTCCCACTCTCTCTTCCTCCCTCTCCCTCTCCCTCCATCTCCCTCTCCCTCTCCCTCTCATTCCCACCAACCCCCCGAGTCTTCCCTTCCTCCCCGCTCCCTCGCTTATCAGCAGAGCGATCGAACGGCGGTCGTTTTGCAAGCTGCTTTGGGTAACCTTTATGCACAGCTCGCTCGATAGCATCTGTTGGTGCTTTGGAGGGAGGAAATGAGGGGGAAGGGGGGAGGGAGGAAAGAAGAGGGAGGGAGGGAGGGAAGAAGAGGGAGGAAGGGAGGGAGGAGTGAGGGAAAGAGAGAGAGAAAGAAAGAAAGAGGGAAAGAAAGAAAGAGAGAAAGAGAGAGAGAGAGAGAGAGAGAGAGAGAGAGAGAGAGAGAGAGAGAGAGAGAGAGAGAGAGAGAGAGAGAGAGAGAGTTGGGGGAGGTAGGAAGGGAGGGAGGGAGAGAGGAACACTGGGGGAGGGTGGGGGTTGCGAGGGAGAGAGAGGGTGCAGGTGGAGGGGAAGAGGAAGAAGAAGAAGAAGAAGAAGAAGAAGAAGAAGAAGAAGAAGAAGAAGAAGAAGAAGAAGAAGAAGATGATGATGATGAAGAAGAAGGAGGAAGTGGAGGAGGATAAGGAGTAGGAAGAAGGGGAAGGAGAAACAGTAGAAGGACCAAGCAAAAGTAAGGGGAAAAGAAGATAACAAAAAACATATAAAATGGTGGTAGTAAGAACAAGAAGACAGAAAAACATCAAATTTGAAAAAAAAACACCATCCCACCTTTAAGTCATAATACGAAATCGGACAATGTGACAAAATAACAAGCGCGTTGTTATCGACCGCACCCTCTTCTTGCCCCTCCCCCCTCCCCCTACCCTCCCTACTACCCCTCCCCTCTACCCCTCCCCACTACCCCCCTCTATCTTGTCCTACCACCTCTTCCCTCCTCCCCTCCCTCCCTCCTCCCTCTGCCCCCGCTTGCTCTGGTATGTGCGGCGGTATCTGATCTTCGAAAGTCATTGCTCTGGAGGAAGGAGGAGGAGGAGGAGGAGGAGGAGGAGGGGAGGAGGAGGAGAAGGAGGAGGAGGAGGAGGGGGGGAGGAGGAGGAGGGAGGAGGAGGAGGAAGGGGAGGAGGGGGGGGAGGAGGAGGGGGGGGAGGAGGAGGAGGGAGGAGGGGAGAGGAGGAGGAGGAGGGGGAGGAGGAGGAGGGTCGAAGGAGGAGGAGGAGGGGGAAAGGAGGAGAGGATGAGGAGGGGAGGATGAGGAGGAAGGAGGGGAGGAGGGAGGGGAGGAAAAGAGGAGGAGGAGGAGAGGAGTGAGGGAGGACGATGAACAGCGAGGAATAGTTGAAAAGGAGGAGGAGTAGGGGGAGAAGAAGAAGAAAAAGAAGAAGGAGCAGGAGGAGAAGAACAAAAAGAAGATGGAACAAGAACTTCTTGAGGCGAAAGACGAGAAGAGGAGAAGGATAAGAACAGATAAACCACGAAAAGAGACGGAATAAAAATGAATAAATAAATAAAAGAGAAATACAGCTATAAAAACAATAACTGAAGGGAAATCGAGAATGGGAAGAAACAAGGAAGAAAATAGAATAGAAGAGAGACAGAGATTAGGATTTGAAGGAAAGAGGAAACGAAGAAAAAAGGGAGAGGAATAAAATGAAATAAAAGAAGATTAAATGAATAAAATGAAAAAATAAACCAATGAAATAAAAATGAAAACAAATCAAATCAAAGGAAGAAAGAAAGACGGAAAGAAGATGAAAAAGGGGGAGAAAAGGAAGAGGAAGATTAGGACTAGGAAAATGGAGAAAAAAAGAAAAAAAGAAGACAGGAGGGAATTAAGAATAAGGATGAAAAGGGAGAGAAGAAAGAATGAGGAAATAGAGGCAAATATCAAGAACAGAAAAAGAAGCGAAGAAGAGAGGAGAAAATGGAGAAGATCAAGTTTAGAGAAAAGGAAATGAAAAATAAGAAGGCAGAGAGAGAGAGACGAAACAGGGGAAGAAAGAAATAAAGAGGAAATTTGGGGGGAAAAAAGAAAGAAACAAGAAAAAAAAAAGAAATAAAAAAAAAAAAAAAAAAAAAAAGAAGAAAATGGAAAAAAAAAAGATGAATCAAAATTACGAAAGAAGATGAAGGTGAAGAAAATGAAAAAGTAAAATAAGAAGAACAAGAAAATGAATAAAAAGAAAAATATGAAAAAAATAAGAAAAAGAAGAAGAAAAATAAGAAAAAGGAAAAGAAGAAAAAAATAAGAAAAAGGAAAAGAAGAAGAAAAAGAAGAAAAAAAAAAAAAAAAAGGGGAAAAAAAA
>NC_051402.1:3006498-3008998 GCF_015228065.2 Penaeus monodon
TCTCTCGATCTTCCTCTCTCTCTCTCTCTCCTCTCTCTCTCTCTCTCTCTCTCTACTTACTTATCTCTACTTATCCATATCTCCTTCTGCATCCCCACTACTATCTCTCCCCTCTCCTACCCCCCCCCAACTCATAACACCTTTTCTCCCCTTCCCATCCCCTCTCCCCTTCCCCTCCCCCACCCACCCCATCCCTCTTTCCCTCCTTCCATCTGTCTCCCCTCCTCCCTTCCTTCCTCCCTCCCCCCTCTCTTCCTCCCTCCCTTTCCTCCTCCCTCCTCCCTCCCTCTCCCTGACCCACTCCTCCCCCCCTCTCCTCCTCCTCCTCCTCCTCCTCCTCCTCCTCCTCCTCCTCCTCCTCCTCCTCCTCCTCCTCCTCCTCCTCCTCCTCCTCCTCCTCCTCTCCTCCTCCCTCTCTCTCCCTGACTCCCCCTCCCCCCCAGGTCCTCCTCAAGATGAAATTCCAGCGCCTCGGTCCCGCCTCGGTCGCAGGGAGTCACCGAGCCTCTCCTCCATAATCGAGCCATAAAAGTGAGTGACAAAAAACCTCGATGCAAAGGCCACTTGGACGAAAGCCTCGGACGATGCGTTTTTTTTTTTTTTGTTTTTTTGAGGGGGGGAGGAGGTGTTGGGGAGGGGAGGGTTTGGGGGAGGGGAGGGGAGGGGTAGAGATGTTAATAAAGAGGATTGATTTTTTTCTTTCTTTCTTCTCTTTGAGTTTTGTTTGTTTGACTATTTGTTTCGTCCGTTACTTTTCTCCTTCTCTCCCTCCCTCTCTCTCTTCCTCCCTTCCTTCCTTCCTTCCTTCCTTCCTTCCTTCCTCCCTCCTCCTCCCTCCTTCCCTTCCTCCCCCTCCTTCCTTCCTTCCTCCATCCTTCCTCCTCCCCCCCTTTCCTTCCCCCTATTTTATGGTCCCCCCTAAAACTCTTCTGTCTCCATATCCCCTCCCCCCCCAATAGAAGGGAATCCCCCATAAATAGGGGTGGGTCGAGGTTTACCCGTGAAAACTATTCGGACCGCTCGGCAAACTACGAGTCTTACGTTTAAGGGAGTATTATGAGTGGTCGAAGTACGGTTGTTTGTATAGTGGTGTTTGCGGTTTTTAGACGTGGAAGTGACTTTTGTTTGGTTTGATTGTGTTTATGTATTCTGTGTTCTTTATTTCTTTCTTGTCTTTCTGTGTGTTGTCTTTCTTCTTTTTCTCTTTTCCCTTTCTCGTAACTCTTTCTCCCTGTTGTTTTTCTTCTGGTTCTTATTTTCTTTCGTCTCTTTTGTCTTTTTCTTTGTATTCATGTTCTTTCTCTTTTTTCTTTCTCTCTCTTTCTCTTCCTCTTCCTCTTCCTCTTTCTCACTCTTTCTCTCTCTCTCCCTCTCTCCTTCTCTCTCTCTCTCTCTGTCTTCTCCTCTCTCGCCTCTTCCCCTCCTCTCTCCCCTTTTCTCCTCCTCCTCGCCTCTCCCCTCCTTCTCCTCTCCCGCTTCCCCTCCTCTCCTCCTCTTCCCCCCTTCTCCTCCTCCTCTTCCTCCTCCTCCCTCGCCTCATTCCCCTCCTTCTCCTCCTCCTCTTCCTCCTCCTCCCTCGCCTCCTTCTCCCCCGAACCAGAAACGCCAAATTTTACGAGGCGCATCATGGAGCCGGAGCGAAAATTTAACATGTCGTTACCAGAACAAACAGACATATAAATAAATTGCAAAAGTAAAAAAAAAAATAATAATAATAATAAAAAAACGCCATTTACAACTTACGAGGACATTCGCAGTCAAGATCTTCCTTAATCATAATATCTATTGTATGCTGGATCTTATCAGCGAGAATTTATTATCTTTAATGCAGCTTAATAAATAATAAATCAGGGTATAGAAATATTATGGGATACGGACGTATTACATGATAACCAAACAGGATACTGAGAATGAATGCATTTATAAAATCGTATTATATATTTATGTGTATATATATGTATGTATATATGTATATATGTGCATATATATACATATGCCCCACTCTCCCTCCCCCTCCCACCCCCCCCTTGCCAACCAACCCCCATTTCTCAACGCACAGACGCACAAACAAACACACTCGCACAAATACACAGTGACGGATCGCCCGCCCCGAATACAAGCGCTAAATTAGACTCTTTAATTAATTACCTCGTACCGCCACCTTGGTAATTAGAACCCTGATCCAAATCACTATTTACATCCCTCCCCCACCCCCGTCCACCTATACCCACCCCCCCTTTCTCCTAATTATCGCACCTTCATGGCCTCCTCCCTTCCCCCCACCCGTCCCCCCCTCCCTCCTCCCTCCTCTTCTCTTCTCTCTTCGCTCTCCTGTCTCCTCCTTCCTCCTTCCTACCCTCCTCCCTTTTTCTTTTTCTTCCTATCCTCCTCCCTCCTTCCTCCTTCCTCCTCCCTCCTTCCTACTTCCTTCCTCCTTCCTCCTACCTCCCCCCTTCTCTCTTCCCTTCTTTCTCCTCCCTCTACCCTTCTCCATCCCCCT
>NC_051402.1:3013998-3020422 GCF_015228065.2 Penaeus monodon
AATTGTGGGTTCGAAGTTAATCGAAAAGCGAAGAAAAAATTGAGTCTTAAAGTGGACAAAGGCGAGGGACGCTGACCATATGAGAGGGAAGCCACTTAGGAAAAGTAAATGCACTTAGAAAAAATTTGCACCTTTTAAAAAACTTAAAAAATTTCCCGGAAAAATAATGAAAAAAAATTTTTATGCCCGGTAATGACATCAAAAAGACCTGTTTAAAAAAATAAAGAAGTAAACATACGAACAACTTTCCCTGTACACACACACACACACACACACACACCCCACACACAAAACACACACACAACCACACACACAAAAACCCCACCCCACAAAACACACCCCCACATATATAATATTAAAAAATTAATATATAAAATATATAATATATATATATATATATAAAATATATATATCACAAAGGCACATACATCCATTCATTCATTCAGAAATGGGAGAAGCGAAAATAGCAAAACGCGAGAAGTAGATAAAAAAAAAGAGACAAAGACAGACATGGGAAAACAAACCGAAGTGAATAATTCAAGGGAGAGAGAGAGAGAGAGGAGATAGAGAGAGAGAGAGATAGGAAGGAGAGAGGAGGAAAAGAGAAGGAGGAGAGAGAGAGGAGGGAGAGAGAGAGAGAGGAAAAGGGGAGGAAGGGGAAAAGAAAGGGGAGAGGGGAGAGAGAGAGGAGAGGATGAGAGAGGGGGAGAGAGAGAGAAAAAAGAGAGAGAGAAAAGAGGGGAGAGAGAAGAGAAAAAGGAGAGAGAAAGAGGGGAGGGGGAGAGGGGAAAAGAGAGAAAAAGAGAGAGAGGAAAAGAAGAGAGAGAGAAAAAGAAAAGAGAAAAAAGAGAAAGAGATGGAGAAAAGAGAGGGAGGAGAGAGAGAGAGAGAGGAAGGAAAAGAGGGGAAGAAAGGAAAAGAGAGACGAACGGGGGAGAGAGAGAGGAGAAAAAGGGGGAGAGAGAGAGAGAGAGGAGAAAGAGAAAAAGGAGGGGAGAGAGAGGGGAAGAGAGAGAGACGAGAGAGAGAGAGGAGAGAGAGAAGAGAGGAAAAGAGAGAGAGAGGGGAAAAGGGGGGGAGAGAAGAGGAAAAGAGAGGGACGAGAGAAAAAGAGGGGAGAAAGAAAAGGGAGAGAAAGAAATAGAGAAGAAAAGAAAAAAAAGGGGGGAGGGGAAAAGGAAAAAAAAGAAAAAAGAAAAAGAAAAACCAAACAAAAAAACCGAAAAGAAGGGGGAAAGGGGGAAAAGCCCCCAAAAAAAAGAAGGAGGGAGGGAGGGGAGGGAAAGAGGAAAGAGAAAGGGGGGAAGGAAGGGAGGAGAGAATTCTGGCCCGGGGAGGAGGGGGAAAATGGGCGGGGGAGGAAAGGGGGGATGAGGAAAGGGGAAAAAAGGAGGGGGGAAAAAAGGGGCAAGGAGGAAAGGGTAAAAAAAAAAAAAAAAAAAAAGGCGGATCCGGGGGGTGGGGGGGGGGGGGGGGGGTTATTGGGGGTTTGGTAAAATGAGGGGTAATGGAGAAGGGGGGGGGGGCCCTTGGGGGGAGGCGGGGATGGGGGGGGGTGAGGATTTTGGGTTTGGGTGGAGGGTGGGTGGGTGGGGGATGGGTGGGTAGATGGGTAGGGGTAGGGGGAAAAGGGTAGATAGAAGAAGGGTAGATAGGGTAAAGGGGGGGTGGGGGGGTGGGGTTGGGGGGGGGTGGGGGAGGAAGGGGGAAGGAGGGTGGGGGAGGAGGATGGTGGGGGAGGGGGGGGGGGAAGGGGGAGGATGGAAGAAGGAGGAGGGGAGAGGGAGAAAAAAAAAGAAAAAAGAAAGAAAGAAGAAGAAGAAGAAAAAGAGCAGAAAAGAAAAAGGAGGGAGGAGGGCAAAAAATACGGAAGGGGGAAGAGAAAAGGAGGAGAAAGAAAGAAAGAATCGGAAGAGGCCCGGGAGGAATAAAAGGGAGAGGGGGAGGGCAAGAGAGGGGGAGGAGAGGGGGGGGGAAAAAGAAAAAGGGAAAAAAAGGGAAACCAAAGGGGCCCGAGGGGCCGGGGCCGGGCGGGGGTGTGTCCCCGGGGGCAGGCGGGGAGGCCGCCGCCGGCTCGTTCCCTTTTCCGGCCCCCCCCCCACCCCCCGGGGGCAACTTTCCATTAACCCCTGGGTTCTTCCTTTTTCCAAAGGGAAATTTTTTCTACCCCCCCAAAAACCTGAATTTTAAAAAAAATCCCCACCCCATTTTTTACCCCTTGGGGGTGGTCCCCCCCTTTTTTTCCCCTTTCCCCCCATTCTAAAAGGCTTTTCCCCCCTTTTTCTTCCCCCCTTCCCCCCCCTTCCCCTTCCCCTTTTCCTCCTCCTTCCTCCCTCCCCCCCTTTTCCCTCTTCCCTTTTCCCCACTTCCCCCCCCTTACCTTTTCCCCCTGCCCTCCCTCCCTTCCCCCCCTTCCCCCCCCACCCCCCCCTAAGTCCCCCCGTTTTCCAAGCCCTCCCCTTTCCCCTACCCCCCTTAAAACCCCCCCCCCAAAAATTTAAAGGAACCAAACCCCCCCCCCCCCCCCCCGCTTTCACGGCCCCCCCCCCCCCCGAAACCCCCCCAATTTAAAGTTGGTTTAAAATTGGAGCAAAATTGGGTTTTTATTTTTAAAGAAAGGGGGGTTGGGGGCCTACTGGGGGGGGGGGGGAAGGCCATTTTAGAAAAAGGGGGGGGCAGAAGAGAAAAAACACCCGACCCTCGTCACCCGGGTGGCAGGACGAGCAAGCAGGGCAGACGCAAGCACAAGCAAGCAATCAGATAAGACGATGACGGCGAGCGAACCCCAGCAGCGCACGAGCGGCCGAGGGTCACAGCTGATGCGATGATTGGAGAGGCCGTGGTTCTCCTTTTCTCCGACAAAGACTTTCTTCTTCAGCGGTACAATCAACGTGAATTTAAACCAATCGCCAGTCTATTTTGTTAGCCGTTCTCTGTGTGTCTGTGTGTCTGTGTGTTTGTCTGTGTGTCTGTGTCTATGTCTGTGTATGTGTCTGTCTCTGTTTCTCTGTCTCTGTCTCTCTGTCTCTGTCTCTCTCTCTCTCTCTCTCTCACCTCTCCCGTTTTCCATCTCTTTCCTTTCCTCACTCCCTCCGCTTACCTTTACCTCTGGCCAAAGCATCTCTCTACCCTACCCTCAACCCCTGCCCCTACCCCATCCTTCCCCACCCTACCTGCCCCTCCAACGCCCGTGCCCTTCCCCTACCCCTCCTACCACTACCTCTCACCCAACCCCCACTCTCTACCATAGGCATTTCCCTTCCTCTCTCCCTCCTTCACCCTACCCCTCCCACCCTCCATCCTTCCCTCCCTCCTTCCCTCCCTCCCTCTCTCCCTCGTGCCCTCCCTCACTCCCTCTCCCTCCCTCGTGCCCTCCCTCCCTCCCTCCCTCCTCCCCCCACGAGAAAGTCCGCCCCGTCAAGACCTCCTTCGCACACATGACTTACGCCGCATTAAAGACCCACGTGTTCACGGCCAGAAACTAATTAGTGGGTTTAATTACGCATTCGGTGTTAACGAGGCGGTGACCTCTGGGGCAGCATAGGCATCAGGCACGCACGCACGCACGCGAGGATGGGCACGAGGTGAGCGTTCTTTTCTCTCCTTTTGTCTCGCATCTCTTTCTCCTTCACCTTTCCCTTCTCCCTCCTCCTTTTCCCCCTTATTCCCTTTTCCCTCCATGTCTCTTCTTCCAAAAAGAAATGAATAAAAAGAAAATAAAAGAAAAAAATATAAGTTTTTCTTTGGAACATTTCAAAATATATCTACTTCTGACCACAATACTCACTCAATCTCGGAGAAAATTGGCCACAGCAGACGAAAAAAGTGGCTTTAAAATACATGTGTGTATATATATATATTCTTCGAACACTACAAAAAAAAGGCCAAACTATGATACAAAAGAATAATACATTTTTCGGAGCATAAAATTTCCACATCAAAAACCCTCGCATGATAAATTATGCAAGAGTGGAGTGGACATTTCGAGATTATAATTTAAAAGTCCCGAGATCCACTTGGAATATAAATTAGTTTTTTTTGTGTTTGTCTGTGTGCGTGCGCGTGAGAGGAGGGGGGTAGGGGTGGGGGGAAGGGCGGGAAAGGAGAGATGGAAGGGGGGGGGGGCAAGGGAAGAGGAAAGTAGAAAAGGGGTGGAAGAGAAAGGAAGAGAGAAACAGAAAGAGAGAGGAAGAGAAGGGAAGAGAGAAGTAGAAAGAGAGAGGAAAGAAAAGGAGAGAAAAGCAGAAAGGAAAATGGAATGATTGGGAAGAGAAACGGAGAAAGAGAGAGGAGGAGAAGGGAAGAGAGAAATAAAATCAGAGAGGAAGAGAAGTAGAAAGAGAGAGGAAGAGAAAGGAAGAGAAAAATAGAAAGAGGGAGGAAAAGAGAGAGAAGTAGAAAGGAATAATGGAAGAGAAGGGAGGAGAAGTGAGAGGTAGAGGGAGATGGAAGAAGAGGAAGAGGCGGAGGAGGAACGGAGGCTGAAGGCGCCTGCAAGATCCAAGTGCTTTAGAGTCTTAATATTCAGCCATCGTTTAGAACCATTATGGAAAAAAATATATATTGTCTAATACACTTAAAATCTCCTACGTGTTCTCTGATAACGGAGAGATGTGTTATCAGTGGCAGGATTATGATTTCTGGATGGAAGCTGAAAGGAGGAGGAGGAGGAGGAGGAGGAGGAGGAGGAGGAGGAGGAGGAGGAGGAGGAGGAGGAGGAGGAGGAGGAGAGGAGGAGGAAGAGGAGGAAGAGGAAGAGGAGGAAGAGGAGAAGGAGGAGGAGGAGGAGGGGAAGAAGTAGAACAACAACAAGAACAAGACACACAAAAAACAAAGGAAAGGAAAGAAATCGAAAGTCGAGCCGAAGCAAGTAGAAAACAAGGATGATGGAAGGAAGGGCTAGAGAGCCAGAACGAGGGAGGGAAGGAGGGAAGGGAGGGAGGGAGGGAGCCGGCGCCCTATCGGTGGGTGGGCACCTCCCTCCGCCGGCCAAGGCCCTTCAATCGGCGCTGGGATGGAGCTCGAGAGATTTCGTCGCGAGATACGAGTCCGTCATTAGCAGTAGGGCTGCGGAAACACCTTTGGGGGAGGGGGGACAAGGGGGTGTTAAAGGGGAGGGGGAGGAGGAGAAGGGGGTGTTAAAGGGGAGGGGGAGGAGGAGAAGGGGGGAGGGGGGGAGGAGGAGAAGGGGATTGAAGGGGAGGGGGGAGGAGGAGAAGGGGGTTGAGGGGGAAGGGGAAGGGGGAGAAAGGGGTTGAAAGAAAAGGGAGGTGGAAGAAAAGGGGGCGAGGGGTGGGGGAAGGAGGTGAGAGGAATGGGAAGTGGGTAGGGGGACAGGAGGTGAAAGGTGTGGGTGATGGGTTAAGTGTGGATGTTGGGGGGGGGGGGTGATGGGTGGGGGGGGGGAGAAAGAAGTGGAAGGAGGGGCAGCACGGGTGTCGAGTGGGGGGGGGTGAGAGGTGGAGGTTGGGGGGGTATGTGAGAGGGAGAGATGGAGAGGGAGGGGGAGACCAAACGAGAGGAAGGGAGGGAGGGAGGGGGTGGGCCATAAGGGAGAGGGGAAGCGAGGGGAGGCACGTAAAGGTCTACATAAAGATAATGTTAGTGGTACGAAGGGGCGGTGGAGGTGCAAGGGGAGGGGGAGGTTTCTCGGGGTAGGGGCAAGGGTAGGGGGGGAGGGGACGGGTAGAAGGGCAATAATGGCACCCACGAAAACCACATCGAGGTCACAGCTTGGCATCTGACTTGTAAATGTCGACCGTCTGCTGGCGTCAGAACACGAGCTGAAGGGAAGGGGAAGGGGGAGGGGAAGGGAGGGAAGGGGAGGGGAAGGGAGGGAAGGAGAGGGGAGGGAAGGAGAAGGGGAAGTGGAGGGGAGTGGAGGGGAGAGGAGGAGAGGAAAGGAAGGGGAGGGAATGGGGAGGGGAGGGAGCGAGGGGGTAACGGAGGAAGGAGGGGAGGGGGTAGGGAGAACACCTCCTGACGAAGGGCGTGGCTGTCGACGGGGGCGCAGGTGTGGCGTGGGCGCGAGACAGCGAGGGCGTGGGAAAACGAAAACCGTCATTCCTCTAAAACATAAGCGTTTGAAAACAACTAAATTATGCAAACAGGTCAGCCTTTCTGAGTACATATTGCAAAATGTGAACAAAATGACGCAAAGGCTATGAAGAATCGCTAAAACCACTCTCATACTTTTACCCAGAACCGGAGGGGCTCTAAAAAAAAGGAAGAAGAAAAAAAAAAAAAAAACATCAACTGGATTCTTATTTAACAGATTGACCATAAAATGGCAGATTAAACCTATGCTTGAAGGCTACCGGTAAAAAAAATTAATAAGACGCTCATCCACTATGAAATTAATATATATATATATATATATATATATATATTTTTTAAAAAAAAAATATAATTTAATAACTTATAT
>NC_051402.1:3020522-3048022 GCF_015228065.2 Penaeus monodon
CTTTCTTTACCTTTCTTTACCTCCATCTCCCTCTCTCCTTCTTTACCTCCCTCTCCCTCTCTCTTTCTTTACCTCCATCTCCCTCTCTTTCTTTACCTCCATCTCCCTCTCTCTTTCTTTACCTCCATCTCCCTCTCTCTTTCTTTACCTCCATCTCCCTCTCTCTTTCTTTACCTCCCATCCCCTCTCTCCACCTTCCTCTATTTACACCGTCCTCTCGACCCCCCCCCCCCATCTCCCCCACTCCATTTAAAACAAATACCACGACATTGAATTTTAGAAAAGTAAACTCTACTCGCCAGAGTTCTGGTTCGTGATCATGAATATTATTGGAATCTTGTATTCTCGTCTTCAATAAACTTATCTCATACTTTATTTATTGTCATTTTTATTCGGTGTGTTGTGCCCTCTCTTATCCGCAAGTGGGTCGGATGTCGATATCCCCATTACTTTTATTTTCGTCGTATATTTGCGGGTATAATGCTCATCACTGCCTTTATTACTTTTATTACTCCTTAAGTTTGATTTACAACTTACAACTTCATCACTGATATTGTTACCAACACTGCTATCGCCAGCCTCCTAATCCCCGCAATAATAAACCCTAATCATTACGAAAGTCATCATTATATTCCGAAAACTTATTATTTACATCATCACTCGTGCAATCAATAAGTGAAGCCAAGCAGAACACGACATTAAAAAAATAATAATAATAATAAAAAAAAAGAAAATGAACCCAGGTTTAACCAGACGAGACGTACCATCATTAAAAGCAATGGATCTCCGGGTCTTTCAATCGATCAATCTATATCTAAAACGCAAATCATATCCTTTTCAAATTTGATATTATTATCGTCAATATCCAGCATCTCTCAGGGGAGAGAAAAGAAAAGATAAACGAAAATGTCCATCGAAGAGAATCCAACACCAGAGAAAGACTTCAAACCCGCCTGACGTTCGATTCGATTCTCTTTTGTTTTCTGTTCCTTATACTTACTTGTTCCTTATACTTGCGAGTTTCGTATCTCTTCATGGAGCTCATTTCCTTCCTGCTTTATTTACCTATCATATATCTGTCTATATTTTTCTTAGCATTTAATTTCGTTTTCTTTATTTATTCTATTTATTTATTTATTTATTTATTCTATAGCTTTTGGTGATCTCCGCGCACGATGGATGAATGGCGTTTGTGCGTGTTAAGATCAGCAAGCGAGATTGATGGTCAGCGTAAACACTCATTATTCTCACTGTTACTATACCGCATAGTGTTATACCCCTTAGCAATATCATCCCAAACCTCATTACTATCATTAACCAAATCACCATCGGCGTTGAAACCCATCAATTTCTCTCTCCTAATCACCCTCCATTATCACTACGATCCTCATTCTCATCATCGTCATCATAATCACCTTCCTCATGATGCCTGCCGTTGCTCCCAATGCTAATGCCATTAATAACAGAACCATTATAATCTTCCCATTCTCTTCTCCGCCATTATACGACCATTAAGTCAGCCTCAACTTTATCCATCTCCACCAAGATCCATCCGTCTTGTCTCCTCTCTCGGCGATCCATCTCCGCGCCTTAGCACTTTCTTCTACCTATTTTCGAAAATATTTTACACTCGAGACTAAAGGATAACCAATTTCCTTTTTTTTCTTCTTTCAAAATCAGTTCTTTTTATTTTTATTTTATTTTTTTTTTTCTTCTTCCTAACTCTAAAACTTCGGATATTTTTTTCCTAACTTTTTTTTTGGTTCCTAACTCAGGTTTTCATTTTCAGCCTTTCTTCTTCTTCTTCTTCTTCTTCTTCTTCTTCTTCTTCTTCTTCTTCTTCTTCTTCTTCTTCTTCTTCTTCTTCTTCTTCTTCTTCTCTTCTTCCTCCTCTTCTTCTTCTTCTGCTTCCTAACTCAGGTTTTTATTTTTTTATTTTTTCTTCTTCTCTTCTATTGTTTCTGCAAATGACTATCCTGGCGCACCTAACGCAGTTCGGATTTATTTCTCTCTCTTCTACTGTACAATACGTCTCATGCCCATTCAAGACTCCGTTGGTATTTGCATCTACACCCGGCTTAGCCATCATGCACGCGAGGCATTCACCTCCCTCCCTCCCTTCCTCCCTCCCTCCCTTCCTCCCTCCCTCCCTCCCTTCCTCTCTTCCTCCCTACCCTCCCTCCCTCCCCTCCTTCCCCTTCTCTCTCATTCGCTCCATTCTTCTTCCTTGCTCCCTCCCTCCGTCCTCCCTTCTCCCTCATTCGCCCTACCCTCCTTCCTTGCCTTCTCCCTCGCTCCCTCCTCACTCATTCCTTACTTACTCCCTCCTTACTTGCCTCCATCCCTCCCTCCATCACTGCCTCCATCACTGCCTCCCTCCCTCCATCACTGCCTCCTACCTCCATCTTCCTTCTCTAATCTGTTCTATCCTCTGTCCCTCCTTTATTGCTTCCTCCCTCCATCCTCCTTCCTCTGGCCCTCCTTTCTTGCCTCTTTCTCTGACCCCCAACTTCCTCTCTCCCTCCTCTTTTGACGTGTACTCTCTCCCTCTCTCCCTCCACTCCCTCCTTCTCTGACCTCCCTCCCTCCCTCCCTCCCTCCTCCTCTGACCCCCAGAATCCACACCAGCGCCGGGTCTCCAGCTGCCCAGCCTGAGGGCCTTCCCTCATGTGAGATACGTTCCTCCTTCCCTCCCTCTCTCCCTCCACTTCATCGGCCCTCCTCTCCCTACCCTTATCCACAGGGGCTCCCCTCTCGCCCTCCCTAACAGCCCCTTTCTCTTCCTCCTTCTCCTTTTCTTTCTAGTAATTTCCCACATTATCTTCGCATAGCCGACCGCGACGATTCTGCTGTCGATGGATTCCTCTCACTCTCTGCTATCCACACAAATCCACATAAATCGAGGACGCACCCTCTCTGCTATCCGCATATCCACATAAATCGAGGACCCACCCTCTCTGCTATCCACATAAATCGAGCAGGGGAGGGAATGAAAGGTACCAGGGAAACTGCGGAGTAAAATATGAATAATATCCACAGAATACAGAGAGGACAGTGCCTCCTGCGACCCCCCCCCCCCTTCCTGAAGAGCTACAGCCCCCCCCCCCCCAAACCCCCGCAATGGAAGACAAAGAATCCCCCGCGTATTCACGGCAGGGTAGTCGCAGGGGGTTTCAGCCCCGTATAATCAGCAGTATAGTGAGGTATCATTTTCATTACGTTAGTTTACCCCACAATTTCCCTGGTACGTTGCATGCCCCCCTTGCTATCGGGGCCAAGAATGTGAGGCTCGCGGGGGAGGGGGGAGGTATAATTCCCATATATATATGTGTACGAGGCCATCATGCAAGCGAGGCATTCCCTCCCTCCCTCCCTCCCTCCCTCCCTCCCTCCCTCCCTCCCTTCCCTCCCTCCCTTCCCTCCTTCCCTCCCTCCCTCCCGAGAGGGTGAGAGGAATCCATGGATAGCACAATCGTCGCGATTGATTATGCGAAGTTAATGTGGAAAATGATACTCTTTCTCCTTCTCCCTCTCCCTCTTCGCCTTCTCCACCTTCTCACCCTCTTCTTCTTCCTCTTCGTCTTCCTAGAGGGGGTGGGGGTAAGGAGGGAGGGAAGAAGTAGGAGGAGGGGGAGGGGAATAGCAGAACAGTGGGAGGGAGAGGAAGGAAGAGAGTGGGAGGAAGGAAGAGCCAAACAAACAAACAAACACAAAAACAAACAAACGAGCAAGAAAACCCCAGAAGAAAACACTGACCCACATGCCTCCTCCAGCAAGGTGTGTGTGACTGATACACATGATCCTCGCGCCGTCGCTCACACTCTGCACGGCGGGGGACGGAGGGGGGGAGGAGGAGGAGGAGGAGGAGGAGGAGGAGGAGGAGGGAGGAGGAGGAGGAGGAGGAGGAGGAGGAGAGAGAAGGAGGAGAAGAAGGAAGAAGGAGAAGAAGATGAAGAAGAGAGAGAGGAGGAGAAGGAGAAGAGGAAAAGGAAGAAAAGAGAAAAAAGAAGGAAGAACAAAGAAAAGAAGAGGAAGAAAGAAAAACAAAGAAAAGAAGAAGAAGAAATAAAATACAAATAAAGAGAATGAAAAAGCGAAAAACAAAAGAAAAAACAAAACTTTGAGCCTTTGGGTGATTTCAATGCCCCCTATTAGCCGTTCCTCACCACGCACCTCCCTCCTCATCTCTCTCTCCAACTTCCAACCTCTTCTCCCTCTCCTCCCTCTCGCTTTCCCTCCTTCGCCCTCCAACGCAAAGAGGAACGAAGCCACGCAAACAAATCCCGAACGTTTTCGAAACCCAAAACGTTTTCGAACCCCCAACGTTTTCGAAACCCCCGTTTCCGACCCCCCACAACGTTTTCGAAACCCCCACAACGTGTCCGAAACCGCCCAAACGTTTTCGAAGCCCCCTTAACCTTTCCGAAACCCCTTGCGCCGCCGCCCCTCAGCAGGACGCGCTCGCCAGGGCTAATGAATGAATAAATCCATAAATCCATATCAAACGGGGCCCTGATGGAGGCGGATTGCCGTAACTGACACTGCCTCGGCTCCGGTGACGAGGTAGTTAGTTGTAACCACAGGGAGCGTAATGGCTGGCATTAGGCGAGGCTGGCACTCCCTCCGACTTTTTTTTGGGGGGGGGGCTTTCTAATGTTGATGATGATGATGATTTCTTTCTTTCTTTCTTTTCTCTCTTTCTCCTCCTCCTCCTCCTCCTTCTTCTTCATCTTCTACGTGTTCTTCCTCTTCTTTTTCTTTCTCCTCCACTTCCTCTTCTAGTGTTTCTTCCTCTTCCTCCTCTTCATCTTCTTCCTCCTCTTCTTTTTCTATACTTTCCTCCTCTTCATTTTCTTCCCACTACTATCGTCATTTCCTCCCAAGCCCAAATTCCGAACCACGAACCGAAACTCACGAATCCCGACCACCGACCCGGCGCCGACCACCGAACCCCGGGCAGAAAACCCCGACCACTGACCCCGAATTCCAAAACACAAAACTTTGAACTCTCAATTCCCGATCCTCGAAGCCCGAACCCCGACCATCGATTGCCGACCCCGAATCCCCGACTCTCGACTCCCGAACCCCGAATCACCGACTCTCGAATCTCCGACTCTCGACTCCCCGACTCTCGATTCCCCGAACCCCGAATCCCGAATCGCGACCCTTCGAACCCGCGCCTACTCGAGATGTCCGTCGGACTCGAAGCTGCCGTCCCTCGCCTCTCCTCCCTGGCCTCCTCCCTGCCCTTCTCCCTGGCCTTCTCCTCCCTGGCCTCCTCCCTGCCCTTCTCCCTGGCCTTTCCTCCCTGCCCTCTCCCTGCCTCCCCTGGCCTCCCCTTCACTCTGGGTATCTCCCCCCCTGGCCTTTCTCCTTGGCCTCTTCCTCCTTTGCCCTTCTCCCTGGCCTCTCCTGCCTCTCCTCCCTGGCCTCTCCTGCCTTCTCCCTGCCTTTCCTCCCTCTCTCCTTCCTGCATTATCCTGGCCTCCTCCATTGGCTCTACTCTGTCCCTTTCTCATGGCTTCCTCCGGCCTTTCCTCCCTGGCCTTCGCCTTCCTTGGCCTCTTCCTTGGCTCGCCTTCCATGCCTCACCTGCCCTTTCCCTGCCTCGCTCCCTGCCCCTCCCTGCCCTTCTCCCTGGCCTCCTCCCTGGCCTTTCCTCCCTGGCCTCGCCTCCCTGGCCTCGCCTCCCTGGCCTCCTCCCTGCCCTTCTCCCTGGCCTCCGTTAGATCCGCCTCTTCAGACCACGCCCATGTCCACGCCCAACGTGTCAAAGCAATGTGGAGTATTTCCAACCACCTGCTTATAATTTAGTTAGATTTCATAATCAGATTAATATAAATAGAGATGCAATAAATCTCTCTCTCTCTCTCTCTCCGCTCTACTATAGCGGCTCTCTCTTCACGTCAGATGAAGAACTATAATAGTATAGTATAAGGAATAGAAAGAATAATATATATAATGATAAAATAATATTCTGTCCGTTGCTCTTAATTGTTCTTTCTGTTCTCTTCTTTTATTCTTGATGATTCCTATCATCGAACCGAATCCACTTACTACTATCGTGCTTCCTCTCTCCGGTCTCCCTCCCTCTCCCTCCCCTGCTTCTGCTTCCCTCTCTATTCCTCTCATCTGCCTTCCCCTCCCCCTCACCCTTGCCTGCTTCTCCTTCTCTATCTCCCTCTCTCTCTGCCTCTCCCTCTCCCCCTTCCCAATCCCCCTCCTCTTGTTCCTCTGTCTGCCTCTTCCTCTACATCTCTCTCTCCTCTCCTCTGCCTCTCCTTCCCACTTTCCCTCTCCTTCTCTCCCTCCCCTCCCTCCAGACAGACTGGTAGACAGAGAATAGATAAACATACTCTAAACAGAAACAATCCAATAAATAAACGCACAGATCGATAATCAGAAATAAATAGATAAATAGAGAGTGACAAGAAAAATAATCCCAGGAAGAGAGGCAGAGGAAAGGGAGGAAGGAGAGGCAGAGTAAAGGGAGGAAGGAGAGGCAGAGGAAAGAGAGGAAGAAGAGACAGAGTAAAGGGAGGAAGGAGAGGCAGAGGAAAGAGAGGAAGAAGAGACAGAGTAAAGGGAGGAAGGAGAGGCAGAGGAAGGGGAGGAAGAGGAGACAGGAAAAGAGAGGAAGAGGGGACGGAGCAAAGAGAGGAAGGAGAGGCAGAAGAAAAAAGAGGAAGGAGAGGCAGAGACCAAGCGGGGATCGTAATTACGCGTAACGAGCAGGTCATTCCGGGCAATTACGAGCGCTGGCGACGGCGCAGCATCCGTCATCATTAGCTCACGGTAGTTCACGGCTCCGGGATACGAAAGGGGGCGTGGCTTGCTCCAGCTCTCTCTCTCTCTCTCTCTCTCTCTCTCTCTCTCTCTCTCTCTCTCTCTCTCTCTCTCTCTCTCGCTCTCTCTTCCCTTCCTCTCTCTCTCTCTCTCTCTCCTCCTCCTCTCTCTCTCTCTCTCTCTCTCTCCCTTCCTCTCTCTCTCTCTCTCTCTCTCTCTCTCTCTCTCTCTCTCTCTCTTTCTGGTTTTTTTTTTCTAATTCTTTTTTTTCTTTTTTCTTCTTTTGTTTCTTCTTCTATTTCTTTGTCTTTCTTTTTCTTCTTCTTCTTCGTCTATTTCTTCTATTTCTATTTTCTTCTTCTGCTTCCTTTTCGTATATTTTTCTCTCCTATCTTCCTTTCAGTCCCTTTCTCCTTCTCTTTCTTCTTTTTCTTTTTCTTTAGGGTAAAGTGAATCGAAAGTTCCATTGTATTGTTGTTGTTTTTTAGTGGAATGTGTAGGGTATATGCAAATGAGGGTCCGGGTGCATTTTTTGAGTTCATAGGAAAATTTGAGCAGATTATGAAGCATGGGAAGAGGGATATGCGGTGATAAATGAAGAAGGGGAGATAGGGAGAAAAGAGAGGAGGAAAAAAAAGGATAGATTTGGAAGAAAGAAGGAAAAGAGGAGAAAGAAAAAGAAGAAGAAAAAAGAAAATGAACAAAGACAGCAAGATAAAAAAAAAAAAAAAAACGTTTTGGGAGAAGGGAAGAAATAAAATGAAGAGAAAGAAGAAGAAACACCAACTAAAATACGAAAAGACCACATATACGAAAAAAACGACATATAAACACATCAAAATGAATTGCAGTTTTAAGAAAATATCCACCAAAAGAGGAAAAATGAAAGCCCAAAACGCCCGCCTCATTCGGGGACCATAAACAAATCCCCGAAATGGCGCTCGGAAAAGGGAACTGCAGAAAAATGAGACACTTTTCCCGATAAGAAACGATTAAGAAACGCAGATCATCTCGGAGGAGAATGGGGGAGGGGGGAGGAGGAGAATGGGGGAGGAGGAGAATGGGGGAGGAGGAGGAGGAGGAGGGGGGAGAGGAGGAGGAGGAGGACGAGGACGAGGAGGAGGAGGGGGAGGAGGAGGGGGAGGGAGGAGGGAGGGAGGGAGGGAGGGAGGGAGGGAGGAAGGAAGAGAGGTGGTGGTGGTCGTGGGGGGGGGAGGAAGATGGAGGGTGTGATGGAGGGAGAAGGAGAAAGAGGATGTACAGGGAGAGGAGGAGGTGGTGGAGGAAGAGCTAGAGGAAGGAGGAGGGAGTGATGGAGGGAGAGGGAGAGGGAGGGTGTGGTGGAGAAAGGTCTAGAAGGAGAGCGTGGTAGAAGGAGAGGGAGAAGGGAGGTGAAGTGAAAGGAGAAGGAGAAAGAGGGCTTGGTGGAGGAAGAGGCGGTGGAGGGAGAAGGAAAGAAAGGTATGGAGAAAGGAAGCAGAAGGTAGAGGAAGAAGAAGGAGAAAGGAGAGATAGAAGAGGAGGAGCTGTAAAGTTTTTGAAAAAAAAAAACAGAGCTGGAACAAAAAAAAAAAAAGAAGGAGGAAGAGAAATAACGAAAAACGAGATAAAACAAAAACGACAGACGTGATAAAACAGAAGAATAAGAAAATGGATTGGAAAAGATAATTGGAAGATTAAATAGATCATAAAAACGGTAACTGTGAAAAAGTAATTGCAATAATACCGAAAGTAATAGTAGTAGTAGTAGTACTTGTAATAGTAGAAGTAATGCATAGTAATTACAGCAGTTGAAATGACAAAAGTAATATTCGTCAGCAAAAGTGCCGTAAAGGGAAACGAACCTAAAAGAATAAAGACATAAATAAAATAATAATAATAATAATAATAATAATAATAATAATAATAATAATAATAATAATAATAATAATAAAACAAAACAAAGAAAAACGAATCGAGGAAATTCTGGAGCCTTAAAAAAGCCAACAAAGAAATTCGTTTGTTCCGCCTCCATTAACAATACAAACAAACAAACTACTCATCCCGTAATGCAAACGATGACACCTTCTGTCGTGTCAACAGTTGCAATAATACCACTATAAATCAACAATCAGGAATCCTATATATGCAATAATCACAGTTATTAACCGGATAAACACGCGGGTTATTTGGCAATCGGGCCGCAACGAGAACACGAAAGTGAATCACTGAATTTAATGGCAGATAAATACACACTTTCGTTCCAAAAGTATATAAACACTATCTAAGTCTTTGACTATGTACATAAAGACTATAATATCACCTTCATTTTCGCTGTTTAATGTTACCCCTCGTGACACAATGCTCTAAGGGTGACCAGTTAGTCCTTTTTTGAAGATATACAATATACAAGCGGGTCTGGCCAATGCAACTTTTTTTTCCTTGTCAAAATAATCATTTTTCTTTACGTAACTCATTTGCAATAAAGAATGGGATGATTTAAGTTCAATTACCGCATGTCCTTACACGTTTTATATTGCTTATTCACTTAAATAATGCAAGAGTGGAGATATAAATTCGATTATATTGGCCGTGCTAATTTCACCTCATGATAAAAATATATATTCATTTTATATGTTAATATGTTTACATTGCTCATTTCCCCCTGTCATGTACGACTTATAATTTGTTTACACAGGATATCTAAACATAAATAAAGATAATATTGGCTGATAGATAACCAAATGCAGGCAGATAGATACACAAGATGATACATAAGATTTGATAAGTTGCTATAAAAACAAACTAATAAAAGCAAAAACATATCACGAGATATACTGTATTTTATCAACAGAAGAATCTGAATTTCAGCCATTTATAGACTTTTTGTGACTCTGATTAACCTTACAATCATTATTATTCTTGGCGTTTTCATTGTCGGTTAACAATAACACAATCACTCCATCGTAATTTTTCTGTGTGTGATTGTGACTGTCAATCAGTAATATGATTCGCATCATAATCGTTTCTCGTGCAGTTCTTCTTCTGTTCTTTCTCTCTCTCTCTCTCTCTCTCTCTCTCTCTCTCTCTCTCTCTCTCTCTCTCTCTCTCTCTCTCTCTCTCTCTCTCTCTCTCTCTCTCTCTCTTCTCTTTCTTTTTTATTTTTTATTTTCTCTTTTTCTTTCTCCTCTTCATCTCCTCCACCGCTCTCCTTCCTGCCTGCCCTTCCAACCCTCCTTCCCCATCTCCTTCATTCCTTCACCCCCTCTACCCCCTTCCCCTACCCTCCTATCCCCTCCCCCACCCTCTTCTCCACCCTCCTATCCCCTTCCCCCCCACCTCCCTTACCCCCTTACCCCCGCACCACCCTCACCCCCTCACCCCCTTCCTCCGCCACTTAAGAGGTCTATAAACATCCTCTTAACCCCCCCCCCTCCCACGACAAGTCCTCCCCCCCCTACCTCGTCTTGGGTTCCTCGTGTTCTTGACAGTACAAGGAGTCACTGAAGAGCTATCAATGCCCGGATGGAGGAGGTGGGGGAGGGGGAGAAGGGGGAGGAGGGGGAGGAGAGGGGAGGGGGAGGGGGAGGGGGGGGAGGAGGAGTGGAGGGAGGAGAAGGAGGAGGAGGAGGTGGAGGAGGAGGAGGAGGAGGAGGAGGAGGAAGGGAGAAGGAAGAGGGGAGGGAGGAGAGGAAGAAAGAGAAGAGGAAGAGGAGGGGGAGGTGGAGGCAGAGGTGGAGGAGATGGCGTGTGGGGAGAAGGAGTGATGCCGATAAGGAGGGTAGGAGTGGAGGATGTGGTGGAGACAGGGAGGTGTTGGAGAAAGATGGAGTGTTGGCGCCGAGATTAAAGGCAAAAGGGAAGGTGAATGCCAAAGGCGGTCTTTCAGTAATTAGGGAAGATGAAGAGAGGCCATGGTGTTGATAGTGATGATAGTGATGATGGTGATTTTATGATGATGATGGTGATTATGATTATGATGATGTGATGGTAGCGGTAGTGATAATGACGATGAAAATGATGATGATGATGATAATGATGGTTATTGTGGTGATTAAGAGGAAGAGAAGAAAGGTGATGATTATGATGATGATGATGATGATGATGATGATGATGATGATGATGATGATGATGATGATGATGATGATGAAGATAATGATGATGATGATAATGGGTGTGGATGTGAAAAACAAAGATGAAGGTGAATACATAAACAAAGGTATTAAAATCATCCCTCAGAATGAAATACCTCCCATTACATAACATAACAAGCTTCAAACACCGTGACACTCAGGCCAAAGGACGCGCATCCGAAAAGCCAAAACAAAGAAGTGACAAAAAAAAAAAAAAAAATAATAATATTTTGTGCGCGATCTTTGGGCTTGGAACTTACCCCCCCCCCCACAATCTCCCCCTCCCCCCATAGTTCATAGTGTACACATACACATACATATATACATTCATTCATTTATATATCAATACATACGTACATATATACATATACACATACATACATACATACATACATACATACATGCATACAAGGTCCATTTACACACACACACACATACACTTATACATTCATTCATTCACACATTAATACACACATACATACATACTTACATACATACATACATACACAACTCAAAAAGGTATAAAGAGTTTCGAGGAGATAAAAGGGACAGGATTTAAAGGGGAAATAAAAAGAAAAGAGGAAAATGGAGTAAGAAAGAGAAAGAGAAAGAGGTTTAGAAGAGGAGGAGGGAACTAAAAAAAGAAAAAGGGAAAAAAAAAAGGGCATCAGTTAATGATAATAAAAGGTAATTAACAAAAAATAATTATGATTCACTATCATCATTTTCCCCTTTTTTTCCCTATTTGTTATCATTCACCTTACCATTAAAGATAAATTTGAAATTTTTAAAAATTTTTTAAAAAGGGGAAACACCCCAAAACAAAAAAAAAAAAAACACGGGGCCCCCCCCCCTCCCCCCCCCTCCCCCCCCCCCCCTCCCCCCCCCCCCAAAACCCTCCCCCCCCTTTCCTCCTCCCCCCCCCCCCCCTCCCCCCCAAAAAATCCCCCTTCCCCCCCCCAAAACTTTCCCCTTTTTAAAAAAAAAAAAAAAAAAAAAAAAAAAAAAAAAAAAAAAGGGGGGGGGGGGAAAAAAAAAAAAAAAAAAAAAAAAAAAAAAAAGGGGGAAGAAAAAAAAAAAGGGGGAAAAAAAGAAGGGAGGAAAAGAAGGGGAAGAAAAAGAAAAGGGAAAAGAAGGGGAGAAGAAAAAGAAAAAGGAAAGGAAGAAAAAGGAGAGAAAAGAAGAAAGAGAAGAAAAAAGGAAAAAAAGAAAAAAAAAGAAAAGGAAAAAAGAGGGAAGGAAAAAAAAGAAAAAAAAAAAAGGGGAAGAGAAAAAAAAAAAGAAGAAGGAGAAGAAGAAAAAAGAAAAAAAGAAGAGGGAGAAAAAAAGAAGAAGAGAGGGAGGAAGAAGAAGAAAAGGGAAAAAAGAAGAAGAAGAAGAAGAAAAGAAGAAAAAGAGAAGGAGAAGAAGAAAAAAAGAAGAAGAAGAAGAAGAAAGAAGAAGAAGAAGAAAAAAGAGAAGAAAAAGAAGAAAAAGAACAAGATAAAAAAGAAATGTGAAAAAAAAAAACGTCCCCCATTTTGGGAAACGATAAGGAGAAACAGAGGAAATGAAAAGCGATGAGAGGGAAGTCATGGGCGCCGACGATGGGGCGTGGGCGTGAGTTCTACTAGGTGGGTGGGGACGTGTTATGGGCGTGGGTGGAGAGGTGTGGGTGGGTGCGTGGGCGGGGGGGACGTGGGTGTAGTGGGAGGAGGAGGAGGGGGAGGGAGAGGACGAAGAAGAAGAAGAAAAAGAAGAAGAAGAAGAAAAAAAGAAGAAGAAGAGGGATAAAGCGTGATATACTGACGAAGTAGGAGAAACAAGAACACTTTTGAGAAAAAAAAATCGGAAAAAAACACAAAAAAAAAATAAACAAAGACAGACCCGAGAAAGGAGGAAGGAGAGGAGGCGAAGGAGCCCTCCCCCCCCCCGACCCCCAGCCCCTAAGACCCCCCCCCCCGGGCGCGTGTATAAACAGGGAGTCCGTTCGGGCAAAGGCCACTGTCAGAGATCAGCCTCCTAACTGTCAAAACCGAGCCATTTCAGCCTCGTAATTAATCGTATAAACGGTTATAATCTGTCGCCGGCAAGAGGCCATTGTTGCGGCCGGTTGAGCGAACTCGTAAAAGCGAAATTAAATTCAGCAAAGACAATGAGGGATAAATGTATCCTGCAGATATATCATGTTCGCCGAGACACGCGCTCGTGTATACGGATGCACAGAGCCTTTGTGTGTGTGTGTGTGTACGTACAAGCACACACAGACACAGACGCATTATATTCATGTAATATGTGTGTGTGTGTGTACGTACAAGCACACACAGACACAGACGCATTATATTCATGTAATGTGTGTGTGTATGTGTGTGTATGTGTGTGTGTGTGTGTGTGTGTGTGTGTGTGTGTGTGTGTGTGTGTGTGTGTGTGCGTGTGTGTGTGTGTAAGTGAGTGAGTGAGTTTTGAGTGAGTGTGTGCGCGTTTGTGTTTATAGAAAGAGAGAGTGAAAGAAAGAGAAGATAAAAGCTCAGAAAAAAAAAAAAAAAAAACAGCAAGAAGGAAACACACACCCATAAATACCCGCTTTAGTAGGAAATGAAACTCAAGAAGAAGAAATACCAAACAGTCCTCCTTCAGCCGAGAGTGAGATCGCCCTCGAGGGTGAAGAGACGCTCAGTAGGGCTCGTGGCGGGGGGAGGGGGTGGAGGAGGGGGTGGGGGGGAAGAGGAGGAGTGGGAAGAGGAGGAGGAGGAGGAGGAGGAGGAGGAAGGTGGAGGAGGAGGAGGGGATGGAGGAAGAGGGGAGGAGAGGAGGAGGAGGAAGGGGAGGAAAGGAGGAGGAGGAGGAGGAGGAGGAGGAGGAGGAGGAGGAAGAGGAGGAGAGGGAAGAGGAAGAGGAGAGGGAGGGGAGGGAGATGAAGAGGGGAGGTATGGAGGGGGTGGGGAGGGATGGGACGAAGGGTAGGTGGAGGTGGAAGGGAAGAGGAGAGATGAAGGGGAGGGGGGATGGGTGAGAGGGAAGTGGAAGGGAAGGAGAGAGAGAAGTTGAAGGGAGAGGGGAAGGGAAGGGATGGGAGGGGGAGTGGGAGAAGGAAGAGCAGGGGAAGTGGAGAAAAGGAGACGAGAGGTGGAGGAGAAAATAAGAAAGAAATGAAGAAAAGGGGAGAGAGAGGGAGGGGAGGAAGAGAAGAAGGAGAGAAGAGAGAGGAGACAGGTGGTAGAAGTAGAGAAGAAGAAGAGATGGAGAAGGAGGAGAAGGAGAAGGAAGAAGAGGAGACAGACAAGAGGAAGAGAGAAGGGAGATAAAAGGACGAATAAGAGTCTCAGCAAGAGCAGAAAGGCCGCCCACCGCAAATAAACACGGGCGTCTGACCCCCCCCTTAGCTCCCTCCCTCCCTCGGCGAAGGGGGGGATGGGTGATGGGGGATGGAGGATGGGGATGGAGGAATGTGGGGGGGATGGGGGATGGGGATGGGGAGTGGAGGAATGGGGGGAAGGAGGGATAGGGGGTAGGGGAAGGGGAGCGAGAAGGTGAACCGGCCTTTGTGTCTCCCGAGGAACCGCACGCAAAGCCATGGATCGAAAAATGTCAACAGCGGTGAGGGTCGAGCGAGGATGGCGTGGGCGGCGAGGGGAGGGCGTGGGCGGCGAGGGGAGGGCGTGGGCGGCGAGGGGAGGGCGTGGGCGGCGAGGGGAGGGCGTGGGCGGCGAGGGGAGGGCGTGGGCGGTAGGGCGGTGGGCGTGGGGATTTTAAAGCCCTGTTACGGATGCCCGTTTCTGTTTTTGTTCTTTGATTAACACAATCATTATAAATCCATTTTCGTTAATTATATCAATAAATGTATTTTAGTTGAATTATATCAATTTCCTTTTATTTATTCTTATACGATTTATCATTTTACATCAGCTGATTTTTTTTTTTCGTCGTACATTTTGAACTCTTTTCTCGCCGTCCAAAGCCCCAAATTTCCTCATTTACATATTTATTCACACATTTTTTCTTATTATTCCTCATTTATTTATTGATTTACCCATTTCCTCATGATTCCTCATTTACTCATTACTTTATCATTCCTTTTTCCCAAAATTCCTCATTTGCTTATAAATCACTCTTTCTTTCCCTCCTAATTCCTCATTTATCATATTTTTTTTACTAATTCAATCGACATCCCACTTCCTCATTACTCCTCATCTACTGATTCAATCACTATCTCTTTCCCTCTTAATTCCTCATTTATCATAATTCTTTCATCTTGCTTTCGTCACGCTCTCGGGTTTCGTGTGCTTGCAAGCACTTTATCACGTTATCATTCCTCTTCCTCATAATTCCTCATGTTCTTAATTACTATCCCTCTTCCTCATAACTCCTCATTTACTGATTCAATTACTATCCCTTTCCCTCCTAATTCCTCATTTATCATCCTTCTTTCCATCCCTCCGTTTCGTGTGCTTGCAAGCCTTCGCTCATGCACGGCCGACGCCGCTGCACGCACGCCACTCCTAATAATCATTTCCATAATTACCAACATGCCAATTTCTAACTCATTCCTCATGTGCAGAAATTATGCCCAAGAGGATTAAGAGAAAATATGAAAAGAAGAAAAAAGAAAGAAAGAAAAGAAAAGAAAAGAAAAAAAGAAAGATTATAAAAATATATTCCATTAGTTTTTTCTCTTAATTTTTCTACTTTTTAATGTGTGCGCGTGTCTCTCTACTTACAAAAGTGTGGGTATATATATGTACATACAGGGAAGGTATTTGTATGTGCAGCTATGTAATTGTTGTAGATGTGTATGTTCATGTGCAGTAAGTACGCTTGCACGCACGAATACTGATACGCATACATTTATATGCACACTTGCGCGCACACACACACACACACACACACATACACACACACACACACACACAAACACACACACACAAACACACACACACACACATACACACACACGCACACGCACACACACACATATATAACCACCCACCAATGCGGTGTTGTTGTTTTCTCCCCCCCCCCCCCGCCGGGCACCGCTACATCTAGGCTGCAGGGTAAACAAAGGCCGGTCGGGCGGGGTCACAGGCCGGGGTCACGGTCAGCCGGATGTTGCCGTTTGTGCAACTGACCTATCGGGGGAGCCAATCATGCAGAAAACACTTGGTCATGATTGCACGCACTTACGTCCGTGCCTGTGATCGCAAGCATAACTTTATGGCGATGGGATCGTTATTTTCGTTTTTTTATTCGTCTTCTTTTTTCTCTTCCCTTTTCCTTTTATTTGGGTCTTTTTATTTTTTATTTTTTTTGGGTGGGGGGGGATGTGTAAATGGAATGCGATTATATCCTTGTCTCTTTCTTTCTTTCTTCCGTTCTCTCTCTCTCTCTCTCTCTCTCTCTCTCTCTCTCTCTCTCTCTCTCTCTCTCTCTCTCTCTCTCTCTCTCTCTCTCTCTCTCTCGCTCTCGCTCTCACTCTCACCTTCTCCCTCTTCCTCCCCCTCACCTTCACCCTATTCCCCTCCCCATTCCCTCTCCCTCTCCCCTTACCCTTCGCCCTCCCCTCCCTCTCCCCCTCTCCCTCTCCCTCTCCCTTCCCCATTCCCTCTCCATCCCCTTCGCCCTCCCCTCCCCCTCTCCCTTTCCCCTCCCCTCCCCATTCCCCGTCTCCCTCCCTCCCCATTTCATTTCCCCTTCCCCATCCCCTTCTCCCTCTCCCCCTCCCCCTCCCCTCTCCCTCTCCCCCCTCCCTCCTTCACAGTAAGGAGCGAGAACAAACGGCCTTTGAACTAAACATACGAAAGATGCGAGAAAGAGAAGACGAAGAGAGAAAGATACAATGAAAACAAAATTAACTGAATCAACAGACGATACTTCAAAGATAGAGAGAGAGAGAGAAAAGAGAGAGAGAGAGAGAGAGAGAGAGAGAGAGAGAGAGAGAGAGAGAGAGAGAGAGAGAGAGAGAGAGAGAGAGAGAGAGAGAGAAAGAAAGACAGAGAGAGAGCGAGAGAGAGAGAGAGAGAGAGAAGAATAAGAAACATTTATAATACAAAGATTAGAAAAACGAAAAAATAGTAATGTATAATAATAAAAATAAGGATCAGAAAGACGGAAAGAACAATAAAGCATGATAATAAAAACAAAGACAAGAAGGAGCAGGAAAAAAGAAAATAAAAATAAGGATCAGAAAGACGGAAAGAACAATAAAGCATGATAATAAAAACAAAGACAAGAAGGAGCAGGAAGAGAAGAAAACCGAAATCCGATCCGACAAATGACGCGGATTAACGAGCAAGAAGAACAAACGAGAGAAAGCAACGAAAGAAAATCCTCCAAGAAAAATGTTCAGGTGAACAAACGAGCGAACAATTGAACAGAAATGAACAAGATACACTGGGAAAGAGTGTGTTACAGGGGGGGGGGGTGAGTAAGCGAGAGGAAGAAAAGCGTGAGTTAGAGAGGGAAAAAAATTAAATAGGAAAAAAATAGTGAGCTAGAGAGGGGAGAAAGAGTGAGAAAGGGAGAGAAGAGTGGGTTAGAGAGGAGGGGAAAAAGTGAGTTAGAAAGGGGAAAAATGAGTGCGTTAGGGGGGGAAGAGTGAGTTAGAGAGAGAAAAGTGAGTTAGAGAGGGAAAGAAGAGTGACTTGGAGAGGGGGGAAAAAGTGAGAGGGGAAAAAGTGTGTTAGAGAGGGGGAAAAGGGTGAATTAGAAAAGGGAGTGAGTTAGAGAGGGGAAAAGAGTAAGTTAGAGGGGGGGGGAGGGGAAGAGTGAGTTAGAGGAAGGGAAAAAAGGACGAGTTAGAGATGGAAAAAGGGGAGACAGAGAGGGGAAACAAGTGAGTTGGAGACGAGAAAAAAGTGAGTTAGAGAGGGGAAAAATTATTTAGGAAAAAATGAGTTAGAGAGAGAAAGTGAAAGAAGAGAGTGTTAGAGAGGGGGGAAACAGAGTTAGAGAGGAAAAGAAAAGAGAGTTAGAGAACAGAGTGCAATAAAAAAGAGATGGACAACTGAACGAAAAGGAGATGAAAAGCACACAAACTGAACAAATGAATATTTTTCACGAGAAGGGTGGAACTGTACAAGCGGGGGGGGGGGGGGGAAGAAGAGGAAATGAGAGGGAATGAAGAAAAGAGAGACAGAGAGAGGAAGGTAGAGGGGGCAGGGGGTATAGAAAGGGGAGGGATAGGGGAGATGAGGAGAAGAGGATGAAGAAATAGAAGAAGAAGAAGAAGAAGAAGAAGCAGAAGAAGAAGAAGAAGAAGAAGAAGAGAGAGAGAGAGAGAGAGAGAGAGAGAGAGAGAGAGAGAGAGAGAAGGATAGAGGGAGAGGAAGAGGCAAATGTGAGGGAGAGGGAGAGGCAAAGTGAGAAAGAGAGAGAGGGGAAGGCAAAGGGAGATAGAGAGGGAGAGGGAGAGGCAAAGAGAGATAGAGAGAGAGGGAGAGGCAAAGGGAGATAGAGAGGGAGAGGGAGAGGCAAAGGGAGATAGAGAGAGAGGGAGAGGCAAAGGGAGATAGAGAGGGAAGGGAGAGGCAAAGGGGAGACGATAGAGAAGGGAGGGGAGAGGCAAAGGGAGATAGAGAGGGAGAGGGAGAGGCAAAGGGAGAAAGAGAGGGAGAGGGAAAAAAAGAGGCAAAGGAGAGATAGAGAGGGAGAGGGAGGGAGGCAAAGAGAGATAAGCGGGAGAGGGAGAGGCAAAAGGGAGAAGAGAGAGAGGGAGAGGCAAAGGGAGATAGAGAGGGAGAGGGAGAGGCAAAGGGAGATAGAGAGGGAGAGGGAGAGGAGGAGGGAGCAGAGAGAGTGGATTCCGACCAGGAAGACTCCTGAAGGTTTTCCACATTCCGATGTCATGAAATAGCGAAGTGTGGAAAATAGAAGGAAAAATAATAAAGTGAACGGACGAAAATGGGAGCGAGAGTACGTGAATAAAAAAGGAAATAAAATAAATTAAAAATAAAAGGCTGGAGCAAGGGAATATTGGAACAAAAGAGCGAGATAAAAATGAAAAGGGGGGGGGGGCAGAGGAAGAGAAAAGACTGAAAACATCAGGGAAAGATAAGATTTTTTTTTTCTTTCAGATATCTTCGGCGAGTCTCGTTGTGCATTTCGCCATTTCTTCTTCTTTCTATCTCTCTCTCATCTCGTTTACCTACTTTCCTCTCCTATTTCTCACACATATCTTGTGTCTTCCTCCCTCACCCCTCCCTCTTCCCCCTCCCACCACCCCTTCTCCCCCCTCCCCCACCTCTTCTCCCTCTCATAAAAAACACTCCTTCCTCCCCCTCCCCCTCCCCCCTCACCCCCCTCCCTCTCATTCCTCACCCTCATCCCCCCTTCTCCACCCTCCCTCCTCCCTAGCTTCCATCTCCCTCCTCCATCCCCATCACCCCCCCTCCTCCACTCTCTCATACCCCTCCTTCACCCCCCCCTCCACCCCATAATCTCCCTCCTCCTCTCCCTCACCCTCGTGTTACCTTACCTAGTCTCGTGTGTAAATGAGTACATGAGTGAGAGAGTGAGTGAGAGAGTGAGTGAGAGAGTGAGTGAGAGAGTGAGTGAGTGAGTGAGTGAGTGAGAGAGTGAGTGAGAGAGTGAGTGCGTGAGTGAGTGATTGAGTGAGAGTGAGTGAGTTAGTGAGTGAGTGAGTGGAGAGAGAGAGAGAGAGAGTGAGTGAGTGAGTGAGTGAGAGAAGTGAGTGAGTGAGTGAAGTGAGCAGAGTGAGTGGGAGTGAGTGAGTGAGTGAGTGAGTGATGAGAGGAAGAGAGAGAGAGTGAGTGAGTGAGTTGAGTGGAGTGAAGTGAGAGAGTGGTGGAGTGAGTGGAGTGAGTGAGTGAGTGAGGTGAGTGAGTGAGGAGTGAGTGGTGAGTGAGTGAGGGTGAGTGAGTGAGTGAGTGAGTGAGTGAGTGAGTGAGTGAGTGTTGTATGTGTTTCTTTTCTTTTTAATTTCCTCAAAGAATACTCTTGCATCATTTGCATCACCTGTTGCACCTTGTTAACGTGTTTCCTCTCTTTGCAATCTTTCCTCTTGCACGAACTGTCTTCACGTTAAGTGCAAAATTCTTATCGCCTTTTGTAAATGACTCTGCCCAATAAGGCCATTTCTCCCTCCCTCCCTCCCTCCCTCTCCTTTTTCTCCCTCCCTCCCTCGTCTCTCCTTTATCTCCTTCCCTCTCTCTTTTTATCTCCCCCCCCCTCTCTCTCTCTCTCTCTCTCTCTCTCTCTCTCTCTCTCTCTCTCTCTCTCTCTCTCTCTCTCTCTCCCTCTCTCTCTTTCCCTTTCCCTCTTTCCCTTTCCCTCTCTCCCTCTCCCTCTCTCCCTCTCCCTCTCTCCCTCTCCATCTCCCTATCCCTTTCCCTCTCGCTCTCCCTCCATTCCTCCTCCTTCCCTCTCCCTCCTCCCCCCCTTCCCTCTCTCCCTCCTTCCCCTTCCCCCCCAACAAAAAACAACGATCCCAAATGAAAAAAAAATCCACATGACATCCATCTCGTGCCTCCTCCGCCGCCCTCCACCTCTCCTTCGTGTCTCTTATCAGGCCTTCCACTTCCTAAAAGGAGTCTCTCCACCATCACCCCTTCTCCCCTTCTCCTCCCCTCCCCTTCTCCTCCCCTTCTCCTCCCTTTCTCCTCCCCTCCCCTCCTCCCCTTCTCCTCGCCTCTCCTCCCCTTCTCCTCCCCTTCCTCTCTCCCCTTCCCCCCTTCCCTCCATCAGCCAGGGCAGAGCCACAAAGGTCACGGGAACTTGCCTGCTGAAGGTCATGCAAGGTTCGGAGAATGGGGGGGAGGGGGAGGGGGGAACGAAGAGGGGAGAAGGGAAATTGGAGGGGGGGGGAGAGGAGGGAAAGAATAGGAAGGTGATGGAGGGAAGGGGGAAGGGGGAGAGGGGAAATGAGGTAGGGGAGAGGGGAAATGGGGGGAGGGAGAAGGGGAGGGGGAGAGGATAGGGAGTTGATGGAGGAAAAAGTTTGGAGGAGAGAGGGGAGAGGGGAGAGGGGAGAGGGGGGAAGATTGAAGAGGTGGGAGGTAGAGGAGGTTGTGGGGAGGGAAAAGGGGAAGACGAAGGAGAATGGGAAACGGGGAAGCTGAAAGGTGAAAGGGCATAGCAAGGCAGAGGATGAAAGGGAATAGGGAAGAAAGAGTATGGAGAGGAAGGTAGAGAAGGGAAGGAGAAGCGAGAGAAGAGGATTGTAGAAAAGGAACAAGTGGTGGGAGAGACGCTAATAGGAGGGAACAAGGGAGAGAGGAAGAGGGAGAAAGGGAGGGAACAAAGGGAGAGAAGAGGGGGAAGGAGAGGAAACAAGCGAAAGAAGGAGAGGGAAATAAGCGAGAGAGGGAGAGGGAGAAAACAAAGGAGAAAAGACGGGGAAGAGGGAGAAGACGAGGGAACAAGGGAGGGAAGAGGGAGAAGGGGAGGGAGCAGGGGAGAGTGAAGCGAGGGAGGGGAGGGGGAGATCGCCAGCAGCTCCAGTTAAGGTCATAAGGTCGCGAGGTCATCAAGACATAGCATTCCGCGGGGGAACGAGACGAGACGGGACGAGGTGCACCGAAGGATAAAAAGGGGGAAATAGGAAGGAATGAAAAAATAAAATAAAAGAGAAAACATGAGAAAAACTGTAGGAAAAGAATTTTCCAGGAGATAGAATTAAAGCCTTCAGTTATCTTAAGAAGATTAAGAATAGCATACATAAAAATTACACACACACATACACACACACACCACACACACACACACACAACACACACACACACACACACACATATATATATATATATATATATATATATATATAGTTAATATATGATATATATATATATATATTATACATATAAAAGAGAGAGAAAGAGATAGAGGAGAGAGAGAGAGAGAGAGAGAGAGAGAGAGAGAGAGAGAGAGAGAGAGAGGAGACAGAGACAGACAGAGACAGAGACAGAGACAGAGAGAGAGGCATTTAAACAAGTAAATACCGAATGAATGAACGAATACCTTGGTGAATATCTCGGAGCTGCATCAAACCCGTTCCTGATCCCGCGAGGGCGTGAAGGGACGGGGAAGGACAGCAAGAAGAAAGTGGATGATGGGGTGAAAGGTTAAGAAGAAGAAGAAGAAGAAGAAGAAGAAGAATGTGGAGGAGAAGGAGGAGGATGTGGGGGAAGAAGAGGAGGTGGGGGGAGGAGGAGGAGAGGAGGAGGAGGAAGAGGAGGAAGAAGAAGAAGAAGAAGAAGAAGAAGATCAAAAAGAAGTAGTAGTGGAAGAAGAATTAAGACTTAGAAGAGTGCCAATAACAGAGCAATACCTCGAACAAGCGTGGAAGAGCACTGAACAAAAACGTCCACCCTCCCAGACTTCTCCACCTCCGTCCACCCTCTTTCCATTTTCACTCCCCCCCCTTCATCTCCTCCATTCCACTCCTTTTTCCTCCCCCACCCTACTATCTCCCCTTCCCTCCCCTCCCTTCCCTCACTCACCTTCCAACCCCCAACTCGCCTCCCCTCTCTTCTCCCCTTCCCCTTCCTCCGCCATCTCCCTTTCCTCCCTCCTTCTCTCCTTCCTCTCCCCCTTCTCCCTCTCCCCTTCCTCCGCCACCTCCCTTTCCTCCTTCCTACTCCCCTTCCTCTCCCCCACTCCCTTCCCCTCCCCCTCTCCATCCCACTCCTCTTACTCCCCCCCCCTCCCCTCCCCCATCAATAAGACGTTTTCCTTCACGAAACAATTAATGACGCCTCCCCCTCCCCCTCCCCCTCCCCCATCACCTCCTCTTCCTTCGCCTCTTCCCCCACCCCCTCCCTCCCTCCCCCTCCTACTCCCCACTCCCCCCCACTCCCCCCTCCCTCCTGCCTCCCCCCAAAGGTTTCCAATGGCAGGGCGGCCGGAGGAAAGCGCATTTGCATAATTGACGTGGGAAGAGGGCCAAAGGCGCCGTGGAAGGCGGCGATCGCGACGCCGGGTTTCGCGCGGCGCGATAAGGGAGATAACAGGCCGCGGGTCAGGATGCCCGGCTGGGGGGGGGGGGGGCACGGGGGCGGAGGCACGGCGCGCACCCTCCGTCCTGCCGTTGTTGTTGTCGTTGGTGTTGTTGTTGTTGTCGTTCTTGTTGTCGTCATTGTTGCTGTTGTTGTTGTTGTTGATGATGTTATTGTTGTTGTTGTTGTTGTTGTTCTTGTTCTTGTTCTTGTTCTTGTTCTTGTTCTTGTTCTTGTTCTTGTTCTTCTTCTCCTTCTCCTTCTCCTTCTTCTTCTTCTTCTTCTTCTTCTTCTTCTTTTTCTTTTTCTTTTTCTTCTCCTTCACCTTCTTCTTCTTCTCCTTCTTCTTCTTCTTCTTCTCCTTCATCATCTTCTTCTTCTTCTCCTTCTTTTTCTTTTTCTTCTTCAGCCTCCTCCCTTTCCCTTTTCTCTTCCTCCTCTTCACAATATTTTTCCATCTCCAACTCCTCCTCCTTCCTTTTCTTCTTTATTTTCTTATTCCCTTTCTCCAGTTCTTCGTCTTTGTCTTCATCTTTTTTCTTCTTCTTCTTCTTCCTCTCTCCCCTCCCCCCCCCCCTCCCCTTTTCCCTTCCCCTCCCCCTCCTCTTTCTCCTTTTCATCCTCCTCTTCCTCCTTCTCTTTCTCCTTCTTCACCTCCTCCTCTTTCTCCTCCTCTTCCTACTTTTCCCTCCGCTCCTATTCCTCATTCTCATCTCCGTTTTCTTCCTATTCTTACTCCTCTCTTCCTCTCTTCCTCCTTCTCTTCTCTTCTCTTCTCTTCCCCCCCCTCTCTCTCTCTCTCTCTCTCTCTCTCTCTCTCTCTCTCTCTCTCTCTCTCTCTCTCTCTCTCTCTCTATCTATCTATCTATCTATCCATCTATCTTCTTTTCTCATATTTATTTAATTCATATTCTTTGTTTATCATCGCTGTGATGATGATAATAACATAAGTAACAGTTAATAACAACAATAGTGATAAAAGGTGATGATGGTGATGATGACGATGATGGTGATGATGACGATGATGGTGACGAAGAGGATGGTGGTGATGACGATGATGATGATGATGATGATGATGATGATGATGATGATGATGATGACGATGATGGTGGTGGTGTTGGTGGTGGTGGTGGTGATAATAATGATAATGATGATGATGATGATGGTGATAGATAACAATAACAGGAAAAAAAATGAACAAGAAACCACAATAATAAACCATCTCCTTAAAAACCTCGTCAGACGCGCCGCCGCCATTAGAAAAAAAAAAAAAAAAAAAAAAAAAAAAAAGTTTTTGAAAAGCCTCGCCGTGACGTCACGAGGTTCCCTTTTGGCCGCGCGAGAGACAAGGAAGGAGATAAAAACAAAAATGAATAAACAAGGACGGAGAGGAGAATGTAAACAAAAAGAATAAAAGTAAGTGAATAGACAGACAAAGGAGAGGAGAGGAGGGAAAGGCGAGAGGAGGAAGACAAGCATTTGGGAGGCGAAGGATACGATAAGAATAAAGTGGAATAAACAAGGACGCAGCGGAGAATGTAAACAAGAAGAGAAAAATAAGGAAATAGACAAGACAAAGGAGAGGGGAGGGGGGGGGAGAAGACGTGGGTGAGGGCGAATATTTTGTTGTTGTTTTTGTTGCCGTTGTTTTTGTTTTTGTTTTGTTGTTGATTTTGTCTTTGTCTTTGTGGTTTTAATTATCAAAATCTAAAATCTTTTGCATTTTAATATTCCGTTTGGTGGTCGCTTTATTTTGGTCGTCTGTCCCTCTCACTCTCTTTATGTTTCCCTCAATTTCCTCTATTCTTTTTCTCTTTCTCGGTCTTTCGCTCTCCCTCCTTTCCTCTTCCTTCCCCATTTTCCTCCCTCTCATCGCTCTGTCTCTATGTCTCTCTCTCTCTCTCTCTCTCTCTCTCTCTCTCTCTCTCTCTCTCTCTCTCTCTCTCTCTCTCTATCTATCTATCTATCTATCTGTCTATCTGTCAATCTCTACCTATCTATCTATCTCCCTCGCTCCCTCCTTCTCTCTCCCTCTCTCCCTCTTCCTCCCCCCCCCCTCTTTTTCTCTTCCTCGTTTTCTTTCTCTCTTTCTGTCTCCCTCTCTCCCCTCCTTCGCTATCCTTCTCTCTCTCTCCCTAACCCCCTCCTTCCCACCTTCCTTCTCTCTTCCTCCCTCCCTCCCTCTCTCCCTCTAGACCAGCACAATATTTCACCCTTTGCCATTATAATTTTAAAACAATCCAGCCCTTTCTGAGCAGCCCTCCCTCCCTCCCTCTCCCTCTCTTCCTCCCTCTCCCTGTCATCCTCCCTTCCTCCCTCCCACTCCCTCTCTTTCCCTCCTTCTCCTCTCCTCCTCCTTCTTCTCCTTCTCCTTCTCCTTCTCCTTCTCCTTCTCCTTCTCCTTCTCCTTCTCCTCCTCCTTCTTCTTCTTCTTCTTCTTCTTCTCCTTCTCCTTCTCCTTCTCCTTCTCTCCTTCTCCTTTTACTTCTTCTTTTTCTTTTCTTCTTATTCTTCTCATATTCTATTATTTCTTCTTCTTCTTCTTCTTCTTCTTCTCATCTTCTTCTATATCTTCAACTTCTACTTCTACTTATTTTCTTCGGTTTCTTCTTCTCCTTCTCCTTCTCTTCCTCTTCCTCGCCCTCCCCTTCTCCCCCCCACCTCCTCCTCCCCTTCTCCCCCTCCCCTTCTTCCCCCTCTTCCTCCAATCAAGCTCATATCGTCAACAGGTCATAACTTTGCTCCCAACTTCAACCCCCCCCCTAAAAAAGGGAGAAAAAAAACGTAAATAAAGATATGATCAACTAAAATCCAGAGATGAATTGTCTAGCAGCTTCTTGAATCAGCCGACGGGATGATACAGGACGCCCTTCATTTTTTCTTCCTTATTTTCTTCTCTCTTTCTTCCCTTCCTCTCTCTCTCTCTTTCTCTTCCCTCCCTTCATCTCCCTCCTTCCTTCCTTACTTACTTACTTCCATTCTTCCTTCCTTCCCTCCCTCCCACCCTTCCTCCCGCGCTCCCTCCCTCCCTCCCTCCCTCCTCTCTCCCTCCCTCCTTCCCTCTCTCCCTCCCTCCTTCCCTCTCTCCCTCAATCCTTTCTCCATTTCTTCATCTCCATCTTCACCTTTTCCTTCTCCTTCCTCCTTCGCCTCCCTCCTCCTCGCGCCTTGTTTTCGATGATTTAAATAAACTCCTCTGGCCTTCTCTTATCGCCCTAGGTCTTTTTGACCGGCACTTAATTTGGCTGTCGGGACACGCGGGTCGCCAAAATTAATACCCCCGTCGGTCTTTGCGGCTGGAATAATAAAAATGACAGCGTATCTTTTTGGGAGGGAGATCGGCCATGGCTGTGTGAATGTAGTAAATTGATTAAGGGAGCGAGGGAGAGAGGGAGGGAGGCAGGGAAGAGAGGGAGGGAGGCAGGGAGGGAAGATAGGGAGGGAGGGAGGGGAGGGAGAGGAGAGAGAGGAGAGAGAGAGAGAGAGAGAGAGAGAGAGAGAGAGAGAGAGAAGAGAGAGAGAGAGAGAGAGACAGACAGACAGACAGACAGACAGACAGACAGACAGAGAGACAGAGACAAAGACAGAAACAGAGACAGAGAAAGAGAAAGAAAAAGAAAAAAAAAGAAAAAGAAAAAGAAGAGATAGAGAGAGAGAGAGAGAGAGAGAGACGAAGGACTAAAATACGTGTCAAGTATTTTATCCGGAGCCATTGTCCTTCCCCCCCCCCCTCCCCCATCAGGCGAGTGACGCAACGATCGACCGGCTTATCAGTTCATCCGAAAGGGAGATTTCCTCAACGAATTTATATACGAATTCGTTCATTTATTATCATTCTATTCTATTCCGTTTTTTATCGATTTTCTTATTTTGTTTGTTTTTTTATTTATTATTTCGTTATCATTTATCATGTAATTATTAGCTTTTCTTTCTCTGTCTGATTGCACTTCATCATTTATTTATATGGTTATTATTCATTATTTCGTAATCATACATTACTTTTTTTTATTAATTCCCTATGAATGACGTAACACTCATTATCATTTCATCGAAGAGAAATGATAATTTATTTATTTTATTTCATTCTTTCAGTTATCAATCATTTTCTTTATTCTAATTCTACTCGTCTATAATTTGCTTTTCTTGTTTTATTTTATCGTTTATTTATATGAATATCATCCATCATGCTATCATCATTTATCATTTTTATATTATAAACTTATTAACGAATTCATTTCTAGAGAGAATCATTTATTTGTATGATTATCATCTATTACATTGTTATCAGTAATAATGACGAATCAATTTCTATTATTAATTATATATTCGCATGATTATTATCTATTATGCTGTCATTATTTATCATTCTTTGATTACAAACAAACAATTTATATATTTTGGCAAACGCTCAACCTTCCCCAGCGTCCTCCGACTCGTTTCTCCTCGTCTATCGACCGGGTTTATCTACCTCACTTATCTCTCCCTTCCCCCCCCCTTCCACCTCCCCCTCCTCCTCCCCTTGCTACAGCGCGGCGGTCATCAAGTGAAATCCTGTAGGACGCCCATGGGAAAACCAAGGGCGCCAAGGGTGTCTCATTGCAAGGTAACGGGGCATCGTCCTAGCGGCCGTCGGTGGGGACACAGAGAGATACAGACACGCAGAGACGGATAGATA
>NC_051402.1:3053022-3060522 GCF_015228065.2 Penaeus monodon
TGAGCGTGCACGTATGCTTTTTATACATACATACATACATACACAAACAAACACAAACCCACTCACACAAACACAAACACACTCACACACACAACACACACACACACACACACACACACACACACACACACACACACACACACACACACACATATATATATATATATATATATATATATATATATATATATATATATATATATATATATATATACACATCATAGACATACATCCACTTTATCTTTTATCCTTCACAAGATTGTCTTATCAGCAAACGCCGCCTCAAGAGCTGCGTCGAGACACGTATCTTGACGAAGACGCCGATTAATTTATGAACATCCTTCGAGAATCTCCTTCGTCTTTTTTTCCTTTCTTTTTTTTACTTTTTGGTGATTAGCGTGAGTTACAAAAGCCTGGAGTGGCCACTTTTGCGACGGAGTTTGGTTGATGTCGTTTTCAAGATTCTACATCTCGTTCTCCCCGTCTTTATATCCGTCTCCCTCCTCCTTTTCCTCTTCTGCCCCCTCTCACCTTCTCTCATCTCTTCTCTCTCTTCTCCTCTCCTCTACCTTTTACTCTTCCCTCCTCCTTCCTCTCCCTTTTCCTCCCCCCTTCTCTCTTCCTCTCCTTTTGCCTCTCCCGCTCTCTCTTCCTCTCCTCCCCCCTCCCTCTTCCTCTTCATCTTCATCTTCCCCTCCTCCTTCCTCTTCTCTCTATCCTCTATCCCGGGCATACTTTTATGTATCATAATGTAATAACAAGATATTACAAATCTAATTTATCAATCAAGAATAAAAATCATCACACGGCCCTTCACCTACCCTTGCAACACGTGAAACATGGCGGCCATTCCCATAGACTTTATTCAAACAGTCAATGGTCGTCAAAAGGTACGTCTCAATTGTTAAAAAATCTGTTTAATCTTTCTTGGCCCCTTGGGTCGGCTGATGGGAAGATGAGCTTGGTGTCAGACTGCGAAATCCGAAAGTAATAAAACCATAGCTGGAGTCGTCATATCTGTCATTATGGCGATGAAAAGAAAAAAAAAATCCTTTCTAAAAGATGAATATTTTTTCTCCTCACTTTCTCTCCGAATAAAAATCTCCTTTTCCTCCTTATCTCTCTATCTCCATTTCTCTGTCTCCTCTTCTTTTTCTATCTCCCTCTCCCTAACCCCTACCCTCACCCTGCACCCCACCCTCTCCTTCTCCCTCACCCTCCCTCTCTCTCTCTCTCTCTCTCTCTCTCTCTCTCTCTCTCTCTCTCTCTCTCTCTCTCTCTCTCTCTCTCCCTCACCTCCCCCACCCTCTCTCTTTCTCTTTCCCTTTCCCTCTCCCTCACCTTCTCCCTATCCCTACCCCTCCCCCCTCTCTCTGTCTTTCTCTTTCCCTCTCCCTCTCCTTCTCTCTCCCCATCTCCCTCCTCCCTCTCTCTCTCTCTTTCCCTTTCTCTCTTTCTCTCCCTCACTTTCTCCCTACCCTTTCTTCTTTTAACGGTAGGTTCATGTCTGAGCCGCCGTGGTCACAGTATGATACTTAATTGTAGTTTTCATGTTGTGATGCTCTTGGAGTGAGTACGTGGTAGGGTCCCCAGTTCCTTTCCACGGAGAGTGCCGGTGGTACCTTTAAATAACCATTCGGCCACCGCGGCCTTGACGATCATGGGCTTCCATGATTTTTTCTTAGCAGTTTAGAGCGGTGGTTTGCCATTGCCTTCCGCCCGGTGTTTTTTATCGAGTCACCATCTCTATTTACCCGGCACTGACTTGAGCTGGCTTGGCCACCCAGTGGCTAGGCAGGCAATCGAGGTGAAGTTCCTTGCCCAAGGGAAACAACGCGCCGGTCGGTGACTCGAACCCTCGAACTCAGATTGCCGTCGTGACAGTCTTGATTGAGTCCGACGCTCTAACCATTCGGCCACCGCGGCCCCATTCCCTACCCCTACCTCTGCATAATCCCCTTCAGCCTCTCCCTCATCCTCACCCTCCCCCTTCTTCTCCCTCTCCCTCTTCCTCTCCTTCTCCCTCTCCTTCTTCCTCTCCCTCCCCTTCCCCCTCTCCCTTCCCCTTCCCCCTCTCCCTTCCCCCCACCATCGAGGGCGAAGATGGGCGCCGCTGCCTTTTACGGGGACTTTTAGTGTCGATCGCCGCCACCAGAGTGACTTGTATATATCTGCTCAGTGTTAATTAACGTGTTGAGTCACAGGCGGGCAGAACACAATGTGCTTTTTGATGCTTGCGATGATCATCCCTTTCTACTCCTCTCTCTCTCTCTCTCCCTTTCTCTCTCTCTCTCTCTCTCTCTCTCTCTCTCTCTCTCTCTCTCTCTCTCTCTCTCTCTCTCTCTCTCTCTCTCTAAAAAAGACGAAGAAGAGGCTTTCGATCAACATAATCTTTTAGTGAGGGTTGTTGATCACGCAACATGGCGGGAGTCGCGACTGATCAACGAATATTTCAGCGTTAACAGCTTATTATTAAGACGACGGGGATAATATCACGCTAATCGCCTGATACGTGTTTCATTTTTTTATTTTTTTCTTTTTTTTTTCTTTTTTGGGGGGGCATCTCCTGATAGGCATAATAAAAAGTGTCTTGGATATTGCAAGTATTTTTTTTTTCAGATTTCTAAGCAATAAGTATTTTCGTCATTTGTTTTCGAACGATAGGGAATGAATGCACAGCTGTTTTCTTCATCCAGCACAGAGAATTTGAAGATATTTTGTGACATTTCTTCCAACGATAAGCGATCTCCAAAAAAAAAATAATAATAATAATGATAATAATAATAATAATAATAATAATAAAATAAATAAATAAATAAATAAAATTATAACAAATACGATTCTTATATAAGAGTGTTTTGCATTTTTTTAACCAACGTTAGGGAATCCAAACCCTTTTCCTTATTCTATTCTAAAAATAGGTTCATCGACGATAGCATTTCTTTATTTCTTTACAGGAAGGGAATCCAAACCTCTGATCTTCCGCTTCTTTTAACAAAACTCTTTTCTAAACAAGCGATCTGTGATTTATTTTCCGAACCATGGGGTATCCAAATCTTGATTTTCCCCCAACACAACACTATTTTCATTACCCTTTTTTTACCCCACCGTGAATCCATATTTTTCCATTAACGTTTTACAAAAAAACAAAAAAATAGATTCATAAACAAACTCTGTGTTTTGAATCCATTACGAGAGCAACGGGACGCCGCTTAAGAACACGTCACTAAATCACACATTAACTCGAGATTAAATCAGAAACACGAGTCCTTTTCTTTTAAATAAATAAATTTCTATTAAAAAAACGTCCTTTGGCTGAGCACGCGAGGGAGAATCGAGAAGAGAGATGGCGCTGAGATCGTTCCCCAGGAATTTCAGGGGGATTTCTACACACCTGGAGGATTAAGAAGGATTTTTACCCTAAGATGAAGTTCGGACGAAAATCCTGCTGCTTCCCCTTGGTACAGCTAACCCCCCCCCCCGTCTCCTCCCTCTACCCCCTCCCCTCCTGACACCGAACCAGCCTGTCTGGATCAATCACGAATGAACGCTGAGGCCTTATTGAGTATATACATGCATAAATACATACTTACACACGCACACAAATATATGTGTGTGTGTGTGTGTTTGTGTGTGTGTGTGTGGTGTGTGTGTGTGTGTGTGTGTGTATGTGTGTGTGTGTGTGTGTATGTGTGCGTGTGTGTGTGTGTGTGTGTGTGTGTGTGTGTATGTGTGTGTGTGTGTGTAAATGTGCTTCAGTGCCCATCCACGGCAGTAGCGAACATAACAAAATAACAATAAATAAACAACGGACAGGTTATTTTGGCCATATGATTTCCGTCGCCAAACGACCCGAGCAAATGAACCAACTACACAACCCACGTGCCCAGGGAGAGGGGGGGGGTAGAGGGAGGGAAGCCTAGGGCGTGGATGGGTATGTGTCAGCTGGGGGGGGGGGGGGGGTAGGCCGTGACAAGGGGGATAAAGGGGAGAGGGTATGAGGGAGTGCCAACGAGGGCGTGGGCGCGAGTATGCTTGTATGGGCGTGGGTCTGAAGGAGCGAAAGCGAGAGAGAGAGAGAGAGAGAGAGAGAGAGAGAGAGAGAGAGAGAGAGAGAGAGGAGAGAGAGAGAGAGAGAGAGGAGGAGAGAGAGAGAGAGAGAGAGAGAGAGAGAAGAGAGGAGGAGAGAGAGAGAGAGAGAGAGAGAGAGAGAGAGAGAGAGAAACTGACTGACAGGAAACAGGGAGAGAAAAGCAATAAGGATAATACATGATAAAGTTCCAGAGAATGAATGAGAGGCAAGACGACGACGAAGAAGATACGGAGCGAATAGAATGATCTCGAGATACGGGAAGAAGGAAGAACAGAAGAAAGAAGAGAAAGGAGAGGAAGGGAAAAACGAAAAAAGGAGAAGAGAAGAGATGGGAAGAGGAGAGAGAAGGAAGGGAAAAGAAGGAAGGAGAAGAGAAGAGATAATAAGGAAAGAAAGCGAAGGAAAGGAAAGGGAGAAACGTGGAGAATAAAAGAGAAGAGAGGAAAGAAAGGGGAGAAAAGGAAAAGAAGAAAAGAGGAGAAAAGGAGAGATGCGAAGAGGAGATATAAAGGAGAGGAAAGAAAGAGAAGAGAAGAGGAGAAAATGAGAGATGAGAAGAAAAAAGAGAAAGGAGAGGAAGGGAAACAAGGGATGGACGAGAGAAAAGAAAGCAAATGGAGGGAAAAGGAGAAACGTGGAAAAGAAAAAGAGAAGAGAGGAGGGAAAGGAAGGGAAAAGGAAAAGAGAAGAGAGAAGAGAGGGCAAGAAGGAAGACGGGGAAGGGAGGAGAAAAAGATAAAGGAGAATAGGAAAATAAGACGTGAAAGTAGGAGGATAGCGAAAAGGAAAAGACCAAGAAAGCAAAGAGGAAAAGACAAGAAAAGGAGAATAAAGACGAGGGGAAAGGAAGGGAAAAGAACAAGGACGGAGAAGGGGTGCAGGCGTGGGGGGCAGAGAGGGGGGAGGGGGAGGGGGGTCACACACACACACCTGATCTGCTTTGGCGATACTGCATAGATCCCGTTCCTCGACCTCTGACCTCTGACCCCGGCCGCCCCGCCTCTCCTGCGCCGGGATAAGGTCACTCCCTCACCCCCGGTGCAGCTGCAGGGAGTCGAGGGAGGGAAGGAGGGAGGAGGAGAGGAGGGAAGGAGGATGAGGAGAGGAGGAAGAGGAGAGGAGGGAGGAGGATGAGGAGGAAGGAGGGAGGGAGAAATAGGAGAGAATGGAAGAAGCGGAAAGGAGAAATACGAAAGACGGGAGGGGAAAGGAAGGGAGAGAGAGGAGGGGAAGGAAAATGAAAAGGAGGAGAGAAAAGAAAATGAAAAATGAAGGAAAAGAGGAAGGGAAAGGGGAAGAGAGACGGAGAGGATGAGTGAGACAGGGAGAAAAGCAAACAGACAAAGAGACGAGAAAGCGAGAGAGGAGACAAAGACAAAGCCAGATTAGATTTTTAAAACAAAAACATGTTAAAAGGCAAAGAGAGAGAGAGAGAGAGAGAGAAGAGAGAGAGAGAGAGAGAGAGAGAGAGAGGAGAGAGAGAGAGAGAGAGAGAGAGAGAGAGAAAGGGAAAGGGAAAGAGAAAGAGAGAGAGAGAGAAATGGTAAGGCAGAGACAGAGTAAGAGGCAGAGAAAGAGGGAGAGAGAGAAAGTAGAAAAAAATAATAAAAAAGAAGACAAATCTCTCCCACGACGCCCATTTCCGTGCCCCGCCCCCGCCGCCCACGAGCCCGCCGCCCGCCCTTGTTCCTTCCCCCGCGGACAGGTCGAGCGCCGCCCGTGCCCGCCGCCCGAGCCATTCGTCACCGCGAGACAGCGAGGGCACGGTCTCTCTCGCTCTCTCTCTTTTTCTGTTCTTTTTCTTTCTTTGTCTATTTTTTTTCTTTGGTTCTTCCTGTCTCTTTTTCTTTCCCCCTTCCCCTCCCTCACACCTCCCTCTCTCTTCCTCCCTCCTTCCCCTCCCTCCCTCCCCCTATTTCTCCCTCCTTCCCCTCCCTCCCTCCCCCTATTTCTCCCTTCTTTCCTCCCCCTCTTTCTTCCTCCCTCTCTCCCTCCTACCCTCCCCCTCTTTCTCCCTTCCTCCCTCCCTCCTTCGACCCAAACACCCGAAAAAGCGTAACAAGGTAGCTCGTCTCCCCCCCTCCCCAGGATTCCCTTAACGCGCGGGCGTGATGCTGCCTCCGCCCGCTTCGTTGCGAGACTAAGCGAGCAATGCAATCGTCCTCAGCGCTTGTGTTTGCAAGGCGTCGGTGCGCACTCGTCGGGCGGCCGTTGAGAGCTCCTGTCGTATTCGGGGGTGGGCGTGAGGCGGCGGTGGGCGCGGGGGCAGAGGGGAGGGTGGAGGTGGGCGTGGGGGAAGAGGGGAAGGTGGGCGTGGGGACGGGGCGGGAAGAAACGGGGATAGTGGGTGGGCGTGTGGGCCTGGACGAGGCGATGGGCGTGGGGACGAGAGACGGGGGGGTAGAGAAACTGGGGGGTCCGTTTTCAGAAGGAGTGGGAGGGGGTGGGGGGCACCGTGCTCAATTAGCCAGCATTCAGTGGCAAATGTTATGCGGGATAATTGGAGCTCCCAAAGCCATCAATTTTCGTTCTGTCGAGCGGCGAATAAGCACACGAGGCGTTTGCACAAGGGAGGGATGTAATGGAGGCTTCTCGGGTTCGTAATAACACCATGTCAGGCACAACACGGCCACCGCGGGGGGGCGCACTGACCGGACGACCAGGAGCACGCTGGATACGTGAACTGTTCTGACCACGTGACATGGAGGAAACACACCACACTGCCTGGAGGGGATTGGACACACGAGCTCGAGTAAACAGACTAGACGACGTGACCTGAAGAGAACTGACCAGACAGCAAGAATTGTACTGACCAGACGATCTGATGAACTGACCAGATGACCTGATTTATATAGACCAGACGAGCTGATGAACTGACCAGATGACCTGATTTGAATTGGCCAGACGGCCTGATGAACTGACTTGTACTGACCAGACGACCTGCATACAAGTTGAAAAGACCAGCCGACATGAGGGTATTACCCACTCTTACATACCACCACAATCTTGCACAATCGCGATCCCTTCCTCGCCCAAATCTACGTCCAGGTAACACACATCACAAGCCGGATTCAGTTAACGCACACGAGGCCGATGCAACAACCTCCTCCCCCTCCCACCTGCCCCCCCCCTCGACACCCCCTGGCCTCGCAGATTGACCTCCCGAGGACGACCCCCCCCCCGCGCTAATCCCCCAGGCGAGAATCCTAGTCTCCTGCCGCGACCAATGGGATTTCCAGCGATATTCCTCGGCCGGAGGGAGGCTCGTCTCGCCGCCCTGTGTTGGGGAGGGGGGAGGGAGAGGAAAGGAGGAGAAAGGAAGAGGAGGAGGCAGAAAGAGAGAGAGAGATGTAGGCATAGAGAGAGATAAGAAAGAAAAAAATTATATAGAAAAAAAGAACCTCCTA
>NC_051402.1:3075522-3078022 GCF_015228065.2 Penaeus monodon
TTCTTATCCCATACGGAGAGAAACAACTGTACTTTCTCCCTACATTATGTTTTCGTTATCTTTTCAGTCATGGATATAAATAACAATCAAAACAGTAATCCCCAAAACGAAATGCGATGATTAAGAAACGCCAACTCATTAAAACGTACTTTCTTTTCATCGTCAAGAGGAAAAAAAAATAATTATGAGAGTCAATGATACCTACATTAAACATTTACTTCCCATAATTAACTAACAGGCGGATCTTAGACGCCCACCATTATGCAACGGGCAAGATTAACACAGGCATTAAGCTAGAGAATGTTTCATACTTAATTAGTCTAATCTGGACTTTTATCAAATTAATATCTTCTGCGTCGTCATCATCTCCGACATTATGATAGTTTTATTTGATCTTATATTGGCGATTCGTTGCAGAGAAATTCGGGTGAACTTTTATTTCAATGATAGTTCTAAAAGCTGATTCAAAGGTGAACGAGAGTGAACAGTTGTCGAAACGGATATTTGGAATTTTTACAATTATTCTCTCTATTTATTAAACATCATAGGCCAAAAAAGGTGTTTGTTCATGACACAACGAGATAAATCATGACGTTGGTCGATACTAAACATCTCTTTAGTCTTCTGAATTATCTGTAAAGTAATTCTTGTTACGATTATAATTCAATGAATATATTTTGTTGCCCACAGAGGTATATTTCTATATATATAAATAAATGTAAATATACCAATTTATATATATACTAATATATCCATATATTGTGTATATATATGTAATATATATATATACATATATATACATAATATATATATATATATATATATATATATATATATATATATATATATATATACATACACGCACACACAGAGATAAACACACAGAGATGCACAAACACACAAACAAACAAACACACACACACACACACACACACACACACACACACACACACACACACACACACACACACACACAACATATATATATATATATATATATATATATTATATAACACAACTAAATATATATACATAAATAAAAAATAATATATAAACATATATATATATATAGATATAATATATATATATATATATATAAATATATATATATATATATAAAAAATATATATACATATCTACGCAACCTACAACCCATAATCACTGTTCGACGGCAACTCCGCAGAAATGATAAACTAAACCATCACTCATCTTGACCGCCACTTAAGGAAGCCAGGCGCCGAGGTGAGAGAGAGAGGGAGAGAGAGGGAGGGAGGGAGGGAGGGAGGGAGGGAGGGAGAGAGAGAGAGAGGAGACAGAGCGAGTGTGAGATCGGAGAGAGTGAGAGAGAGAGAGAGAGAGAGGGAGGAAGGGAGGGAGGGAGGGAGGAGGGAGGGAGGGAGGGAGAGGGAGGGAGGGAGAGGAGGGGGAGGGAGAGGGGGAGGGAGAGGGAGAGAGAGAGAGAGAGAGAGGTGGGAGGGAGGAGAGAGGAGGGAGGGAGAGAGGAGGAGGGAGAGAGGGGGGGGGGGGGAAGGGAGGAGGGAAGGGAGGGAGAGAGAGAGAGAGAGAGATGAGAGAGAGAGAGAGGAGAGAGGAGAGAGAGAGGGAGGAGAGGGGAGGGAGGGAGAGAGAGAGAGGGCAGGGAGGGAAGGGAGGGATGAGGGAGGGAGGGAGAGAGAGAGGAGAGAGCGTGAGAGGATGAGAGAAGGGAGAGAGGAGAATGAGAGAGAGGACGGAGGGTGAGAGAGAGAGAGGAGAGAGGGGGGGAGGGAGGGAGGGAGGGAGGGAGGGGGGAGGAGAGAGAGAGGGCGTGGCGCCTGCATCGAAAAGCAAGAGTGGAGGGGGAAGGAGGGAAGGGGGGAGGGGGGAAGAGTAAAGGGGGGAGGGGGCGAGGGAGTTCTTACCGAAAGGGCGGATAATAAGCGGTCGTGTTTTTCCCGAATATCGAAATATGTTTTTTTTCCTTTTTTTTTTTTTTTTTTTTTTTTTGGGGGGGGGGGGTACGCATGGGGGGGGGGGGGGGGTGGGGGAGGAGAAATAATGAGATCGAGAGGAGGGAAGAGGGAATAGGGGAGAAGAAAGGAGGAAAAACTGAAAGATGTGAAAGAAGGAATGGAAATGGATGGAGGAAAATAAGACAAGAGAAGAGATAATGAGATAAAGGTATACAAGGGAGGAATAAGAAAAAAAGAAGAGACGGAGAATAAAGGATGAAGAGGAGAAGGAAGGAAAAGAAAGGAGACGAGGAAAATAGGAAAAATAAATAAAAAGGAAAGAAGCACGAAGAGATTTAGGAGGAGAAGGGAGAAGGAAGGAAGGACAAATAACGAAAGAGAATGAACGAAGAAAGGAGGAATGCAGACAATAAGAAAACGGAATTAGAAACAGGAGAACGAGAGGAGGAAGAACAATGAAATCAGCAAGAGAAAGTAAGAAGGAAGGAAGGAAGGAGAGAAGAACAGAAGGAAAGAAAGGCGGAAGCAATGAAGGAACGAACGAACGA
>NC_051402.1:3083022-3084692 GCF_015228065.2 Penaeus monodon
GAAGGAGGGAGCATAGAGGAAGAAGGAAGAGGAAAGGAAGGAGAAGAAAAGGGGAGAGAATGAGGAGAAGGAGAGAGGAGAGAAGGTATGGAAGAGAAGGAAAGGGACGAGAAACGAGAAGGGGACAAGGAAGGAAGGAGATGAAGGAAGAAATGAAGAAAGGGGGAGGAGAGAAAGAGGGAGGAGACAGAAGAAAGAGAAGAGGGGGGAAAGATGAACTGAGGAAGAAAAAGGAGGAAGGCAGGAGCAAGGATAAATAGAGGAAGGGGGAAGGAAGGAGGGGCAGGAGAGGAGGAAGAAAAAGAAAAACAAGAAGGAAATCTGGAGGAAGAAAAAAAAGAACAAATTATACGAGAAGAAGGAGAAAAGAAGAAAGAGAAAAAATAGAAAAGAAGAAAAAGGAAAAGAAGTAAAGGAGGTAGAAGAGAGGATCGAAAGAGAAAAAAATAGGAAAGGAAGAACGAGGAAGAGAGAGAGAGAGAGAGAGAGAGAGAGAGAGAGAGAGAGAGAGAGGAGAGAGAGAGAGAGAGAGATAACAAGAGTAAATTCGAGACAAGGATAGTTTGTGCAACTGCAAGGTCGAGTCTTTCAATGCCGCTCTGCCGGATTGTGTGTGTGTGGTCAAGCCGATCTCCTATTGTTGCCTATACTGGTCAAGTGTGAAGTGTAGGAAGTGTGGGAAGCGAGGGGGGGGGGGGGTGAAGGGTGAGTAAGAGGGGGGTTAGGGGATGGAAGGGGGGGTGCAGGGTGAGTGGAGGTGGTGTGGGGGGTGAAGGGTGAGAGGGATCGGTGGTGAGAGGGAGGTGGGAGGGGGGTGGGGGTTGGGGGGGGTAGGGGGAGCGGAGAGGTGGGAGAGGGTGAGTGGGAGGTCGGAGGGGGGAGGGGGAGGCGAAAGGTTAAGTGTGCGTGTGTGTGTGGGGGGGGGGGGGGTAGCGGGAAGGACTAATAAGCACATTCGAGGTTATATTCGCTTTACTGATACAGGATCATATATCCCATCAACAAAGACTATGCTCTGTAAGTTACCCGTCATCACCATTGATATACTAATGATTAAATAAACGAATAACCATTTTCATTCGTAAATAAACTATCACCAACTCGCCCCCCCTAATTTATTCCCTTTTATCATCTTCCTCTGACCCATCCCCTTCTCTTCATTCTTCCTCCCTCTGCTTCCCTCATCCTCCTTCTATATTACTCCCCTCCCTCCCTCCCCCTTCTCTTCCCCACCCCTCCCCAGTCCCGGAGGTCAAACGAGGTCACACACGCCGCCCCCTTATCGCAACATACACAGAAAAATCTGTTCCGTATCTCCTATGAATCCCTCCTTATCACGAGCATCTCTCCTCTCCCTGGATGCTGCTTCTCCCACGTTATCACTCATCTCCGAACGCGTCTCGAGATGCTGGGGGTGGATTTCAGTACCAGCTTTTACTCACCTTTACTCATCTTGTACATGAGAAGCTACACAGGATGGTGCGAGAAGGTACAATTTTTTTTTTAAGTCCCAAAAAAAGGAGCTTATTACGTATGCGCAATTAGGGATGCATGCACACGCGGAGAGAAACACAAAATATACACATCTAACGAACGCGCGTGAGGGAAACGGACATACACACGGTTAGACTCAACAAAAGCTAATCTCATATCTGAATACTGCTTTTTTG
>NC_051402.1:3084792-3089792 GCF_015228065.2 Penaeus monodon
TTTGTGTGTGTGTGTGTGTGTGTGTGTATTTACATGCATATGTATATGTACCTGTATATTTTTATTGTTACACTTATCCTCTCAAATTCCATTTTTTCTGATGCTACTATATATGTAGATTGTATTAACTTTTTGATAGAACATTACAGAGTAAATTTATATTAATGAATGATAAATTTATACTTATAAAAATGATTTATGATTTATTTGTATCTGCTATGTTATATGTGTATGATTTTATTGTTTGAAGTTAATAGAAAGTTTTTTCTTAATTTTGTAAAAAATGTGAGGGGCAAGAAGTTATTGTTTAGTTGAAGTGATATACGAAATGATATGTCGATAATTTAGAAAAAGTTTTGGAACGTTTTGTTTACAAAGCTCTGTCGATGGTTCGGCCGGAAGGGCTTGGGAGGGCGGTGCCTGCTGCGATCTTTGATTTAATTTATAAAGATGAATGAGGATTGTCATGGACTTCGTTGCGGCTTGAAATATTGCACAGGGATTGAAGTGTTAAGAAAATTTATGAGAAAAGTGAAATTTGTCATGGGATGTTACATTAAACTTCATTTAAATAACGTGTAGTCTCACAGCCATCGGGAGCACGTGTCCAGGTTGGTTACCTTTTCCTTTGTTGGAATACTGGATATAAATCTGAGACTTAATGCATGTATATATGTTGAAATAAGCCAATCTAAATATGTTATCAGTTGAAGTATTACCTAGTCTATAATTTATGTGTTTTAGTTTTACATTGATATATTTGTTGTCCTTTATTGATTGATGTTGTACTTATTATTCTGAATTATCCATGTTTGATACCAAAAATTATTTTACATTTCTTTGTAACTATCACATATTTGAGCAGAGAATATATTAAAATTTTTTATGTTGTTAACAAACACCTATCAGCTATCAGGAGATGTTAGCCAGAGGAACATGGATAAGGCATGAAAGATGTAACATTATGTATATGTATAGGAATATTTTTATGTATATGTATTTATATGTATCATACAGTATCAATATACTTTCTCTGATGATCTATACATATCTATATCTATATCTAGATAGTTACATAGATACACAGATAAGAAGATTAATATGTAAATACATAAGTAGACAGATTTAGGCAGAGATAGTTAGATAGAGAGACAGAGATAGAGAACTACAGGTTATAATAATAATAAGAAGAAGAATGATAATGATGATAATAATGGTAATGATAATAATGATGATGATAACAATGATAACAATGATAATAACAATAATTACAATAATAACAATAACAATAATAACAATACCACAACGACAACAACGGAGCCAACCTCCAGGACCAGCGACAGAGAAGGACACAGCGTCATAAGAGAAGTAGAAAATCCTTCCCCCAAGACACTCGCGCTGGGGTCCTTCTGCGCCCGCCCACGCATGCCCATACAGAGTGCACACGCCCAAATGCCCACCTATATTTTGCCCGAACATTCCTACTTCCGCTATACCGCCGCCCATAGATACCAGGGGGCCCTCGGGGTATCTGGTGGGCGGCGCTGAATTGATATCCAAGGACGTACACTTTTGTTTTTTTATGTATATGTAAAAATAGGTATTTGATAGATAGATAAATAAATAGTAAAATGTAATACATGATATAAAGGAGATACATCGGTAATAGATTAGTAAATACAAACACAGATAGTTAAATATAGACTGAGGAGATAGATAAATAGAGATAGAAAAGATAGATAGATATAAATAGATAAAATAGGTAAATATAGTTGTGGAAGATAGATAAATACATAAAGATCGATAGACAGATGTAAAGATAGATAAGTAGATACTATTATATATAAACAAATAGATAAATATATACAGATACAGCCAGACGAAATTATAGAAAATTAAAATAAATATATAGAGAAATATAGATAACAGATAGATAGATAAGGTTTTATATAAACAACCACGTATTTGGAATTAGCAGCATAAACCTACGTAAAGATAGACATATACTAAATAAGAGAATTACACAAACATACAATTACCTGGAAATGTATAAACATAAACAAATAAATATATAACAAATAAACATAAACAAACATAACAAACACAAGCAAATAAAACATAAACAGGAAAACAGAGGAGCGCAAACCATAACATCGGATAGGGATCTTTGAATTTGAATTAGTCCTTGAGTTTGACGAAAGGTGTGAAGGATGATCAACATGTGGGTTAATTGTGTGTGTGTGTGTGTGTAAGTGTGAGTGAGTGAGTGTGTGTGTGTGGTGAAGTGGAGTGAGTGAGTGTGTGTGTGTGTAAGTGATGGGTGTGTGTGTGTAGTCCGCTGTATAAACCCTTAAGATCAGTCCAGATCGCTGATGTTGTCGGTCGTGTCGTGTCGTAAAAAAAAAAGGTACGACGTGAAGTGAAGAGTGTTAGTGTTGTGTGTCAGTGTGACGTGAGCCGAGTGTGTGTGTGTGTAAGTGTGAGTGACGCTGCAGTGAGTGGTTGGTGTGTGTGTGTTTAAGTGTGAGTGAGTGTGTGTGTGTGTGTGTGTGTGTGTAAGTGTGAGTGAGTGAGTGTGTGTGTGTGTGTGTGTGTGTGTGTGTGTGGTGAGTGTGTGGTGAGTGTGAGTGTGTGTGTGTGTGTGTGTGTGTGTGTGTGTGTGTGTGTGTGTGTGTGTGTGAGAGAGAGAGAGAGGAGGGGGGGGGGAGAGTGAGTGAGTGTGTGTAAGTGCATGCGAGTGCATAAGTGTGTGAATACATCCCGCCATCAATAAACCCTTAAGCATCAATCCCCCCTACACACTCGCCCTGCCATCTCGCGACGAACACCATAACTAATCCTTTCCCTCCGACCAGAAAAAAAAAATACCGACCGTAAATAAAGCTTTAACGTCTCTCGTCGCAGCGTACGAAATGCCGCCCGCACGCCCACGAGGGAGACTGCGCGCCCACGCCCACGCCCGTCTCACGAGGGATGGAGACGCCGATCACGATTTCGGAAAAAAATAATAATGCTTCGGAAGGGCGGCCTTTCCCTCGCCTTTCTCTTTCTCCGCTTCCGCCTCAGTCTTGCGTTTCGTCGGAATGTTTATCTGTCTATCTATGTTCTTTGTCTGTCTGTGTTGTCTGTCTGTTTGTCTGTCTGTCTGTTTGTCTGTCTGTCTACCTATGTTCTTCGTTCTTCTGTTTGTGTTTGTCTATCTGTTTATCTTATCTGTCTGTCTGCATGTCTCTCCCTCTCTTTTTCCTCGATTTATCCACTTCTCTATTTTTCTATCTCCATCCGCTGTACCTTCCCCTTCCACACCCCTTCTTTCCCCTTCCATGCCCCTTCCTTTCCCCTTCCTTACCCCTTCCCTACCCCTCCCGTGCCCGACCGCATTCCAGGGCAGCGGGAGCGTTGGAGACCAGGCTCGGGCGTCATAATGCCCAGGGTAGCGGGGCACGCGGGCGCGGGCACTGGCCAGGGGAGGCAGGGGAAGGGCGGGGATGTAGGGTGAGGTAAGAGAATGGAGAGGGGAAGGGGAGGATGAGGGGAAAGGAGAAGTGAGGGGAAGGGAAGCAGATGAGGGAGGAAGGGTAAGAGGGTGATAAATAGAGAATGAGGAAGATGTCGGAGGGAGAAGAGGGGGAGAGAAAGGAGATAAGGAAGGGAAGAAAAAGGGAAGTTAATGTGAGACGAAGGGGAGGGGGAAGTAATAACAAAGGGAAGGAGATCAGTAGAAGAGACGAGTTTGGAAAGAAGGGTAAAGTCAGAGATAGGGGAGAGAAGAGAGGAGGAGAGAGAGGAGAGGAAAAGGGAAGAGAGAAGAGGAGAGAGAAAGGCAGAGTAGGAGAGGAGAGGAGAGGAAAAGGGAGGAGAGAAGAGAAGAGGGGGGGCAGAGGAGAGGAGGAGAGTAGAGAGAAGGACAGGACAGGAGAGAAGAGATGAGAGGAGAGGAGGACAGAGGGGGGGGGGAGGTACACATAAAGGTCGGCCGTGTCCTGGAATGTCAGGCCGCGAGTCACTCACTCAAGTGTCCGATCACAAGCCATTTACACGAACAGGAGAAAGCACTCGCGCACTCACCCGTTCGTTCTCGGGGGGGGGGGGGGTTAACGAAGAGAGGGTTGGGGGCGGAGCAGGAAAGGTGGGGAAGAAGGGTAGGAAGGAAGAAAAGGGGGGAGAAAGGATGGAGAGAGATAAAGGATGAAGGAGAGGCGAGAGAGAGAGAGAGAGAGAGAGAGAGGGAGGGAGAAGAGGAGAGAGATGAGAGAGGAGAGAGGGGGAGAGGGAGAGAAGGAGGAGGATGAGAAGGTGAAAAGATAGAGAGGAAAGAGAAGGAGGGAGTAGGGAAGAAGGAGGAAGAGAGGGAAGAAGGAGGAATAGGAGGGGGTAGGGGTGGAAACGAAAAGGTAGGGAGGGAGGGAAAGAAGAAGGAGAAAGAGGAGCGACTGGGAGAGAAAGAGAAAGAGAGAGTTTTCTAAGCGTGGGAACCTCCGGAGGAATGAGACGGGAAGTTGACATTTTTTTATAAGATTAATTAAGATTCGAGCAACGGATTCCTTATCGGTGATCTGGGGGGGAGGGGTGATAGGTTGTTGTGTTTGTGAATGTTGTGTCTATTGTATCTGTCTGTCTGTCTGTTCGTTTGTGTGTTTACCATATTGTTTTTTTTTGTTTTGTTTTTTATTGCCTGTACGCCTTTCCCCGTCTTCCTCATGCTTTCTCGTTTCTCTGCCTCTTTCTCTTTCCCTCTCTCTCTTCCTCCCATACTCCCTCTCTCTCTCCTATCTTCTCTCTTTCTCTCCCCCCCTCTCCGCCGCCCACCCTCGGAATGCCTCACACGACGCCCATAGGCCTACCTGGAGTTCCTGAGCGCCAGTATGTGGGCGGACGATTTGGTAAATGCGGACAGTGATAATGCATTCCTTGGTGTGTGTGTGTGTGTGGTGTGTGTGTGTGTGTGTGTGTGTGTGTGTGTGTGTGTGTGTGTGTGTGTGTGTGTGTGTGTGTGTGTG
>NC_051402.1:3092292-3099792 GCF_015228065.2 Penaeus monodon
GGCCTAAAAAAAAGACTCTATTTTGAGTTTTTTCTCCTTAAAGTTGTAAATCCTTATTTGAAGAGCGATGGGACGTGACGAGACAGAAATGCGTGTGTTCGTTCGCCCTATCACGCGTGCGTTTTCGCCCGTCGTGGTTTAGGCTGAAAATCTATTATATTTTCTTTTCTATGCTTATTGTTTGTATCTTCCCTTTCATTTCCACAAGATATCGAATATAGATAAGAATGACAGGTTTCAAATAGCACAGAAGGAAATTGGTGAGTTATTACCTCAAGCACTGAGAGAACTCCAGCCGTAAATTCGGACACATTGTTTACATTTCCCTTTAATCCGCGTCGAATCGTCCGCCTCGTCGGAGTGTCGTAATTTTTAAAAGGTAAAAAAATCAAATGAAAACAAATAGTAGGCACCTTAATCCTGCACGTTCTCCTTGGTTAGTTCAATAAATAAGCATATATCAAAAGTCTGATGTGTGCTTGTAGTAATATCGTAGTTTCCCCTGAAATGTAGTTATATCATAGTTTCTCCTGAAAATCGACAAGTCACGAACATTTCTGGTTTACTTTTTTTTTTTCTCGTATACATACTATTGATAATGTGTACTTTGAAATATACATTATTTTTATGTTTTACTTACAAATGTTTGTTTATTTGCATAGTTGTGACAAGTATTCCCAGGAAAGTGAAGAAAATAAAACATTAGAATGTGATTATATTTAAATGTTAAGTTTTGTCTTCCAATGACGATAAGCGTTGCCGGACTAATCACGGCAGCATATACAGTTTGGCTACTCTGAAATCAGCACGGCCTTAACGGACTAAATACGGCGGTAGAAATACTGTTTAGCAAGAGACCTCATCCTGGGCTTTAAGGGACGCGTTCCGCCGTCAACCGAGATAGACGGTTTAGCCACGTCTCTGTAATAACAGCAAACGCACTAGGGATAAAAAAGACAACATGCTTTTGCTAAATGTTAGTGCTGGTAACTTTCTCTTTGTCTGCCTCTCTTCCTCATCTTCCTCATCTCGCTCTCTTCAATTTCATCTCATGCATCTCTTCTCTCTCTCTCTCGTTGTTCTATGCTTATCGTCTATGTTCTTTCTAATACTTTTCCATTATTTCGTTTCTCTAAATCAGTCACTTCTGCTTACTTTTTCTCGATCATACAGAATGGTCTTTGAATCATTATTTTTTTACTTAAATCTTCGTTCTTTCTAGTTTGACATTTCCAGCTCATAATACTTATGTTTCTCTTCAATTCTCTCTTCTTCTCCTCTCATACTTCCGCTATCTCTCTCTTCTTCTTCTCTCTTAATCTCCGCTCTCTCTCTCCTCTCCTCTCTCATCTCTCTCTAATCTCTTCTCCTCCTCTCTGGGCTTAGCCTCTTCCGTCCTCTCTCTCTCTCTCTCTCTCTCTCTCTCTCTCTCTCTCTCTCTCTCTCTCTCTCTCTCTCTCTCTTCTCTCACTATCGTTTGAGATCAAGCAAAAATTATGAAAACAGGTTAAGTTACAAAATAAACACGATATATATGCAAAAGGAGAATGTCAGAAAGACGAGAATGAGGATAAGGATGATAATGATGAAGATGAGAAGGATGAAGAGGAGAAGTAAAAGGATGAGGATGGTGAGGAGGAGAAGGAGAGAAGAGAAGAATGATGGAGGAGAGAGAGACACAGAGACAAAGAAAGAAATTTAGAAAGAAAAGAAAGATTCTGAGGCCGAAGAAGTATCAGAGTCAAACCAAACTGGAAATATTAGTGTGCAGATTGTCGGTATCTTGCAATTAGCGGCCGTCATTTTTTCCCTCATAATGTTTAAATTTGGCTCCTCATCCTTCAATGCCAATGCCAGTTTAAGAGCCCAGCCGATTCGCCAGACTGGCCGTGCGTCGGCTCCAAGGGGGGGGGGGGAGAAGGGGAAGAAAGGGAGGGAAGATGGGAGAGGGGGAGGAGGGAGAGAGGGGGGAAGTGGAGGAAGGGGAGAGGGGGGAAGTGGAGGAGGGGGAGAGGGAAGAGGTGGAGGAGGGGAGAGGCGGAGGAGGGGAAAATGGGAGAGGGGGAGGAGGGGGAGACGAGGGATGTGGAGGAGGGGAAGATGGAGAGGGGGAGGAAGGGGAGAAGAGGGAAGAGGAGGAGGGGAAGATAGGAGAGGGGAGAGGAGGAGGAGGACATAAAACGGAGGCTCATTTCTACGTTTGTGCTGTATATTGTATATTCAGTGGTTCAGTAAGATGGTTATTGCATATTGCATGTCCAACTATTCATTATTCAGTCTGTCTGAATGCCTGTAGCCGTGAGACAAATTAATTAGTAGTAACGTGCCAAAAAGTACATATGTTCGCACTCGTGTACATATAGACACACACACACACACACACACACACACACACACACACACACACACACACACACACACACACACACCACACACACACACACACACAACACACACACACACACACACACACACACACACACACACACACACACACACACACACACACACACACACACACACACACACACACAACACACACGTACGTCCACGCACACGGTCACTTCCACGCACCCAGGGGGGGCAAGGACCCAGATCGGCGCGAGGTATTCATAAGCCGAGGCGGGTCCATCAACCGCTGCCAAACAAGGCGAATCGAGCCGCGTCTCAAGACAGCTCGGGTTCCTCGAAGCCAATTCGGTGTTATTCGTAAGAGGCGAGGCTGGCGTTGGCCTCTCTCGGCCCCCTTCCGATGCTACTGACGGGGGGGGGGGGCTGAGGTGGGATGGGGGGGGGGCCTTCCGCTGACGCTGATCACCGCTGACGGACGCTGATCCCGGCGCCTGACGAGCGGCCCGTCAGCTAGGCTCGGCGGCGCAAAAGACGCCACTCAAGGTCATGCCTAAGATGGACGCATGCCCCCCTCCCCCTCCCCTTCCCCTTCCCCTCCCTCCCTTCTCCCTCTCCCCTTTCTTAACCCTATCCCTCCCCCCTCCCCTTCCCCCCCCCCCTTCCCTTCCCCTACCCCGTCCCACATTCATCTTACGTAACCGCGCGAGCTATATCTTCCCCCTTCCCCTTGTTGCCGCCGCCGCATGTTGCAAGGTTGCACACGATGCCCTGGTGGTCGCTCAACAGCTGCGGCGCCTCCATCGCGTCCCGCAGGAAGCGCTCCTGCTCCAAAAGTGACCCCTAGAGTATTTAAATAAAAATCAAACAATAAAAAAAAATAATAATAACAATAATAAAAGAAAATAATAAAGATGAAGGGAAAAAAAATTAAGATAAAACCGACAAAGGAAGAGGAGGAAAAAAACATTATTTAATCTCCCTCCAGCACTTCTCTTTTATTATTTGTTTACGGGAGAATTCGTGCGGACGAAGGAAAGGAGAAACGGAGAAGGATAAAAAAAAATCGTAGCGACGAAGAGAAGGAACAAGAAATTTCTTAAATAAAACATGAAGAGAGAGAGAGAGAGAGAAAGGGAGGGGGCAAAGAGAGAAAGAGCGAGAGAGAGAGAGAAAGTGAGAGAAAGAGAGCGAGAGAGAGAGAAAGAGAGAGAGAGAGAGAAAGAGAAAGAGAAGAGAGAGAGAGAGAGAGAGAGAGAGCGGTCTTCTGAAAGAGTCATATGATGCGGCGGGAAGTTCAGAAGTCAAGAGGTCAAGCAGCAGCAACACGCGAAGAGGTTGCGAACACACACACACACACATACACACACACACACACATACACAACACAACACAACACAACACAACACACACACAACCCCTTCCCATCACCTCCCACTCACCTACCCCCCCCACCCCCCCCAAAAAAAAAAAAAAAAAATCCTCTGTCAGTCGGTGAGCAAGTCGGGCGAGTACTAACTCTCCGAATTGGAATCCCCGGATGATGGGCATAAAAGCTCCCGGATCCGAAAATGGCGCCGACAAAAACATTGGTAGCATATCTGGGGCCGAGAGCCTTCTGGGGAATGCCTTTCGGGCGTCGGTTGGTGGGCGGAGGGGGGGGAAGGAGAAGAGGAGAATGAGAGAGAGAGAGAGAGAGAGAGAGAGAGAGAGAGAGAGAGAGAGAGAGAGAGAGAGAGAGAGAGAGAGAGAGAGAGAGAGAGAGAGAGAGGGAGGGAGAGATAAAGAGATAAAGAGAGAGAGAGAGAAGGCGGGGAAAGGAAGTGATTGAGAGAGGGAGAATAAGAGAATAGGGAGAGACAGAGAGAGAGCGAAAGTAAGAGAAAGTGAGAGAACGACAGAAAGAAAAAGAGAACGATTGAAGGAGAGAGAGAGAGAATGAACGTGAAAGGACCGCCCTCTCCCGCGTCCGAGCGACATTGCAAAACAACTTTCCATCTCGACGACACAACGACATATATTTTTTCCACCCATTTCTTTTTCTTTTTTAGAAACTCTCAGGCCCCCCCCCCCACCTCTCCAATGCCCCTCCCTCTTTCTCCCACTCCTGAAAAGAGAGAGAAAAAAATACCGAACATTCTGGCGCGGTGACTTTACAAGACAGAAGAGCTCATTTGCGAACACAAGCTGCCAATACCCAATAGCTGTTGGTAGCGACGTCCGAAGTGCTACCAATTACCGGCTACTGACACGGGAAAATCTGCCCACACAAGTCGAGAGAGAGAGAGAAAAAAATGAATAAAGAAAACGAGGAAAAACGCCTGGCAATCTTAGCTAACGATGTGACGTCAGCGGCGGGGATCTCAACCGCGACGTCTCCTGAGACATATTTCTCGCGTGTTTCTTCCCGAGGGATGTCACCCGGGCGCCCGAGGGATGTCACATGGGCGCCCACTCGTCTCCCCCGGCGTGGTCTGGAACCCCGACCTTTCCCGACCTTTATCGCGAACGACACGTAGAAGGACGTCGCGGTAACCTCCGGAGCGCCCTTGACGACGTACGTGCCTTTGTATGGCGGGCGGAGGACCTCTGAGGCTCGGCCCACGCCTCTCCCTCTCCCGCCGCTGCCGTCCGGAGCGCTTTTCGCCCCCGCGAGGGAGACGATCAAGGGGGCGTCGATCCTCAACCCCTTACGCCCAAAGGGACAGCGATCCCCTACAGCGTGCGCCAAGAGGGACACCGATCCTCAACCTCCTGCGCCCGAGGGTATAGGGGCATACGACCCGTGCAACACAAGGAACTCGAGGGATTCGGGACGGGCGACTGCTCTCTCGCGAGAGAGAGAGAGAGAGAGAGAGAAATATATATATACATACATATATATATATAATATATATATATATATATATATATATATATATATATATATATACACTGATAGGTAAAGATACAAACAGACGTCGCTACAGACACCTAGTAAATAAGTATAAGTCGCACAGGTATTATGCAGACACTCCCAATCCTCGCATTCTTGGCAACTTCTGCGACGGAGCGAAGAGCAGGTGCGCCGCGTCTCCTAATGACAAAGACTACACTAACGAATCCTTCTTGATATTCATGCTTCACATCTACATGCACTTATACCCTGAACAGACATGTATAAGTAATAATAACGTAATTAAACACCCCCCCCTTCCTCCCCTCCTTCACCCTTCATATTATGCTGCCCCCCCCCCCCCTTTGCCTTAAGCTTCCCCACCTACCCACATCACCCGATTCTCAACCCCCACCCCCACCCCCACCCCGCCGCTTCCTCCGCGTTGACAGCCGACAGTCCTCGGAAGGGCGTGGCGAGTCCCGAGACTAGTGGAGTCGAAGTCGGGGCTGATACGATCGGCCGAGGGTTGAGACGATCGTGCACAAGCAAGCCGTCGGAAGGGTCGTTTCGAGTGTCCTTCGTCTCTCTTTCGTGTGTGTGATGTGTGTGTGTGTGTGTGTGTGTGTGTGTGTGTGTGTGTGTGTGTGTGTGTGTGTGTGTGTGTGTGTGTGTGTGTGTGTGTGTGTGTGTGTGTGGTTGTGTGTGTGTGTGTGTTGTGTGTTGTGTGTTGTGTTGTGTGTGTGATTGTGGTGAATGTTACCGTGTGTGTGTTGTGTGTGTGTGTGTTGATGTGACGTTGTGTTATTGGTTATATGTGTATGTTTATGTCTATATGTGTATGTCCATATGTATATATATGTGGATATATATATACACCTATATTTATTTATATACATACATATACATTATATTATATATAATATATATATTATATAATTTCTAATTCTTGCCTCGCTCTCCACAAACCTTTCTCCTTCTGTTCCTTTTATGATCCTTCTCACTTAAAGTCCTCTATCCCAAACAGACAAAAAAAAAAAAATAATAAAAAAAAAAAAAAAAAACAATACCAGGACAAACAACAACAAAAAAAATTATTAAAAAAAAAACAATACCAGAACAAACAACAACAAAAACAAACACTAACAATACACAAACCAAAAAACGTAAAAAAAAAACCCTAAAAGTAAACAAGAACACAAAAGAACAACAGAGCAAAATAAAACTAAAAGTAGAAAAAAAAACGAAAGTCGCTCCCGAGACTCGTAAATGGACGACGGGAAAGAGTCTTCGGCTCCTGCGACACGGAGAAGGACAGCTCCGTCGCCGCTCCTTTGGGGGCACTGGGGAGGGGGAGGGGGAAGGGGAGGGGGGAGGGGTGGAGGAGGAGGAGGGGGAAGGGGGTAAGGAGGAGGAGGAGGAGGAGGAGGAGGTAGGGGGTAAGGGGAGGGGTGGAGGAGGAGGAGGAGGGGGGGTGAAGTAGGGGTAAGGGGAGGGGTAGAGGAGGAAGAAGGGAAGGGAGGGGAGGAAGAGAAGGGGGAGGTAGGGGGTATATGGAAAGTTACGGGGGGGGGGGTGAGGACGAGCAGGCGAGGGGGAGATTGGAGGTGTGGGGGAGGAGGAAAGGCAGGGAAGGGGGAGGGGGAGGAGGAGTTGGAGGGAAAGGACGAAGAGGAAGAGGGAGGAGGAAGGAGAGAGAGGGAAAGCGGACAGGGTGAGGGGAGAGAGGGCAAGGAGAAGGGTGAAAGGGGAAAAGAAGGCAAGAGGCGAGAACACGAAGGAGAAAAGGAGGAGAGGGGAAGAGAAAGACAGGACAGAGGAAGGAAGAAGGAAGAAGGAACAGCAGGAAAAAAAAAGAGGCGGGGAAGGGAGGAAGGGGGAAGGGGGAGGGGGAGGGGGAGCAGGAGCAGAGAGGGTAGGAAGGAGATGGAAGAGGGGAAGAAAAAGGGAGAAAGGGAGATTAATGAAAAGAAGACGAAAGCAGAAAAGAGAGGAGGAGGATCAGGGAAGAGAAGAACAAGCAGAAAGCGAGAAAGGAGAAGGAACGAAGAAAAATAATGAAAGAATAAAGAGAGGAAAGAGCAAGAGAGAGAGACGGAAAGCAGAACGGAAGCAAGAAAGATGAGGAAAGATAATGAAAGAGAGGAAGCAAAGATAGAGCGAAGAAGATGGCAGCGGAAGATTGATAAGAGAGAAGCAGAAATGCAGAAATGGTAGACGAATGGAATGGCAGGCGGAGGCATAGGAGGGAAATGAGAAGGAAAGAGAGAGAGAGA
>NC_051402.1:3119197-3126697 GCF_015228065.2 Penaeus monodon
AAAAAAAAAAAAAAAAAACACAGCGTCAGTTTGCGAAGATGAAAAACAGAGAGAAGGAGACGGGATGAGAGGCCGCCTTGTCTTGCTGGTTTATATTGTCAATGTAGTTTGTTGCAGAGAGATACAATGAGCAACATGAAAAGGGGAGGAGGATAAAAAAGGTGGAATGTACCCGAGGAACAACAAAAAGCCACACACGCACACACACACACACACACACACACACACACACAAATAAACACATATTCACCTCTCCCACACACAAAGACACACACAAACAGATTCCAGCGTCCTGTTATCAGCAATGGAATCGCCTCCTTCAATATACCTTTAAGTAAATCTCCGGAGTTATGAATAGTATTGCAAGGGGGGGGGGGGGAGCGCCCTCTTCTACGCTCTTTGCTGCTTGTTGAGTGCACGCATTTTTTGTTGTTTTTGCTGTTGTTTGCCCATTCTCTTGGACCTCCCCTTCTGTTTGTTTTTATCCGTCTGACAGACAGACACAGAGACACACAGACAGACACATGCACACTCAAACACAGTGTGTGTGTGTTTTTCTGTCTGTCTGTCTGTCTGTCTGTCTGTCTGTCTGTCTGTCTGTTTGTCTCTGTCTGTTTGTCTGCCTATCTGTCTCTGTCTGTTTCACTCTCGGTCTGTCTGTCTGTCTATCCGTCTGTCTGTCTATCTGTCTGTTTGTCTCTTGTCTGTTTGTCTGTCTCTCTCTCTCTCTGTCTCTCTCTCTCCTCTCTCTCTCTCTCTCTCTCTCTCTCTCTCTCTCTCTATCTATATATATATATTAATATATATATATATATATATATATATATATATATATATATATATATATATCAGGCGTCCTCAGCCTTAGGCTTAAGGCAGAGGTCTGAAGCGGTGCCGAGCTGGCATATTCCCGCCGATGTCGTTAGGCTTCCCTGAAACACATTTTGCGCCCCACTCTGACCCTTCCGTCCTCGGCAGCCTGTTTCAAGGCGGGGAAGCGACCCTGTTGGGCTCCGCCGTCGTCGGGGAGGGATTCGCCCGCCGAGGTTTCCAGCCAGATGGGGAGGGCCTCCGCTCGCTCGCCTCGCCTGGCTGGCTGGCTGGCTGGCTGGCTGGCTGGCTGGCTGGCTGGCTGGCTGGCTGCCTGGCTGGCTGGCTGGCTGCCTGGCTGGCTGGCTGCCTGGCTGGCTGGCTGGCTGGCCTGGCTGGCTGGCTGGCTGGCTGGCTGGCTGGCTGGCTGGCTGGCTGGCTGGCGTGCCTGGCTGGCTGGCTGGCTGGCTGGCTGGCTGGCTGGTGGCTGGCTTGTCTGGCTGGCTGCCTGGCTCCCTGGCTGCATGGCTGGCTTGGCTGGTGTGGTGGCTGGCTGGTGCTGGCTGGCTTCTGGCTGGCTGGCTGGCTCTGGCTGGTGCCTGGCTGGCTGCCTGGCTGGCTTGGGTGGCTTGGCTGCCTTGGCTGGCTGGCTGGCTGGCTGGCTGGCTGGCTGGCTGGCTGGCTGGCTGGCTGGCTGGCTGGCTGCCTGGCTGGCTGGCTGGCTGCTGGCTGTCCTAGTCCCTGACATTGTTTATCTATCTGTCTGCCTCTCTGTCTGTCTGTCTGTCTATATTTACGTCTGCTTATCTCTGTCATTGTCACTGACGATGTTTAACTGTCTGTTTCTCTCTCTCTCTCTCTCTCTCTCTCTCTTCCCTCCTCTCTCTCTTCCCTCTCTCGCTCCTCTCCCCTCTCGTCTCTCTCTCTCTCTCTCTCTCCTCTCTCTCTCTCTCTCTCTCTCTCTCTCTTTCTCTCTCTCTCTCTCTCTTTCTTCAAAAAGAAAATTCCATAAAATTACACAAATATGCATAAAAAATAAAATCCAGAAACCAAAACCATCAAAATATATAATAATAATAATAATAACAATAATAATAAAAATAAATAATCATCATCATCATCATCATAATAATAATAATAATAATAATAATAATAATAATAATGATAATAATAAAATAGATAAATAAATAAATAAATGAATGAATAAATAAATAAACAGGCCTGAGTACGAAATTCCGAAACCCCCAAAAGGTCATCGAAAGAAGACATAAAATAGTGCAGGAAAAAGAACACAAGAAAATGTTACACAGATTATACCTACACCCCCCCTCCCCCCTTCCCTCCTCTCCCTCCTTCCCACTCTCCTCCCTCCCTCACCCTCCTCCCTTTCCCACTCTCCCTCCCTCCCTCACCCTCCCCTTCCTCCCTCACCCTCCCTCCCTGCCTCCCTCCCTCCCACCGACCTACAAACTAGTCTGATGAAAAAATGTTATTTCTAGCAGCCACAAGCCCAAAAGCTTAAAAAAACAGAAATGAAAAAAGAGCAGCTTACCGATTACGCTTCACGCTTTAACCTCAAGTATACGCCATAACAGGCTTAGCTACCCGCCCCCCTTCCTTCCCTCCTCTCTCCTTGCTCTCTCCTCCCTCCTCTCCCCCTCTTTCCTCTCTCCTCCCTCCTCTCCCCCTCTTTCCTCTCTCCTCCCTCCCTCCTTCCTCCCTCCTCGCCCCCTCTCCCCTTCCCCTCCCTTTCCCTTCCTGTAGCATCCTTCCCTCATCTGCTCTCCTCCCCTTACCCTTCCCCTCCTTTCCCTTCCTCCCTCCTCCCTCCTCCCTCCTCCCTCCCCTCCCTCCTCCCTCCCCCCTCCCCCCTCCCCATCTCCCCGTACCCTTCCTTCCTGTAGCCTCCCCCCCCCCGCCCTGCCTTCCCTTAACATGGCTTAGTCACGCCCTCAACAAACATACAATAAAGGGCTGATGAGACACACAAGAATGCTGGAAAGCTGTGTGTGTCTACGCGTGTATACGTAGACATATGTACATGAATATATACATACATACATATGTACATTCATGTATACATACATACATATTCATACATGTAAATACATGTCATGCACACATACATACATGCAATATACATAAACACACACACACACACACACACACACACACACACACACACACACACACACACACACACACACACACACACACACACACACACACACACACACACACACACGTATACACTCAAACACATATAGATAGACAGATATATAGATATAAAGAGAGAGACTGACAGATATATAGACAGTAGATAGATAGATAAATATAGACAGATATACAAACGTGAAAGGAAAGCAACGAATGGAAGATGACTCAGCATGTCTTGTGTCGTGCACCGGGAGATCATTTCATGTGTCGCCAGACGCACGCACACGCACACGCACACATACTCAAACTCTATATAAGTATTTATATAGATCTTATACATGCTTAGACGCCACACGCACACTCACGCACACGTATACATGCTTACACGCCATACGTACACTCACGCACATGCATACATGCTTACATGCTATACGCATATCCACGCACACGTTTACCTACTTACCACGCCATACGCACACCCACGCACACGCATACAAGCTTATATGCATACATACGCACATACAGGCGTTCATATATCGTTACAAGTATTACATAAACGTTGTATACATTGCCCCATCTATATTAAATGATCATGTGGTTTATAAAACCATACCATAGCCAACAGCTGAAAGGGTCTTCATTCATTTTGTCAAGAATATTATCTTCTTTAATTATTATTATCATTTAAATCATACATGGATTACTTCTTGTCTATTTATTGAAGAAAAAAATCAAGGTTTCAAAAAAGTTCCCGACGAGCCAACCTGAAGACCTAGCAATAACGTACGATCTTTTCCAACACGTTTTTACCAAATATTTACACTTCTCAAAAAATAACTTGCACATATCACGTAAATATAATCTAAATGATGTAAAATGAACTTCATGAGTAGATGCCGTTTACGTTTGTTGTGGAAACGAAGTCAGCTGCACCGAATTCGCTTTTTAAAGATGAAGGGGGAGGGGGGAGAGGGGGAGAGGGGAGAAGGGGGAGGGGGTGAAGGGAAGGGGAAGGAGAAGGTTAGAAGAGGGGGAGGGTGGGGGTAGGGGGTGGTTAGAGGGAAAGGCGAGGGAGGGGAAGATGGGAAGGGAAGCGGAGAAGGAGAAAGTTGGATTGGAAAAGGAGAAGGGAAGGGGGAGAAGAAAGAATAGGAATAAGGTGGTAAAAGAGAGAAAGAGAGAGAGAGAGAGAGAGAGAGAGAGAGAGAGAGAGAGAGAGAGAGAGAGAGAGAGAGAGAGAGAGAGAGAGAGAGAGAGAGAGAGAGAGACAGACAGAAGAGGAAAAAATATGGAGAAAGAGGGAGAGGGTGACAGAATATGGAATGGGGAGAAGAGGAAGTAGGAGCTGGGAGAAGCAGAGAAGCAGAGGAGAGGAAAGAGAAGGAGGTGTGGAAGAAGCAGAAGGGAGGCGGAGAAAGTAGATGGAAGGACGGAAGAGGGATGAAGGAAGGAGGAAGGATGGAGGATGAAGGAAGGAGGAAGGAGGAAAGAAGGAGGAAGGAGGAAGGATGGAGGAGAGAGTGAGGATGGAGGGCCAAAGACAGGATTCCCATCTCAGCTTCCTCTTGAGACAGCTCTCTTTGCCCAACAGTCCATTCTCTTCTCTGTTCTGCCAATGGCATTTCGCTCAAAAGAAGGAATGAAAAGAAAAGGAAGAAAAGGAACAAGAAAATAGTTTTCTTTTTCAATTCTTCCTTCTTCTCTTGATGTTTCGTCTCCTGTTGCGAGTTGATCCACAGACAGAAACACATGTACAACCACAGACGTACACACACACACACACACACACACACACACACAAACACACACACACACACACACACACACACACACACATGACAATCAGCAGGGCATCAGATTCCGCGCTGGTGTTTACTCTGCCGACGACCCTCCAGATAGCCTTTCTGCCTTTGCCTCGGCTCTCTGTCTGTCTATCTGTCTCCCTTCTATCTGTCTATCTGTCTATCTCTGTCTCTGACTCTCCCTCTGCCTTTGCCTCTACCTCTGCCTCTCCCTCTCCCTCTCCCTCTCCCTCTCCCTCTCCCTCTCCCACTCCCACTCCCACTCCCACTCCCACTCCCACTCCGTCTCCCTCTCCCTCTCCCTCTCCTTCTCCCCACTCCCTCTCCCTCTCCCCCTTCCTCTCCCTCTCCGTCTCCGTCTCCCTCTCCCTCTCCGTCTCCCACTCCCCCTTCCTCTCCCTCACCCTCACCCTCTCCCTCTCCCTCACCCTCTCCCTCTTCCTCTCCGTCTCCCACTCCCTCTCCCTCTCCCTCACCCTCTCCCTCACCCTCTTCCTCTCCGTCTCCCACTCCCTCTCCCTCTCCCTCCATGGCACTGGTGACCCCTACTGAGCAGCCCTGCTGAGAGGCCCTGCTGAGGAGTCCTGCTGAGAGGCCCTGCTGAGGAGTCCTGCTGAAGGGTTGGCCGCTGCCTCGACACAGCAGAGTTGAAGACTTAAACAGAGAACCATTTTCTCTCTCTATTTCTCCCGGGATTGCAATTGAAGAGCAATTAAAGAGCGGAGAAAAGTCGAAAGACCGGGGCGAGCTGAGGCAGGAAAGATACGTAAAAAAAGGGTTGAACGCTGTTAGTTTTCCGAGAGGGAACAGCGAAAAGTGACCTACGGCAAAACGTAAGAAGGGAGAGAGAAAGTGGGAGAGGAGGAGAGGGAGAGGAAGAGGAAGAGGGAGAGGGAGAGGGAGAGGGAGAGAAAGAGATAGAGATAGAGATAGAGATAGAAATAGAGATAGAGATAGAGATAGAGATAGAAATAGAGATAGAGATAGAGATAGAGATAGAGATAGAGATAGAGATAGAAATAGAGATAGAGATAGAGATGGATTCATACTACGACAGAACTAGTGACAGACAGACACACAGACATACACAAAGAACCAAAGAAAAAAACACCATAAGATCTCCCTCCCCCCCCCTACACACACAAGTCACGGGAAGATCATGTCCAGCCATAACGGGGCCGAAGGGCGCCTCAAGACCTCCCCCTCCCCGCCCCCGCTCCCGACGGCGCTCTTCCTCCTCCGACACTGCCTCCCCGACGGCTTTGCTTCCCCGACGGCTTTGCTTCCCCGACGGCTTTGCTTCCCCGACGGCGCTCCTTCCCCGTCGGCGCTTCCTCCGACCCCCAAAACAAGAGCGCAACGCCGGCGCACCAACAGCCGTGGCACCTTCTGCTGCCTCCCGCGACGACTGCAGCGACCCGCGTGCTTGCTTGCTTGCGGTCCCCTCCTCGTAAGCATCTCGCAAAGGGCTCGGCGAGGAGGTGCGTGCGTGCGTGCGTGCATGCTGGGATTTTTTCCCTTCTCTATTCACTTCTCTCTCTCACTCTCTCTAGTCTTCTTTCCCTTCTTTCATTTTCTCCTTTCTTTCTTTCCCGTTCCTTCTTCATTCCTCTTTCTCCAGCCTCCTTTTTATTCACCATTCCTCTTTCATCATTTTCCCCTTAATTCATCTTTCAGTTCTTTTTTTTTTCTCTCTTTCATTTTCCTTTACCCAATTTTTTTCCATTTTTCTTCAGTCTTCCCTTTACCTCGCTGTCTCCACCACACCCTCGAATTTCAGTTCCAAAACCCACGAGAAAAAAAATATAGTAAATCAATACCATTATTTTTTACTAAGATTAACTCGAGAATATTTACAAAATCTTAAATGACATATCCTTTGTCGTACATAATTGTATGCAAAATAATAATACAGCTTTGGGCCAAAGCGTTATTTCAACGTTTTTTTTTTCGAAATGTATCATCAATTATTTTCAAAAGACGAATATTCATAATATTTCAGTGTTATTTCAGCAAGAAATTCAATCGGCGGCCAAATCAAATAATAGAAAGAAAAAGAAAAGGAAAATAAAGAAAAAATAAAACAAAATAACCCCCCCACAAAAAAATAATAATAATAATAATAATAATAAATAAATAAATGAAAAAAGACACCCCGCTCTAATTACAATATCAAAACTCTCCCATCGAGCGTCCAAACAGACTTATATATTCAGCGTCAAGTTGTGGACGAAAGTCAAGTCACACTCGAGGAAGCGTAACGATGCTCTCTCTCTCCACAAACACTCGAGATAAGATACAGTTACTCGGTGACAGACTGGAGAGAGAGAGAGAGAGAGAGAGCGAGAGAGAGAGAGAGCGAGAGAGAGAGAGGGAGACGAGAGAGATGAGAGAGAAGAGAGAGAAGAGAGAGAGAGAGGAGGAGAGAGAGAGAGAGAGAGAGAGAGAGAGAGAGAGAGAGAGAGAGAGAGAGAGAGAGAGAGAGAGAGAGAGAGAGAGAGAGTCTAAGCTAAGCGGCTAAGACTGTGTAAGATCAAAGAGAGAAAATCTTCTCTCATATTTAGTTGAGAAAATCTGTCCTAAAGTCAATGTGAGGTCTATTCTTATACATACATACATATATATATATATATATATATATATATATACATATATATATATATATACATCTATATATATATTTATTTATATAAGTATATATATATATTATATATATATATATATATATATA
>NC_051402.1:3135215-3137715 GCF_015228065.2 Penaeus monodon
ACATGATGTTCCAGCAATGAAAGCGATTGAAAGAAAATATATACAACGAAATGAAGCTTCGAAACAACAGACGAAACACAACGGAACACATCGGTCGCCTCGCCAGGAAATACTCGAGGTTCTTCACGGACGCGAGAAATATAATATGAAAATAATAAATGTACGAAAATATTTATAAAAATAGTAAATGAATGAAAATAATGTGAAAAATATTTTTTAAAATAATAAAAAAATGGTAAAAATAACAACTGCAAAACAAATCGGAAAAATGGGAATATACAAAATATTGATAATAAAATAAATTAATGAAAGGCCATTTTTTATAGAAATTTCTAGTCAAATAAGGGTAAATGACAACAATAATTATAAAAGATAACAACACCAGCACTACTACCGATAAATCAACAATAACAATAGCACTAACAACAACAATAACAACAACAACAACAATAATGATAATAATAATAATAATAATAACAATAATAATAATGATACTACTACTACTACTACTACTACTAATAATAATAATAATAATAATAATAATAACAGTAACAACAACAACAATAATAATAACAAAAATTATTATTATTATTATTAAACAATAATAATAACAATAATAATAATAAAAAATAAAATGACAAATAAACCTGACACAGATATAAAGGAAAAGATAAAGCCCAAGGCAGACGGTCTCCCCCCCCCCGCCCCTCGGGCAAGGGGGGGGGGGCGAGGGAAACACTGGGGGAGGGGAGGAGGGAGGGGAGAGAGAGGGGGAGGGATAGGGGAGGGAGAATGGGAGGGGATGAGAGAGGGGAAGGGAGGGAAGAAGGGGAAGGAAGAGGGGAGGGAGATGGGAGGGGAAGGGAGGGGAGAAAGAGAAGGAGGAGAGGAGAGGGGAAGGAAGAGGGGAGAAGGAAGATGGGAGGAGAAGAAGGGGGAAGGAGGATGGCTCAGAGATTAGAGGAGGCAGGGGAGAAGGCAAACGGAGAAACAGCGGCAGAAAACGTGTTTGAGAGACAGAGGGAGATATATATACATATATATATATTATATATATATATATATATATATATTATTAATAATATATATATATATATATAGATAGAAGAAGAAGATAAGATAGATAGATAGAAGATAGATTATAGATAATAATATATATATATAATATATATATATATAGATATATATAATAGAGAGAGAGAGGAGGAGAGAGAGAGAGGAGAGAGGAGAGAGAGGAGAGAGAGAAGAGAAGAGAGGGAGAGAGTCACAGAGAGAGAAAAAAAAAAAAAGAAATAGAAAAAAAAGAGAGAGAGAAAGAGTAAAAGAGAGAACAGACATACAGACAGAGCCAGAGAGCGAAAGAGAGAGAGAGAGCGAGACCAAGACAGACGAGGCAGAAGCTGAAGCCCCCACCCCCCCCCCCGATCTCGCACAAGGACAACGAGGCGAGCAGGCGGGCGGCGGGCGCGGCGGGACGGGCGGGCGCGGTGGCCGAGCGGAGTTGCAAACCGAGGCAAAGTGAGGAACTCGGTTTCTCACACGCGCGCCTTCGTCTTATCGTGTCATGAAGCTGTCATGACTAAACCGTGGCATGGACTGATTTGTCATTGTCTTCACTTGACACGACAAGGTTGCAAACACGCGTGCATGCACGCACTCTCTCTCTTGCTGTTTTGTGAACGCGACGAGAAACGTTTCCTGTCACGTGAGTCTTCGCTTCTCTGTTTTTTTTTTTTTTTTTTTTTTTTTTTACCTTTTTTTTTTTTTTTCCCCCCCCCCCCCCTTTTTTTTTTTTTCCCCTCCCCCCCTTTTTTTACCCCCCCCTTTTTCCCCTTTCCCCCCCCCCCCCCCCCCTTCTCCCCCCCCCCCCCCCCCTTTCCCCCCCCCCCCCCCCCCCCCCCCCCTTTTCCCCCCCCTTCCCCCTTTCCTCCCCCCTCCTCCCTCTCTCCCTTTTCTTCCCTCTCTCCTCTCTCCCTCCCCTCTTCCCTCCCTTCCCCCTCCTTCCTCCCCTCTCTCTCTCCCTTTTTTCTTTCCCCCCCCCCCTCCCCTTCCCCCCTTTAACCCCCCTCCCTTCCTCCCCTTCCCTCTCCCCCCCCCCCCCCCCCCCCCCTCCCCCCCCCCCCCCCCCACCCCCCCACCCCCCCCCCTTTTAAAAAATTCCCCTTTTCCCCCCCTTTTTCCCCCCCCCTTTCCCCTTTTTCCCCCCCCTTTTTTTTCCCCCCTTTTCCCCCCCTTTTCCCCCTCCCCCCTTCCCCCTGTTTTTTTTTTTGTTTTTTTTTTTTTTCCCCCGGGTTCCCCCCCCCCTGTTTTTTGCCCTTTTCTCCCCCCCCCCCCCCCCCCCCCCCCCCCCCTTTTCCCCCCCCCCCCCCCCCTCCCCCCCCCCCCCCGGGCACCCTTTCCCCCCCCCCCTTTTTCCCCCCCCCCCTGCTCCCCCCCCCCTTTTTTTTCCCCCACTCCCCCCCCCCCCCCCCTGCTCCTCCCCTCCTCCTTTCCCCTTCTC
>NC_051402.1:3142715-3147715 GCF_015228065.2 Penaeus monodon
GGATAATGGGAGATGGGGAAGAGATAGAAAGGGTGAATGGAGGAGGAGAAAGAGTGGGAAAACGGGAAGGAGAAAGGGCATAGAAGGCGGAGCGAAGGGGGTGGGGACATGTGGATAAATGGGGAATGGGGATGAGGTAGAAAGGATAAATGGGGGAGGAGGAGAGGGAGGGAGATGGAGAAGGAATGAGGGGGATGGAGGGAGAGGGAGAGGCATGTAGATAATGGGAGATGGGGAAGGGAAAGAGAGAGAATGAGGGAGGGAAAGGGGAGGTAGAAGAAGGAAGGAAAAGTAGGAGTGGAGAGGGAATATGTTTAACGGGAATAAATAGCAAGAATAAATGGGGAAAGGAGAAGGTGAGTGAAAAGGGAAATGAGGCATAACGAGAGATGAGGACCAGAAGGAGGAGGTTAATGTGGGGAGGAGAAAGACGTTAGGAGGGGAAGTGGGAGGAGGTGGATAACGGGAAATGGGGAAGGGAGAGAGAGGTTAAGAGAGAAAGAGGGAAGAAGGAGAATGTGAAACAGTATGAACTTACCGAAAGGGAGGGGAAGGAAAATAGATAACGGGGGGGGGGGGTCAGGATGGAAGGAGGCATAATAACAACAAAATTAATAATAAAAGGAAGGAGGGCCATGAACAACAGAAGAAGAGGAAGGAGAGAGACGAGAGCACTGGAGAAAGGGGGTGAGAGAGGGAGAGAGAGGCATGAAGAAGGGGGAGAAGAGAAGTGAACGAATGGTGGGGAGGGCATGTGGGAGGAGGGCATGTGGGAGGAGGGTACGAGAGGGAGGGTATGTGGAGGGAGGGCATGTGGGAGGAAGGTATGTGGAGGGAGGGTATGTAGAGTAGAGTAAGTGGAGGGAGAAATTTGGGGGAGGGGTTCGAGGAGGGGAGAAAGGGAGAGGAGGGGGAACGGGAGGAGGGGGGGAAGGAGAGAAGGAGGGGGGGGTTGTAGGCGTCGTGACAGTGATAAGTCCATAACGTACAAGGGTTAGATGACCTGCAGTGTGTGTGCCTAACGCTGGTTCTTCCCTGAGGCCGTTTGGCGGTGAGAGTGGTGTTGAAGGAGGAGGAGGAGGGGAGGAGGAGGAGGAGGAGGAGGAGGAGGAGGAGGAGGAGGAGGAGGAGGAGGAGGAGGAGAAGGAGGAGGAGGAGGAGGAGGAGGAGGAGGAGGAGGAGGGGGAGGAGGGGGAGGAGGAGGTGAGAGGGAGTAGGAAGAGGAGGAGGAGGAGGAGGGGTGAGGAGGAGGAGGAGGAGGAGGAGGAGCCATTTCAGTTTTTCTAAAGAAAAAAAAAAAAAAAAAAAACGCAAAATGAAAGATAAAAGACCAGCTAAGATTCGCAGAAATTAAGTCGCTTACAAACTATTCGAGAAAAAAAACTCACACAGATTATCCACGCTCTCTCTTACTATACTTTTACTTCTTCCTCTTCCTATTCCTTCTTTAACCTTTCTTTCTTCGTCCCTCCTTATATTTTCTCTCTTCCTCTCTTTCTTTGTTTTGTTTTTTCTTCTCTTTTTTCTTCTTCCTCCTCCTCCTCCTCCTTCTTCTTCTTCTTCGTCTTATTCTTTTTCTACTTCTTTTTGTTTTCTTTCGTTCCTTCTTCCGTTCTTCTTATTCTCCCCTCATCTTTAGTTCCTCCAAATAACGGGAAAAAAATCACGAAATCGATTTAATCAATTCTTAGGAAGATTATCAATTTAATAATAATTTAATCATTATCCTTCGCTCGTTCATTTATTCCATCCTCGTGTTCTATTTTTTATATTTATTAATTTATATTTTTTTTCATTTATTCATTTCTTTTTCTTTGGTCGGTCACTCAACACCGTCTGGGAAAAACGGAGTCATGAGGTCGTTAACACCGTAATTAAGCAATGAAAGAATCGCCCTTTAGCACACCTGTTTCGCCTCTACCCCCCCCCCCCTACGCAAACATCCACACACCCTCTCTAATACCCACCTAACACTATCCACTCCTACCCGCCTAATACCACCTAATACCACCCATTCCACCCCCACCCCCCCTCTTCTACAACCCTCCGCGCCCACCCCCCAGATCCTAAAAAAAAAAAAAAAAAAAAAAAAAATCGGAATATGCAAATTATATATGCAAATCTCACGGGGTCTGACTCTGCTCGCAACGGCCGGCAAACAGAGCGATCCACGCGGCGCTTCTCTCGTGTGGGGGGGGGGGGGAATGGGAAGGGAGAGGGATTAAGAGAGGGAGAGGAGTGAGGGAGTGGGGAGGGGGAGAAGGAGAAGAGGAAAGAGAGGAAGAGGGAGGGGGAGAAGGAGAAGAGGTGGGAGAAGAGGAGGGAGAATAACATTAAGAGGAAGAAGGAAAGGGAGAGGGGAAAGGGGTGCGGCGAAGGGGTAGGAAGGAAAGGAAGCGAAAGGGGAGACTGGTGGGAGGAAGAGGGGACAGGAGGCGAGGAGGAAAGGGAGGAGGGAGGACGGGAGAGGAGGAGGGGAGGGGGAGGGAGAGAGAGAGGAGCGGCCAGAAAACTGGCTATTGTTCGCGGGGCTTGCGTGACCAAACCTCGACTAGACAAAGAAGCTTCAAGAAAGCGAGAGAGAGAGAGAGAGAGGGAGAGAGAGAGCGAGACGAGAGAGGATTGAGAGAGAGAGGGAGCAGAGGAGGAGAGGAGAAGAGGGGAGATGGAGAGAGAGAGAGAGGAGAGAGAGATAGAGAGGAGAGAGAGAGAGAGATGAAGAGAGGATGAAGGGGTTGAGAGAGTGACGAGGAGAGAGAGAGAGGAGGAGCGAGAGAGAGAGAGAGAGAGGAAGACGAGAGAGAGAGAGAGAGAGAGAGAAGAGAGAAGGAGAGAAGAGAGAGAGAGAGAGGAGAGAAGAGAAAGAGGAGAGAGAGACGAGAGAGAGAGCGAGAGAGAGAGAGAGGAACGAGAGAGAGGAGAGAGGGACGAGAGAGAGGAGAGAGAGGATGAGAGAGACGGAGAGAGAGAGAGGAGAGGAGAGAGAGAGATGGGAGAGAGAGAGAGAGGTGAGAGAGAGAGATAGGAAGAGAGAGAGAGAGGAGAGAGAGAGGAGAGAAGAGAGGAACGAGAGAATGACGAGAGAGATGAGATGAGAGAAGACGAGAGGTGAGAGAGAGAGAGAGAGAGAGAGAGAGAGAGAGAGAGAGAGAGAGAGAAACACTATTTCCCACCTGAAATAAAAAGCTAAAACTTTTCTTTCCCTTTTCTCTCTCTCTCCTTTTCCTTCTTATTTTCATCATTAGTGTTGTTGTTATCATAGTCATTATCATTTTTATTATTGTTGTTATTATTGTTATTTCTTTTTTATGTATTCCTTTTCTTATTATTGTTATTATTATTAAGAAGAATACATAAAAAAGAAATAACATTGATAACTACAATAATAAAAATGATAATGACAATGATAACAACAACAGCACTAATAATAAAAATGATGATGATGATGATGGTAATGGTAATAATAACAACAACAACAACAACAACAACAACAACAACAACAACAACAACAACAACAACAACAACAACAATAATAATAATAATAATAATAATAATAACAATAATAATAATAATATTATTATTATTATTATTATTATTATTATTATCAATAATAATAATAATAATAATAATAAGAAGAAGAAGAAGAAGAAGAAGAACAATGACAATAACAGCAACAAACAATAACAATAAATAATAATAAATAATAATAATAATAATAATAATAATAATAATAGTAGTAGTAGTAATAATAATAATAACAATATTGATAACGGTAATAAGAATAAGAAGGACATTCCCTCCTCCCTTCCCCCCACCATCCCTCCCTCCTCTCCCTCTTCTCCCTCCCTCCCTCCCACCATCCCTCCTCTCCCTCCCTCCTCTATCTCCCTCCTTCCCTCCCTCTCTCCCTCCCTTCCTCCCTCCCTCCTTCCTTCCCTCCCTCCCTCCTCTCCCTTCCTTCCTTCCCCCTACCATCCCTCCCTCCTATCCCTCCTCCTCCCTCTCTCCCTCCATCCTTCCCTCCCTCCCTCCCTCCCTCCAGGTCGTTAAACTTTGCCCTCATATGGCCGATTATTTTCGCGAATACTTTCCCTGGGCGCAAACACGTGTCGTCAAAAAGCGGGGCGTAAACAGAGCGAAATTCCCCGCTGTGTTTACAAACATTTGCATGATGTTTGCTCTGTTGAGGAATGAGAGCGAGGGAGGGAGAGGAGGGAAGGATAGGGAGGGAGGGAGGTAGATGGGGGAGGGAGGGGAGGGAGGGAGGGGGGAGGGAGAGGGGAAGGAAGCGAGGGAGGGAGGGAGGTAGGGAGGGAGGGAGAGTAGCTGGGCAGTATTTCCTCTTCCGCGCTTTCCCGCGCTCGCAAGCACACAGGCAGACACATGTTGACACATTTACACACACAGAAAAAAGAGGATATTCCCTTGGACACACACACACACACACACACACACACACACACACACACACACACACACACACACACACACACACACACACACACACACACACACAACACTTCCACCCCTCACAACCCCTCACCCACACCACACACCCACCCCACACACCACCACCCACCCTTTTACCTCCTCCCACACCCCCCCCACCCCATTCCCTCACCCCCTCCGGGCGACCGCCCGAACAGTGCCAATCCAATACCCGCCCAAACACAGAGCCCAAATTCGGAAGCCTCTGCACGGACCCCTTCGGGAGAAACCTCTGCGGCCGATGACGCTACACTAAGTGGCGAAGGAGACCCCGTGCCACCGGGGCCTCGGGCATTCCTTCTTGTTCTTCCTCTTTTTTTCCTTATTCTTTTTTCTCTTCTCCTTCTTTCCCTTCTTTTTGTTGTCCTTCTTTTTTTCTTCTTCTTTATCTAATTCTTCTGCTTCTTCTTTTTCTCTCTCTTTTTTCTTCATTTTCTTCTCCTTCCTCTTCTTCTCCTTTTCCCTTTTACACACACACACACACACACACACACACCCACACACATATATAT
>NC_051402.1:3157715-3160215 GCF_015228065.2 Penaeus monodon
ATATATATATATATATATATAGTATATATATATATATATATATACATAAACTACATGCACGTACACACAGAGACAGCCAAGACACGCATGATACATACATGGGCACACACACAGTCACACACACACACACACACACACACACACACACACACACACACACACACACACACACACACACTCACACACACACACACACACACACCACACACACACACACACACACACACACATATATATATATATATATATATATATATATTATATATATATATATATATTATTATATATATATAATATTTATATATATATATAATAATATATATATATATATATATATATATATATATATATATGTGTGTGTGTGTGTGTGTGTGTGTGTGTGTGTGTGTGTGTGTGTGTGTGTGTGAGTGAATGGGAGAGAGAGGGAGAGGGGGGGGAGGGAAGGCATCACCAAGGTCATGAGAAGATGGTCTGTAACGAAGGATTCTGTTCTGTCTCCCCCCCCCCTTCTCTCTCTCCCTCTCTCTCTCAACATACTGCTTATCCATACATTGCTTTACATTAAAAAAATCAACTCCTTTTTTCCTTCCTTCCCTGGACCTTGCCATCCCCTCTTCCTCTCCTCCTTTCTTGTTTTCTCCTTCCTTCTTCCCTTCTCATCTTTCACCGTTTCTTATCAGTGACATTCTAACGTTTTCTGAAATACGCCAATTCCAAGATAAAGGAACTGAGGCTTGAAGCAAGAGGTCCTTACTTCTTCTTCTTCTTCTTCTTCTTCTTCTTCTTCTTCTTCTTCTTCTTCTTCTTCTTCTTCTTCTCTTCTTCTTCTTCTCTTCTCCTTCTCCTTCTTCTTCTTCTTTTTCTTCTTCTCCTTCTCCTTCTCCTTCTTCTCCTGCTTCTTCCTCTTCTGTTTCTTCTTCTTATTATTATTATTCTTTCTACTCTTTTTTTTTCTGATTATTTAATTTTCCTCTTTTTCCTCTTGCTCTTTTCGTGACAATCGAAGCAAGAGTGTTATCATACTAAAATAAATATATGATTTTTTTTTATTATAATTCATTATATATATAGACTGATAGATAGATAGATAGATATAGACATAGACACACACACACACACACACACACACACACACACACACACACACACACACACACACACACACACTCCTACTACTGTCAGCACCAGTGTAATAATATTAATAATAATATTATTATTGTTACTGTTATTTCGTATTAAAATAAACTATGAAGAAAAAAATAAAAAAAAAAAATCAAATTTGTTTTATCAAGTCATAAACATAAAAAGATTCACATCCACAACATCCACGAAGCATTCACAAAACAGTCAGTCATAAACCAGTCACAAAACAGTCATAAATCAGTCACAAAACAGTCACAAACCATTCTCAAACCAGTCACAAAACAATCACAAAACAGTCATAAAACATTCACAAATCATTTACAAACACAGACAAAACGGTTACAAACCAGCCACAAACCAGTCATACACTAGTCACAAACCAGTCACAAAACAGTCATAAAACAATTACAAACCTATAACGAACCAGTCACAACCAGTCACACACCAGTCACACACCAGTCACACACCAGTCACACACCAGTCACAAATACCGCTACAGATGTTCCTAATTCCCAGTCGTTAGAACAGCCACCCTCTATAACGAAACAATATCATCACACTAACAATATATGGCTAGCTTATATCACATGCATAACGGATGTGACCAAATATCGCTGCAATATCAGCGACATCTTGCAATCACCACTAATGCAGGCTGCAATCACACGTCCTCGGGGTCAGACACAGGCGGCACTGACATTAGCAGTGACACACAGGGCATAAACACAGGTGGCCCCGGTATGTGACATGAGGGAAATGTTGTTATGAAAAGAGCAATGCATGTCGACACTATCATCGTTGCCGTGAGAGATACCGGGGCCAATTGAGAGTCGGAGAACAGGTCTTTCATTTCGCTGGAATGACGGGATTAATACTGCAGTTGCCTTAAGAGAGAAAATAAGTTGATGGACACCACAAACGGTGACGAATCTACCACGCGGGAATGGGAAGCCGAGAGGCGAGGTCTCCCTCCGACCCTTCCCTGCTCAAACGCCCCTGGCCAAGGCTTCCCAAAGCGCCCACACGAAGGACACGGGGCTTACCTGTGCACCACTGGGGGGTTGGGAAGGGCGGGCTCGTCGGCTGCGTCTTCCGGAGGGCCTTCTTCGTGCCGCTCCTCCTGCCGCTCGCCCTCGCCCTCGGAGGGCGTGGTGGGCGAGCAGGCGGGGGCGTCGCCCTCGGGGGCTGGCTGTGCCGCCTCCTTGGCACCGGTGGCGGGCGCGGGCTGTCGCAGGGCACCCGACGGGTCCGCCGCCGCCTCCTTGACCTGCAGCGTGAGCGCGGAGAGCGCCTGCAGCTGGTCGGGGGGGCAGGGCGCCAGGGCCTTCCCGGCCTGGGTGGCGGGGGGCGTCCTCGC
>NC_051402.1:3170215-3177715 GCF_015228065.2 Penaeus monodon
CCCGGTCCTCGCGTGACCTCCCGAACCCCGAGCGACCGACCGACGGGGAGTCCCGCTCGGTGTCATCGCTCCTTCGGCGTCGAGGACTTTAATTGAGCGGTGCCTTTGAGTGCGCCGGTCAGGTCCCCTTTCTCTCGCTTTTCCGCCCTCCCCCCACTGCCGCCTCCCTCCTTTTTTCTTTTTTTCTTTCCCTTCGACCCCCCCCCTTTTCATTTTTGTTTTTTTCCTTGACTCCCCTCTTTCCCTTCCCCCCTTTTCCTCTTCTAGGTATTCTTGCCTCTAAACTTTTAATTTCCCTCCCCCCCCCCTCCCCTCCCCTCCTCCAAACTCCCCTCCCTCCCCCCCCCCTTTCCCCCCCTCCCCCAAAACCCCTCCCCCCCCCCCCTCCCCCCCTTCCCTAAAACACTGACGGCTCGTTGTTCGAACCCCGCGGGCCGAGGGTTCACGACTTCGAGGCTTCGGGGTTTCATTTAAGGGTTCGCCGTGACGTCATTCAACACTCGCGCTCCGCTAATGGACACGAATGATTAACAGTTCTCCTGCTTCTGGCCGAGCTTGTTATTAAGCGAACTTTACCTTTTTTCTCTCTTGCTTTCGCCATTTCGTTTTGTTTTGTTTCGTTTCTTCCTCCCTATCCCTCTTTTTCCTAGTTTGAAGCCACCTTCTTTTCTTAAACGCTCTTCTTAAACTCACCAATAACTCGTCCAAAACACCCCCCATCCAGTTCATGAAACAATCAAAATCCCCAAGAAAAAATAGTTAAAAACTATTTTTTTTCCGCGACCATACTACACGCAGACATTTTTTCCCGCGTCTTTTTCTTTCTTTCTTTTTTTTCTTTTCTTTTTTTTTCTCTGTGTATTACTCCGCGCTTACCAGTGACGAACGACCGACCCCGATGCCGTTTTATTTACAACAATTAATGTCGCCGTTTCTCATGCACTACAAGCTGCCATTTTTCAACCGCGTGCAATATGTTCACTTGAAGAATGTGAGACAAATCGCTTGATAAATTATAATCCCCCTTTTCATTATATATATTCCTTCTTCATTTTGATTTTTTTTTTTGGGGGGGGGGGTGTCAGCGCTTTAGCATTTTTTTTTTCTTCTTTCATTTACCTTTTTCGATGACATGTTTCTCCGTGAATGCAAGGTTGTTGAAGCCCGGCTTTTATTAATGGACAGAGAGTGCTATAATTCGAGGTGAATTATGGGGGATTTTCATGTCTTTGTCTCTTTCTTCTTTTTTTCTTTTTTTTTCTTCTTCCTCCTCCTTCTCTTCCTCCTCCTCCTCTTCCTCCTAATCGCACTTTCGCAATTTTATTTAAATTTCTCTCTCCGTTTCAGCGCCGGAGGATTGGCCGTCGCAGGAGGGAACTTTTTTTTCGAATTCTGAACAAAGGGACTGATCTATTTTCAAACAGATTTGGGCTCAGTGTTTTCGGATTAAGATTGATGATAATGATGGTGGTGGTGGTGGTGGTGGTGGTGGTGGTGGTGGTGATGGTGATTTATGATACTGATGATGATAATGATGATGATGATCATCATCATCATCATGATCAGGATGATGATCATGGTGATGATCATGATGATGACGACGATGATGATGCTGAGGATGGCGGTGATAATATTCATCATTACCATTACTATTGCTACTATCATCCTTATCTCCATTACACTTATCATTATCACTATTGTTAACAATAATAATGACAGTGATAATAATCACTTCTAATGAATAATTCAATTCGAAACACACACACACACACACACACACACACACACACATACACACACACACACACACACACAAGCGCTAACAGTGCCCTTCAGCCCACTGCCAAGGAAGGACCTTATAAAGTACTACCTTAGCGACCTTGTTTGACCTTCTTTTCGCGACCTTTCGTTGTCCTTTGTATTCCCTCATTTCCCCCTACCTTAACTCCTTCAAACCCTTCTTCCCTTCTTCTCCCTCTCCCCTTCCTCCTCCCTTCTTCTTCCCTCTCCCTCTTCTACACTACCCTCCTTCCGTCCTTCCTCCTTTCTTCCCTTCTCCCTCCCCTCTCTCTTCCTCCTCCCTTCCCTTCCCCCTCCCCCCCTCCTTCCTACTCCCTTCCCTTCGCCCTCCCTCCCTCTTCCTCCTCCCTTCTTCTCCCTCTCCCTCTTCCTCCACAACCCACCCCCTCATCAAACTCGAAAATCCTTGCGACACCCATATGAAAGTCCGTCGAAAATCAGGCTGACTTGAAAACGGCCTCCTTTTCCCCCGACCGCGTGACCGCTCCTCGAGACCCGAACCAGTACGGGTTTTCATCCCCGGTCTCACTGCCGAATCGAAGCTTTTGAGGGATTCGAGCTAACGGGATCTGCGGTTCGAACCAGTGGGGAGGCGGAGCAATGGCGAAGGGGAGTGGACAATAGAGCGTTGAGATCAATAATCGAGGAATATTGGTCTGGCCGGCGATGACTGTGCGGAGGAATACGAGGAAGGCTGATAATAGAAATAATGATCATGATTTTTTGTTTTGGGGGGTGGGGGTGGGGGTATTTTCCCACATTCACTCTTCTCCCTCTCTCTCTCCTCTCTCTTTCTCTCTCATTCTCATTCTCTCTCTCTCTCTCTCATCTCGTCTCACTCTCTGTTTCGCCCCGTCTCTCTCTCTCTCTCCTCTCTCTCTCCTCTCTCCTCTCTCTCTCTCTCTCTCTCTCTCTCTCCTCTCCTCTCTTCTCTTCCAATTCTCTCCACTCTCTCTCCTCTCTTTCTTTCTCTCTGTCTGTCTGTCCATGTCTGTCTGTATGTTCTGTCTCTCTCTCTCTCTCTCTCTCCGTCTCTCTCTACCTATCTCTCTCGTCTCTCCTACTCTCCCGTCCGCTCTCTCTCTCTCTCCTCATCGGCTCCTCCTCTCTCGCTCTCTCTCTTCTCATTCTCTTCTCGCTTTTTCTCTCTCTCTCTCTCTCGCCTCCCTCTTCCTCTCTCGCTCTCTCCTCTCTCTCTTTCCTCTCATTCCTCATTCTCTCTCGTCTCTCTCCCTCCTCTCGATCTCCCGCTCACCTCTCCTCTCTCTCCCGTCTCATTCTATCTCCTCTCCTCTCCCCCCCCCCAGAGAAAATCCTCTCTCTCTCTCTCTCTTCATCTCTCTCCCCCCCCCCCCCTCTCTCTCTCTTTCTCTCTCTCTCTCTCATCTCTCGTATTCCTCACTCTCTCTCCCTCTCTCTCTCTCTCTCTCACTCTCTCTCTCTGGGAGGGGTAAGAGTATGGAAAGATAGTGTGTACATGAGGATAAAGCTTGGGTATAAATATTACTGGAAGTTAGGCATTAAAACAAGTGAGCAAGAAAAAGAATGCAAGGTGTGTAGCCTACCTAAAGCACATTACCTTGAGACAAAGAAAAAGTATCTCCCCCCCCCTTCTCTCTCTCTTCTCTCGAATCCTCTCTCTCTATCTCTCATCTCCCCATCAATCTCTCTACTCTCTTGCTCTCTCTCGTTAACATCTCATAATCAACCGTCTCTCCTCTCTCCTCTCAATCCTACTCTCATCGGTCTCTCTCTCTTCGCTCTTTTTTCTCATTCCTTTATAACTTTTCTAACCCCCTTCTCCTTCTTCTTTTCCATCATCCTCTCCCTCTCCCTCTTCCCCTATCCATCCCTCTCTTGCAAACATCAGTAATCTCATCTTGCGTTAATTCCCTCTCCTCCCCGTCCCTCCCCTTCGCCCTGACCCAAACCCATCGCCGACGACCTCCTCCCCGCCTTAAAAGACCCATTATTAATTATATTAATTACGCTCTCTCGCGCTCTCTCTCTCTCTCTCTCTGCGCGCGCGCTCTCTCGCTCTCGCTCTCTCGCGCTCTCTCGCTCTCTCTCTCTCGCGCTCTCTCGCTCTCTCTCTCTCTCTCTGCTCTCGGTCGGAGCTGTAGCCAGCCGTCTCTCTCTCTCGTCTCTCTTGTGTCTGCCTCTCTACTCGCTCTCGTCTCTCTCGTCTCCCCCTCTTCTCTCTCTCTCTCTCTCTCTCTCTCACACACACACACAACAAAAAAAGGAAAATCAAAATAAAATCTATAAAGAAGAAAAGAATTCCTGAAGTAAATAAAAGTAAAATAAAAAGAAATACGCAAACAATAAAACTAAAAAGAAAAAAAATGTTCTCGAGAAACAAAAGAACTAATAACAAGATGTCAAGCCGCGTTTTCTACGTCCTGGTTATTCTTATTTTGGATTTGCTTTGGCTCTTTTCTTCTGTTTATTTTGCGTCTTCTCTTCCTTTTAGTTCTCCATTTCTCGTCTTCTCTTTCTCTTTCCCTTTCCAATCTTTATTCGTGGGCCTTCTCTCTCTCTCTCTTTCTTTCATGTTCACTCTCCATTGACTTGTGATAAGGATGATAATAAACCACAGAACACAACGAACAAAAACAACAACAACAAAACAACAACAACACAACCACAACAACAAACAAACACCAACATACAAAACAACAACGCAACAAAAACAACAACAACAAGCTATAATAATAACAACCACAACAACAACAACAAAACAACAACAACAACAAAAACAACAACAACAACAACAACAAAACAACAACAGCAACAAAACAACAACAACTATAATAATAACAACCACAACAACACAACAAAACAACAACAACAACTATAATAATAACAACCACAACAACAGCAACAAAACACACAACACCAAATAACGCCTTTTCCTATTAAATCCCCCGCGAGTGCCCGCCACTTTCCCTCGCGACCCGCCCGCCGACCGCCCCACGCAGCGCCCCGCCGACCTGGCCTGACCCCGCGTGTGACCTCGGCTTGCAACTTCATCCTGGACCTGTTGGGAGACGTGTAGCTCCGTGTCCATTCTTCTCTTACTAATTCTGACGGTTTCGTGTTTATACATACATATATATATATATATAATATATATATATATATATATATATATATACATATATATATATATATTTTATTTTTTCTCTCTCTCTCTCTCTCTCTCTCTCTCTCTCTCTCTCTCTCTCTCTCTCTCTCTCTCTCTCTCTCTCTCTCTCTCTCTCTCTCTCTCTCTCTCTTTTATGCTCTATATTCTGTGTCTTGTCGAAATTTGATTTTTTTTTTAAGAAGAAGAAGATGATGATGATGATGATGAAGAGGAAGAAGAAGAAGAAGAAGAAGAAGAAGAAGAAGAAGAAGAAGAAGAAGAAAAAGAAGAAAATAAAAAAAAATAAAAGAAACATGATGAACAAAACGAAAAAAGTAAAACATATTCTCCCCATTTCCTCATCATCTCCAAAGCTTTATCACATATTGTCTTTCTCCAAGCGCTATTTTTTCTCTCTCTCTAAACCCTCCACTTGCTTCCTCGTCGCAACCGGCCAGCCTCCCCTCCATCGGACGGCTTCTGGTAGCGGGACAGGAATTCTCGCGCTCCGTGAGAGGCCCAGGGGGGGAGGGGGGAGGAGAAACAGGGAGTGGCAGAGGTGAAAAAAAGAGAAGGAGGAGGAGAAGGAGAAGGAGAAGGAAGAGGAGAAGGAGATGGGGAAGGAGGAGATGGAGTGGGAGAAGGAGGAGAAGGAGAAACAGATGGGGAAGGGGAAGGGGATGGAGACGGAGATGGGGAGGGGGAAGGGGAAGGAGAGGGGGGAAAGAGGGGAGGAAAGTGTGGAGGAGGGAGGAACGGAGTGAGGAGAGGAAAAGGGAGGGGGAGGGAGGGAAAGAAAGAGATTGAGTAGGAGAATGAGAAAAAAGGTAGGAAGAGAGAGAGAGAGAGAGAGAGAGAGAGAGAGAGAGAGAGAGGAGAGAGAGAGAGAGAGAGAGAGAGAGAGACAGACAGACAGAGAGACAGACAGACAGACAGACAGAGACAGAGACAGAGACAGAGACAGAGACAGAAACACAAACAAAGCAAAACACAAAAGAAAACAGAAACAGAGACAAGCAAACAAACAGAAAACCCCAAACGGACGCAAACAACCCAAAGGAAACGATCCAAACCGAGCCATTCCTCAGCGCCCCGCCCCCAGAGCCTCTTGTCTCGTCCCTTCAAATCCAACGGAATATTAACTATTAACTATTTAAACGGACTTTCCCTCCGCCGTCCCTTCGCTCCTCGTGCGTTGCCACCTTCCACGGCGCTGGTATTTCCTGGCACCTTCCTTGCGTTTCTAACTGGATTATCTCCATTGTAAATCTTGGGATTATAATAGTCATCCTCATCTTCATTCTCAATATCTTCATTATTACTATTCCTTTCGTTATTATTATTGTGCGTATTACTTTCATTATTGCTATTATTTTTGCATTTATTTTGATTGATATTATCTTCTCTTTTGGAAAAAAAAAATATTTTTTTATTATAATTTGATGGCACTGGCCTACGAATATGCGTTTATGTAAGATAAATATTTTCCTTCTCTCTCTCTCTCTCTCTCTCTCTCTCTCTCTCTCTCTCTCTCTCTCTCTCTCTCTCTCTCTCTCTCTCTCTCTCTCTCTCTCTCTCTCTCTCACTCTCACTCTCTCTCTCTCACCTTTTCATCCCCCCTTATGCGTGTTCAATTGGATTCTTTTGAATACATAAATTTAAATATTTTTGAACCGGATTCTTGCCAATATTCTCTTATTTTCGTTTTTTTTCCCTCTCTCTCTTTGCATGTATCTCTCTCTCACCTTTATTCCTCTCTTTTCTCCATCCTTCTTTCTTCCCCTCTTCCTCCTCCTCGAATCTTTAGCACCAATAAAACCTAATCAAGCGTTTGAAATTCTTCCCCATTTTCTTATTCTACTTTTTCCAACTTTTTTTCTTTCTTTCTTATCTCCAATTCTTGAAGATTTTCCATACGTGGACTTGTGACCCTTTAGCTCACTGCATATAATATTTTTGATTTTTTTTTAAAGCGATTTTTTCGTTTTCTTCGAATGTGTGCAGATGGGGAGGGGGATGAGGAGGGTGTGTGTGTGTGTGTGTGTGTGCTTTGTGTTTTTTTGTGACTTGCCCACACACGTGCACACGCACTTAAACACACACACACACACACACACACACACACACACACACACACACACACACACACACACACACACACACACACACACACACACGCATAACTCAACAATAAAACAACAGCATAAACACCAAAACTCAGAAATCATCTCATTACTCCAAATTTCGGAAAAGGGCTATAAACCTCTTGCCTCGTCTCCCTCCCTCCCTCCCTCCCTCTCTCTCTCTCTCTCTCTCTCTCTCTCTCTCTCTCTCCCCTCTCTCTCTCTCTCTCTCTCTCTCTCTCCTCTCTCTCTCTCTCTCTCCTCTCTCTCTCTCTCTCTCTCTCTCTCTCTCTCTCTCTCTCTCTCTCTCTCTCTCCCTCCCCCTCCCTCCCCCCCTCCCTTCCTCCCCCTCTCTCTCCCCCCTCCCTCCCTCCCTCCTTTTCTTTCTCTCTCACTTTCTTTATGTTTCTGTCCCTCCTTCTTCCTCCTCCTTCGCTCCCTTTCCTCTCG
>NC_051402.1:3182715-3186237 GCF_015228065.2 Penaeus monodon
GAGAAAGAATCTATACAGAGAGAGATAGAAAGAGATAGAAAAGAAAGCAAAAAACAAAAACAAAAACAACAGAAAAACAAAAAACCGAAACACCCGAAGCACGAGAAGGTGAGAGACCGAACGAGACCGAACCCTCAGAGACCGAAACGCCGGGTACAAGCGGTACAAACGGTGGCAGCTCCGGGGTAAACAAACACGCGTGCAGATGCGGCGTTGATAAAGAGGCGGAGGGGGAGGGGGAGGGCAGGGGCAGGCAGGGGTGGGGGGAGGTCACACGCGAGGGGAGGGGGAAGGGGGATGATACAATAATGCAGTTATATATATATATATATATAATATATATATATATATATATATATATATATTATATATATATATATAATATATATATATATACATATATATATATTTACTCTCTCTCGTCTCTCTCTCTCTCTCTCTCTCTCTCTCTCTCTCTCTCTCTCTCTCTCTCTCTCTCTCTCTCTCTCTCTCTCTCAAGGGGCAAGCGTGCAAGGTGCAAGGGCGCAGGTATGAAGAAGGGACTCAGGGAGCCGAAGACTCCTGCGGGGGGGGGGGCGAAGCGGACGCGATGGAAAGGGTTTAGAATTGCTTCCCGGACTCGGCGGCGCGTGGAACGAATGGCCAACACGCCCGGCCACTTGTTCCTGCGCGTGATGATTAATGCCACTTCAATGTTGCTGATCTAATCGGGGACATGAAGTGGCGGAGGGTGGTATGCAAATCATCACCGCTCACAAAGGAATGAGTGTTTTTACTTAAGAAATTAGGCAAACAACTCGTCCCATTTAGAATGAATCTTAATGGTCATCACATGCTACCTAATTGCTGCTCCTAATAGGCCATTCGAAGAAGTGATAACATTGAGTCATGGGGGGATAAGGACAGCCGAGATGCTAGGGTCACAGTCTGAGGGAGATATCGAGGGATAGATACTCAGAAACAGATGAATACGAAAATGACGAGAGGTAGATGATGAAACAGAGATATAGAAAACAGATATAGAGAGGCAAGTACTGAAAAACAGAAACAAAGACAAAGAGACGTCTCAGAGTAGATACTGAAATAAATATACAGACAAACAGACATGAGTAACAGATAATGAAACGCAGATAGAGACAATTAGATATAGAGATGTGGATACTGAAATACAGAAGCAGGAATAACCTCACGGGACAGGTACTGAAATCTCCTTATACACAGGTAGGTGTTGACAGGCAGATGTTGTTTACGGATATAGCCGCAGGATATCAGGAGGTAGACATGAACAGATAGATGTCGAGAAGCGCCTGTCCAGAAATACACTTCGAGAGGTAGACACTGAGATAAAGAGGTCGAAGGACTGACATCGAGGAACAGAAGTCAAGGAACCAAGTGGGAGGCAACGGAGCAGGGAATAAGGAGGCGAGGACGGGGGAGAAATGGAGGAGGAAGGAGCGAGGCAGAAGGAATAAGTAGATAGGAGAGAAGGGGAGGAGGAAGAAGGAGAAGAGGAGGAGGAGAGGAGGAGGAGGAGGAGGAGGAGGAGGAGGAGGAGGAGGAGGAGGAGGAGGAGGAGGGGAGGAGGAGGAGCAGCAGCAGCAGCAGCAGCAGCATCAGGAGGAGGAGGAGGGAGGGGACGAAGAAAGAGAAAGGGGAAAGGGAAGAAGAAACAAAAACGAAGAGGAAGAGAGAAAAGAGAAAAAAAAGGGAAGGGGAGAGGAAGAGGAAAGAGAAAGAAGAGGAGCACAGGAGAGAGGAATTGGAAGAGGAAGAGGAGGGAGAAGAGGGGAGGCGAAGGAGAGAGGGAATGAGAAGGCGTGGCCGCTGAGATACAGCCGGGGAGGGAAGAGGTGTGGGGTAGGGGGAGGGGGGGTCCATCCTGCCCCCGACATGCCCAAGCCCTGACGCCCAGTTTGCCCGCCGCTGCCGAGAGCGGCCCCCCCCCCCCCTCGTCGCCCTCCCTTCTCCACCCCCCCCTCACGTGCCCCCCGGAAGGCGCTGGCGTTGTAACCGAGTTATTAATGATCAAGTCGGGCAGGTTGCTACGGGCCCGCGACCGAGACGCCTTCGAGGGGCGTAAAGAACTGCAATTTATGGGCCGCGATGTCGACGCGCTGTGACCCCACCTTCTCTGACCCCCTGAGCCTCTCCTTCGACCCCCCCCCCCACCCTGAGCCCCTCTTTCGACCACCCTAACCCCCTCCTTCGACCCCTGTCCCCCCTCCATTCCCCACTCTAACCTCGCATTCCTTTAAAATCCAGTTCATCTATATACATATACATATAATACTCTCATCCCCTCCCCACCATTCTTTTCCCTTCCTTCTAACCTTATTTTTCCTTCCTTAAAACATCCCCATCTTCCCTTCTCACACCCCCAACTCCCCATCAGGCATACCTCCCCTCCCCCTCCCCTCTTCAACATCCCATCTCCTTCCCCATCACATCCTCCCCCTCCCCACCAGTACCTTCTTTCCTCATTCCTCTTCTCCTCTCCCCCTTCGCTTCCCTCCTCATTCTCCTCTCCCCCCTTCCTCACTCCTCTTCCCTTCCTTCTTCCTTAATCGCATCTCCCTTTTTATCCACCTTCCCCCTCCGTCCTTCCTCCTCCCTCTCCCCCTTCCTCCTCCCTCTCCCCCTTCCTCCTCTACCCCATCTCCCTTCTTAAACCCCCTCCTCTCCCTCCCTCCTTAACCCCACCTCCCCTTCTAACTCCCTACCCCCCTCCAACCCTCCCTTCCTCCCCCCCTACTCCCTCCTCACCTCCGCTTAAGCTCATAGCGATCACAACAGGAGCTGCCGTTTGACCTCCGCCCGTGACCTCCCCGCTGACCTGTCTCGGCTGACCGTTAGAACCCCGATGAATAGGACTGGTGATTAAGGACGCCAAGCCAGAGTTCTTTCAGTCGGATTAGAGTGTAATAGATTGGAATGGATGTGTGTGTGTGTTTGTGTGTGTGTGTGGGGGTGTTTGTGTGTGGGTGTGGGGTGTGTGGTGTGTGTGGTTGTGAGAGAGAGAAGAGAGAGAGAGAGAGAGAGAAAAAGGAAGAGAGAGAGGAGGAGAGAGAGAGAGAGAGAGAGAGAGAGAGAGAGAGAGAGAGAGAGAGAGAGAGAGAGCGAGAGCGGAGAGAGAAGGAAAGGAAAAGACGAGTCCCTTATCCCTCCCTGTCGCCTTTTTAAACCCAAGAGCATCTGAAAGTCTAAATGTGCCTTCCACTTTTTTTTTATAAATATATTGCCATCTTTTTTCGTCGTGTTTTATCACCTTCTGACATTCATTTTCCGTCTTTATGAGCCTATTATATTTAAATGAGGTATTTCTCTTCTTCCACTGCCTGTCCCTCATTCTCTCTCTCTCTCTCTCTCTCTCTCTCTCTCTCTCTCTCCTCCCCTCTCTCTCTTCTCCTCTCCTCTCTCTCTTCTCTCTCTTTTCTCTTCTCTATCTATCTATCTATCTACCTATCTACCTATCTATCTATCATCTATCTTCTATCATTTGTCTATCTATCTGTTTTTTTATCT
>NC_051402.1:3186337-3191337 GCF_015228065.2 Penaeus monodon
TTTTTTCTTCTCTATGCCTTCTTACTTTCATTCTGTATTCTGAAATCATTATCGTTATTATTTGCAGTTGCTGAGGAATTGCTATCATTACCATCATCATCATCGTTCTCACAGTCATTATCATTACTATTATCACTCTCATTATCGCTGCTATCATCATCACTGTCTTCATCATTACTATAATTATCAATATCATCATTACTGTTTTCAAATTCTTTTTTTCCTCTTTCCCGAGAGAAAGTAAACTCTCAAGACGAAACGAGAAGCATTAATTGTAAAAAAAAAAATAGAATAATCACAAACTTCTCTCAATATTGCAAGTACAAATCGAGAAACACTGAAAAAAAAAAAACACAAACACATCCCGCTTCATTATTGCAAATACCCCACAAACAGAAACACTGCAATTGCTGATGTTGCTGTTGCTGTTGATGAAGGCTCGCTGATGGCACGAGATAAGAGGGCCGTGATACCTGACTCGTAACAGTCTTATCTGATCTTATCGCGCCGTCCATCGCCCCTTACGAGACGTCTCAGTGCATGTCCGCCACCTGTTGCAAGTGCAGACAAACACGTGCGCATTCCACGCCCCTCCTGATGAGCGGGGGGGGGGGCGGAAAGGAAAAGGAAAAGAGGGTGAGAGGGAGGGGGGAAGGGGAGGGGGAGGAGGGGGGAGGCGAGAGAGGAAGGTAGGGAGGTAGGGATGGAGGAAGGGAAGGAAGGAGGGAGGGAGAGAGGAGACAGGAGGCAGAGATAGAGACACACAAGACAAACAGAGAGAGAGAGAGAGAGAGAGAGAGAGAGAGAGAGAGAGAGAGAGAGAGAGAGAGAGAGAGAGAGAAGAGAGAGAGAGGGAGAGAGAGAGAGGGAGGGGGAGGGGGAGAGAGGGAGAGAAAGGGAGAAAGAGATAAAGAGAAAGATAGATAGACAGACAGACAGACAGACAGGCAAACCAACAAACAAAAAGACAGAAAAAGAGAGAACGATAAAGAAAAATATAAAAAAGACCCGTCTAATCGCAAACCCAGAAAGAAAACGGACCGTAATAGTGGACAACAAAGAACAAATGAACAAAAACACAGGTTCAGAGAAGCCACTGGCTCAATGCCTTAGAAGGACGGAAGGAGAAGGGAAGGAGAGAGAGAGAAAAAAAAGTTGAGGGCGGAAAGGAGGGAAGATGGAAGGACGATGATGATGATGATGATGGAGATGATGATGGTGATGGTGATGGTGATGGTGATGGTAATGGTAATGGTAATGGTCATGGTAATGGTGATGGTGATGATAATGAAGGTGATGATGATGATGATGATGATGATGATGATGATGGTGATGATGATGATGATGGTGATGATGGATGATGATGATGATTGATAGTCATGATGATGATGTGATGATGGTGATGTGATGTGATGATGATGAGATGGTGATGAGATGAGATGATGATGATGAGATGGATGATGATATGGAGATGTGAGATGGATGATGGAGATGGTGATGGTGATGATGACGATGAAGAAGAAGAAAAGTAGAAGACGAATCAAGAGCAGCCCATCCCCCCCCCCCCCGCCCATCGCCGCGGCCCCGTTAATTGCGGGGATTTCAACGCCGCGAAAATAATGATCCGATAAGAATCTCTATTCGTCCGCGACTCCGAGCAACTTTTAAGAGGCTGAGGCTGGACGCGCTGCGGCCATGGGTGCAGAGGCTCCACCGCGCCCTCCCTTGCCCTCTCCTGCCCTCCTTTGCCTTCCTTTGTCCTTCCCTTCCCTCCCCTGCCCTCCCTTGCCCTCCCCTGCCCTCCTTTGCCTTCCTTTGTCCTTCCCTTGCCCTCTCTTGTCCTCCTCTTCTCTCCGACGCCCTTCCCTGCCCTCCCCTTCCCTCCCGTGCTCTCCTCTACCCTCCCTTGCCCTCATTTGCCCTCCTCTACCCTCCCTCCCCCGCCCTCTCCTCTCCACTCCCTTGCCCTCCCCTTGCCCTTCTTGCCTCTCCTCTTGCAGAAATGTGATCGCGTTTCGTTTTATCGCCTCCGCTTCTGTGGCGCTTCTGCGCGAGGACCCACTGGGTTTCATTAATTTCGATGTATTTATGGGTCGTTTCCATCATGCTTTTGGTGTTATCGGTGTGCGTTGTTGTAGCCAATGCAGAGCCGTTAACTTATCGTTATTGTAGTCGTTACGGTTAGTTTTATCATTAATAATAAAAAAATAATGCTAATATCAAAAACTTTATACCAGGAGAGCGTCATGAACTGTACTTATGTTGGCAGTTGCAGAAAAGGTATGAAAGAGAATGACTATTTCCCAACACGAGAGACGGATTTACTCGGTTTCGATTATATCTTCGACAGAAATGTATTTCTTGTATTTCTGACGAAGATATATTCAAAACCGGGTAAATAAATCGCTCGTATTGTGAAGATGGTCATTCTCATCCGTGCCTTTTATAGAAGTTCGCCATTAATAACCGAGTCAGTACCGCAAAAGAAACCACAGTTCGCAACATTCAAATGCCAAATCAATCCTTATATACTTTTACGCGAAAATAGGCGTACCCATCTACAAGTCTAAAAACTACTAACCCGCCTTACGCATTTCAACCCTCACGCCCACGCCCACCCGCGCCCACCGTTGTACGTATCCATTTCTTACACGTGTACAAGTTCGCCTTTCGATAAATCCACGTCCGCCCACATATCTCCGCCCACGTTATAGACGCCCCTATAGAACACCAACGCCCTCGGCCCTTACGCTGCTCTTAATATCCCCTCCATCCCTCCCCTATACCCCCCTTCCCTCCCCCTCCCCCCTCCCCCCGCACCGCCCATCCCCCCTCCCCCCGCACCGCCCATCCCCAATGACCTCAACTGCTATTCAACTCTCTGGAGGCCCATGGCAATGCGACTGCCATTTGAACTCTATCCATGAGTTGTGTCCCGTTTTTTTATTAATAGTAATAATAATTCAATAAACCTAGTTTGTACATTGTGGGTTTTATCCTACTACTACTACAAATAATAATAATAGTAATCATGAGGATAATAATAATAATGACAATAATAATGATGATGATGATGATGATGATGATGATGATGATGATGATCATGATGATGATCATGATGATGATCATGATCATGATCATGATGATAATAATAATAATAATAATAACAATAATAATAATAATAATAATAATAATAATAATAATAATAATAATAATGATAATAATAACATAATGAACAACAACAATAACCATAACAATAACAATGATAATAAGAATAAGAATAAGAATAAGAATTTCAATAATAATAATAATAAAAAAAATAATAATAAACTTGGAATCTACAGGTGAACGAATTAAACTTTTCATTTTTCTTTTTTCTTTTTTTTTCGTCCGCAACTTCATCCCGCTTCCTTCGTGAGCGCGAGATTGACCGTCTGGTTTGATCTTTTTCACGCTCTCTGGCCTCTCCTCTTCCTCGTTTTTATTCCGTTCTTCCTTTATCTCCTTCGTCTTTTCATGCTGCTGCCTTCCTGTTTTCTTTATCGTTGATATAATAATTTATTGTTTTCATTTTTTATTAATGTTATCATTTTCACTGTTATTGTTATTCTCCTTCTTCTCCTTTTTCCTCTGCACTTCCTCTTCCTTTCTCTCCTCTTGTTCCTTCTTTTTCTCCTTCTCTTTCTCTTTTTCCCCTTCCACCTCCTTCACCTCCACTCCACCAACATCTCTTCTACTTCTTCTCCTCCTCCTCCTCCTCCTCCTCTTCCTCTTCCTCCTCTTCCTCTTCCCTCTTCCTCTTCCTCTTCCTCTTCCTCCTCCTCCTCCTCCTCCTCCCCATTTCTTCTTCCTCCTCACTCTCCCCACTTCCTCTCTTCCTCTTCTCCCTCCCCCCCTAAAGCCCCGAAGTCGAGGCCGACCTACAAATCCTCAAGTGTTTGCTCGTCCTCGGCCTCGCTGTTCCTCGAGCCATGAGCGTCGAGGTCCGATCCTTTTTACATTTTTTTGCACTCCACTTCTTCATTTGTTCCTGTGTTTACCTTTGTCCACTCATTTATCTTATTTTCATGTCTTCCTTCCTTCGTCATTTCCACGTGTTGTGATTTCTTTATCACTATTCCTTCTTTTCTTCCACTCTCCTTCTTTCCTTCGTTCGTCACTTCCTCGTTTCATTCTTCTTTGCATCCTTCTTCCCTCATTTATCTTACTTTCCCGCCCTCCTTCCTTCGTCACTTCCACGTCTAGTTATTCGTAAACACTTCTTCCTTCGTTTATCCTTTTTTACTTATTCCTTCGTTTGTCACTTCCACGTCTAGTTACGAATTTATTATTCTTCCTTCTCTTGTTCTGCTCCTCCTCCTTCATTTGTTTGTTTATCCTTCTTCCCTCGTTTATCTCGATTTTATGCCCTTCGTTCATCACTTTTACATTTAGCTATTTCATCTATCTCCCTTCTCTCGTTTAACTTTTTACTCCTTCCATCGTTCTTACACTTAGTTATTCTATCTATCCCTCTTCCCTCGTTTATCCCGCTTTTCTCCGCTCGTCCGCTCGGTTTGATTTCTTTAAGAGCATTAAAGGCAATAATATGCTCCTGTCATATAAGATTAAAGAACTAATAATAACGATAGCAGATTATAAAGGATTAATTCATTATTGCCAGCACTAATTTACGTCTCATTCTTGGTATACAAACGCGTGTCTTCTAATCCCAAATTCAAAAAAAAATTATACATCACAAAAGCAAAACATTAAATCTGGATCTACACGTATATACGAAAAACAAAAATACCAAAATTAAGTTTCAAAAAATATATACATAATAATAAAAGTCAAAATGAAAACACAAAGTCTGATTCAAAACAAATATACAATAATAAATTCAAATGCAACGCCTTTTCCCACCACGTCTCTCCATAAAAAAAGGCCCAATTAACCCAAACGAATTTCTTGAGATTACAGATCACTTCCCATTTTCCGTTCTGTCACGTCCAGGAGAT